>NC_090804.1:39826258-40194064 GCF_036512215.1 Solanum lycopersicum
TCCTTTTTATATGAGTTTATGGTGATATAGGAAGCATCCCATTTAGTATTCTTATCATTTCTCTCGATGTGTGATCTTATATAGTGAAACTTGTCTTTACTATTTTAGTTTAGCGGGTTTGAACTTGAGGTTCAAGATTTAGAAATGTCGCCAAGAGAAGGAAATACTAGACAAGATGTTTTTATTTGATATATGTTTTGTGTATAATTGTTACTTTGTAAAAATTTATATAATTCTGTAATGCTAACACTATATATATATGAAATATATTTGGGGACCATCTAAAGGGAGGGGGATTACATGCTACTTGTTTATCTATTTTATCGTTACTTATAAAGATAGAAATCATGCCTATAGGTATTATGCAATTTTAATTTTATCAAACCACTTAGAAATCATGTTAATAGGTTTTTAAATAATTTTCAGCATATCAATAATTAAAATTAACATTTGTTGTGCATATTTTTGTCACTTTTAAATAAATAAATCAACTAATATTGTTGCTAATTTATAATTAGATTTGCCCCCTTAAAGTTATTTTTGCACTAATAATACAATATAATGTTGTTCTAAAAATTAAATAAATATTTTGTCACATTTAACAAATTTGTTTGACATTTAAATAAATGTATTTTATAGTGATAATCTTTGTATTAATAAATTATTGACTATATTAATGTTCTACTAGTTTATATTTTTATAAAGTTTTACAACATGATTATTTTTGTTTTGTCAAAGTCATTGTTCAGTCATCCATTCAAAACTTTCAAACTTTGGATTGATTATGACATTTGTTTGTTTTTTAAAAATAAATTATAGGCACTTTCTGCTAACACATTGTTAGTGGGAAAGTCAAATGAATTACGAGGTTTAATTCTAAATTTTAATTTAAGCCGATGCGTACCCGGTAGTACCACCTACCCATAATTTTTAAAACAATTGGGTTATGTGTATTTATATGTTAATATTTATATTCTTATGTGTAAACTAAACTTTTTTAAATCATATTTAAAATATGAATTATTATTATTTTTCTAAGTCCGACCTCAAATCAAAATTGTTTTTATAATGGAGGAGCGCGATTAATAATATAGTGACATTATTCCTATAAAAAAACAAATATTTTTCTAAAGAAAAAATTTGGTACTCCAAACTTGCTCAATTTTCAAAACTTTATTTTCGCACATGTTATGCTTGTTTGTTGTAATATACTAAATAAAATCGAACTATCTTCTATATCTACTTGTGCATATTCTTTCTTCTTGTTTATATCTTTATTAATTGCTTAATATTTGTTTAATATTTATTTATAACATAACTCATATGCTTCAATAATAAATAATTGAAGTAATCATAAATGTTTGATAATAAAATTAGAGTAGCTTAGAAATAATTAAATTGTGCGCTTATGTATTTTTCTATATTTTGTCTCCTCGCTAACTTTTTCTTTTAATTGATTAATATTTGTCGTGTTCATTATTTTATCACTTTGTCTTGCATGTTTAACTAATAAAGTTATTTAAACTGTTTATGTTATCACCTAATTTTGCATGCTTAATTAATTACAAACAAATAAATAAATTGATCTTAGTTGTTTAAAATTTTTATCACTTAGACTAGCATGCTTAAATATTTAATTAAAATAATTATATGAGCTTTTTGTGCAACTTGTTGATTTATCACATAGTCTCGCATGTTAAATTAAATAAAAAAGATCTTAATTGTTTAATATTGTTATCACCAAGCCTTGCGCGTTAAAATTAATTAAAATAATAAAATAGTTTTAATTGTTTAATACTATGTCATCACCTAGCTAGCATGTGTAAAATTAAATAAATATTGAAGTAACCTTATTTTCTACTTGTAACCCCCACATGAATTGCATGAGATACGGTCGGGACCCACATTTGTGGATCTCGAGGGATGCCTAATACCTTTCCTAGAAGTAATTTGAACCCTTACCCTAATCTTTGGTTCCTTGACCTTAGCTAGACTTATATAGGTTAGATAGGTGCCCTAACACGCCTTAATTCGTTAGATGTTGACTCTTAAAATTCAAAACACCCCAAAAGAGTTGTTAGGTCATGATTAAAACCCGTTTTGCAAAAAAATTGGGTGCAACAGTTCTATTCCACCACCTATCCTATGTAGTACACCCTTAGGAAGACTTAGTTCATTTACATTCATTTGTGGGGTCTAGCTTTAACCGACATAGACCATGAAAGCTAGACATGGAATCCCGTATTAACCCCTACCAGATAAGGGATCCCCACTTGCCTAAGGTAGGGTCATACTTTTAGCCTTTACATGGATCTCCAATAACTATACCTACGCGGGCGCATAGTGAAGGGATAAGGAGATTTATTATGAGTAAATGATCTCAACAAACGAAGATCACTCATCTCAAGAGGTACATTGGATACAACATCTCTACTCACGAAGAGTATCCACTTCTTCTTCAAATCCTATCGGTGCTAATTAAAATCCCCAAGGGAGTCTTAAACATTCATTACATTCATTTACTATAGGTTAAGGGATAAATATTTAGTCCTACATCTCAATTAACGGAGAGTACTTATCCCTAGATGTTACTTTAAAAATGCCACATCTCAACTCATGAAGGGTATCCAACCTCCAACCTATCTTTGGAAAACTCTTGGGAATAGTAAGGTTTCAACTAAACACTTCATCTCAACTCATGAAGAGTGTTCACCCCAAAATCCCCCTTTTCATTCACTAAAGTTCTTAGAAATAGTAGGGATGGAACTAGAAATTTCATCTCTACTCACGATTAGTGTTTACCCTAAATCCCCCATTTTCATTAATTCATTCATAGAGTGTGTGAGTATATGTGAGAACTCCCTTCACATAACCCCTGTAACACTTTTGAAAATCCATGGCTTAGTCTAGAGCCTCACTTGATCAACTAATACTTAAAACAGTGTATCTAAGCCTAAACAAAGGTAATAAACTCAATAAAAAAAGGTTAGAGTCAAAACGTCAAGAAACGAACACGATGTCCGGAGACTAGTGAAATTGAACTAGTGTACCTTGGTGTGTTTCAAGGGGTTTAGAGAGTTGATTGAAGTCAAATTTTGTGGAAATGTGTGGAAAATATACTAGAGTGTGTTTAGGGTCGAAACATCCGAGTATGACTCCCCAAGGACCACCCTAAGGGTCCGTGAAGAGTACCCTAACACTTGACCCTAAAAGATGTCAATTGTCATTGGCAGTCGACGAACAAAACGATGAGCTGCCGATGGTTCAACAGACCTTCAATGGTACTCGTCATTGGGACTCAGCCATATTTCCAAATGTTTCCAAAAACCATTCTCTGACCAAAACTATGGATTACTAGTACTGTCCGTGGTCTGGTCGACGGATCGTGGACGTGAAGTCGTTGGTTGGTTCTTCATTTTACTGCTATGTTTTAGTCATGGTTAGGATAATTAGTTAATTATTTAATAAATTAATTAGGGATTAAGTTGAGGTTAATTAAGTTATATTGGGACTATAAAGGAGTTAGACTTTATTAACCTAACGCACCACATCATTATTTCCCAAACCCAATTCACTCCCACTTCTCTCTACTTTCTATCTCTACTCCAAAGAACCTCCATTGAAGACCAAGGTTGAATCTTATGTAATGATTCAATACCAAGAGGGATTGTTAAGGTATGAAAGCTATTCACTCAGTGGGTTAAGGCGATTGTTCCCGAATGTAAAATGAATGAATGAAAGGAATGAAGATGGCACTAACTAGGGTGACTTAACAGGTTTCACATAGTATAGGTAAGGGTATGAGACTTTACCTATGCATTGCACAAGTTGTTCTTGAGGACAGTCCTAGGATGATGTTTTTATGCACTTATGTTATCATGAAATGTATACTGTTGATTCTATATTATGTTGCTCTTATATGATGTTGGTTTCATTTGATGAACATGATATTGGTCTAAGTTGATATATGATGATGATTACACATCATATGTTGTTATATGAGGTAATGGCATTACTTATGGTTTCTTGTTGTCTTTACTTGATTATGTGGGGTTATGGGGCTTCGCATGAATATTGCACTTGTAGGCTTGGGACGTGATTTTGAGTAAGAGTCTTGTATGTTTTGATGATATGAACTGTTGTACGTGAAATGTTGATATGACATTATGATGATGTTATTATTGCTTATATGAAAATGTCTTGGTGATGGTTTGATAATTGACTCATATATGCTCTTGTATGTGCATAAAGGCTGTCAAAATGACTTAGCATGTCTTCAAAGTAGTGGTCTATTTTGTGCATGTCTTCAAAGGTTTTAAATGCATACGTTTCTGTACTTGTACATGTGGTTGTACTAACCCATATTCATTATATTTTTAAAAATATGTAGGTTCGGTCCGTTGAGGTGCTTCAAGGCCAAATTAAAGGAAGAGTTGGTTCTTTTCCCAAGTTGTTGGTGAGTCCTCAAGTTCCGAGAATGGTGCCACTTATCTAGGTTTAGTAGAATTGGTTATGTCTAAGATGATTGTTCTTTCCTTATATAGAGACTTTGTTGTAAGCCTATATGTCGCATATTATACTAGTGTAAGGGTTATGCCCAATCTTTGTAATTCTCTTTAGATGGTTATACGTGAGGCAATATTAGACTACTTAAATGAATTGTCTATGATGCTAAATGAGAAGTCTATGTTTATTCATAAGCGAGGAGTCTATGTAAACTTCATATATGATAACTAAGATGTCTAAGTATACTTCATATGTAAAAGTTTTTAATTTTTCTGCATTTTCTCTACCTATGATATGCCATGATGTATGCTAAGAGCTAGTCTAAGGCCTCTACGAGGACGAAGACGCAGGTTACGTCTAGGGGGTCCTCCTCGATCTTAATAAACATGGTAAAAGAGCATGAGGTTGAGTAATCTGAAGATTGATGTCTCACTAAACCACATCTATGTAGAGTCTTCTTCATAATTGTGAAGCGCGCCACACTTATGAATGAGAGGCTATATGATGCTTAGGAATTTCTCATCTTCTTTATAATCCTATGTCGTACCTCAAGAGTCTTAACTCTATGTGTCCTTTTTCATCAAACCCTTTTATTGTGGTTATACCTATGACCAATAGAAGGTCAGTTGCAAGAATAGTTGAAGAAGATATTGCTAATGCAGGAGATCCTCCCCAAGAAAACCAAGATCCTCCACAAGGCAATCAAGCCCATCCTCAAGAACAAGTTCATTTGGGTGACCAAGCTTCGATCAATCTTCATGCGATGATGGATGGAGAGATAAGGTCGGTTTTTCTATGTTTGGCTCAAGCTATGACTACTTAAGATCAAGTAGTAACTACTGAAGTTCAAGCTATGATAGCTCAAGAAAACCGAGAAGTGGACCCCCAGGTGCACCAAAATGCTCGTACCATGGCTTCTCGCTTGAGGGAACTCACTAGGATTAACTATCCAATGTTCTTTGGGTCTAAGGTGAATGAATACCTTTAAGACTTTGTTGATTAGGTCTACAAGATCTTGTATGATATGGGGATGAGTTTAATAAGAAGGCCTAGCTATCTACTTATCAACTCAAGGATATGGCTGAAACTTATTATGCTCAATGGAAGGACAATAGGGCTTTGAGAGCGGGTCCCATAAGTTGATAATTTTTTAGAATGGCTTTTCTTGATAGGTTCTTCCCAAGGGAGAAAAGGGAGGCGAAATTGGAAGAGTTTATCAACCTTCGTTATGGAGGTATGAGTGTGCTTAAGTACTCTTTGATACTTAATAAGTTGTCTACGTATGCCTCTTCTTTGGTGTCAAACTCGAGAGATGAAATGAACCATTTTGTGGTGGGAGTGTCCGATGATCTTGTTGAAGAGTGTCGTTAGGGGATGCTTCAGAACAACACAAAAATTTCTCGTTTGACGGTGCATGATCAACAAGTTGAAGAGAGTAGGATCAACATGAAGATTTAGGATGCTAGGTAGACAAGGTCTTACGAAGGAGTTACTTCCAAGGGTAGGTTGGAATTGAAAGACAAACTTAAGTTCAAAAAGATGTTTTGCAACCAAGTTCCTTCTAATTTTTCAAAGGCTCGTAATGATAGGGTGTCTAACCTTTGTTCTCATAAGGGAAGATATGGTGATTCACCAAGTAAGAAACGTACTTGTACCAAGTGTGGTAAGAAGCATATGGGTGAATGTTTAGTTGGGACGGACAATTATTTTGGTTGTGGAAAGAATGGCCATAAGGCGAGAAATTTTCCTATGGTAAGGGGTCATGTGATGTTGAATATCCAAGATCAAGCAAGAGGTCCTAGTTCCGATGCTCCTAAGAAGAACCCCTTCTATCCTTTCTGCTCTAGGGGTTGTCACATTCGGGGAACACCCCCTAGAAGTAACATGGCGTACTTCACCTCTCATAGGTCTTATACAAGCCCATAGTTATCATTCATCGCATTGTCATAGGTAAATTTAGCGGAAAATTTAAAACTTTCTTAGCACATCATATGCTGGAACATTACTTCGTATATATGTATATATTACATACATACATACATACATACATATATATATATATATATATATATAATCATAATACATAGATAAAGACTAGTCTCTTTCTTTTTGCCATCCTAGACTCTACATCATAAGAATATATTAGGGACACGACCCTTATAACATAAAACATAAGTACAATATTTTACACTTTACAGTAAAGACATGACTTAGGAATCCTTGGACTTAAGGGTTCATTTCTTTGATCTTAGGAATCATCTATGAAGATCTTCACCATGAAAGACTTCCTCTAAGCATCCATAACATACACTTTATGTAAAAAGTAGAGAAGAATGGCGTTAGCACAAGAATGCACTAAGTATGACAACTATGCATAAACATTCATTAAAAGGGACATTTTTCTTGAAATCATGCTTCATGTTTTTTTGTGTAAAGATCATAAAACCTTTATAAAATAAAATTTATATCATTAAGATACTTCATATAGACATATTAAAAGGCCAAACATCATATAAAATCACATATAGAATTTAAGCCACATTTGGGAGCATTTTACAGTAAGATTTTCACACATAACAGTAATATTTTCCTATTTATAGTGAACTCCTTCTTTTAACTCATTAACCTTCCAAGTAACCCTCTTGTCATAGTTGGTGAAATGCATCACCTTAAGGTCACAAGGAAATCATACATACATTATACAGAAGTCATCACATATCATCATAGAATTATAGCACACGATAGACATATTTAAGCCAAGACCTTAGGGACCTTACAGTGAACTCTATCCACTTTGCATATTTATTAATTTCACTTCACATACAACATTATGAAACCTTACTCACAATAACAATCTAAGTTTACTAGTACAATGTACATGTGAAGCCCCATAACCTCACACATACTTTGTAGACCTATCATGAAACCACAAGCCTTAACACTCTGTTTCATACATCAACAAGGCCATATAGACAGCTTCATTTATGCCAACAATACCTTCATAATATAGTCATTAAGATCAACTTATGCACATAAAAATAAGATCACATCACATATATCCACTAGGACACATACCATGCACTTCATCACAACAACTAGACAATTACTACAAAGTCATGCATAAGGAACATATGCATAAACACATGCATTAGAACACCTTGCCAGGATTTCCTTCAAAATCAACTTGTGTAATTCATAGGTGAAGTCCCATACCCCACCTACACTAAGCAACTACCCTTAAGTTATCCTAGTTAGAGTCTTACTTTACTTCTTTTGTCCATTTTACTTTAGGGAAACTATAACCTTAACCGACACTTACACCATGGGTGCTACATGGAATTTTATGTTGTAGAACCTTACACCAAGGGAAGGTGTTCTTTCCTAGCCAAGGTAGATAATTTACACATGCTAGCATATTAGTTTATATAACTTTGTAGATCTTATGTGGCAAGCATATTTTATGGAACTTGGAGATATATATGGAAACATTCCTCTATGCCATTGGGCTATGAGGCTAACCACCTCATGGGGCTTATGGTGACCTACCTTCCTCCAATGTGAAGGGATACCCCTCACTTCAAGTTCACTCGGTGCTAAGATAAATTATCTTGATTGAAAAGCCTTTATTAACTTTATCTTATAAAATTAGGCTTAGGAGATTGACTCCTCATACACATAGCTCATAGGTCATAGATAAGAGTTCATCAACCTAAATCATGTGAGACACCCTTTTACATGGACATAGCATATGTAAGCATCTATCTAGTTGTAGGGTACACATTAGCACACCTTTCAACGCCCCTCCATTTACTAGATATGCGTACATGTGTGCGTGTATACTTATATGGGAGCAAACCTTTAACATAACACATAAATGTCACATATGCTCATATGTCAGTGCATAAATCTATAGGTATAACTATGTGAGAAATCTTTTCATATAAACACACCTAGACACTATGCACATCCATACTTCATCATATCATATACTTAACAACATAGCATATAATTCATATTCATAACATGTCCATACAATCATTTTCATGTACATAGAAACCAAACATAGGAACTATCCTATCAAGGTACACATGTGCAACGCATACACAAGGTCCCATACCCTTGCAGTATACTAGTACACCTATCAAGTTATACTAGTTAAGGAAAACACATACCAAACTTTCGTAGACATAAGCTTAAAATGCATAGTAGTAGACACTAGTGAATATGAGAACAACCTTTTATTACGCACTATGATCCTATACTACTTGTAAGCATGCATGTAGAGTGAGGGTGTGTGTACATTGTTTAATATGATCACATAATGGATATAAACAATATATTTAGTCAAAGACCCTCTTAGGACCACAATGCACAACCAAGGCTAGACCACACAACATACAATAGCATAGGAGACAAAGACAAGTTTCACATTACGTTCAAGATTCCTAACCTTAGCTATTCACACACTCACATAAGGGACATGCGTAAGGGAGCATTAAACATTTATACTCATATAAGGAATAACCTAAAAAAACCCAACATAGTCATACACATGCATACGCAATAGACAATACAACCTAGATCACAACTAGAATAGGAAACTAGGCATGAGGCTTCACATTTGGTGATCATCACCAACACACATTCATAATAAAATTTGACTACAAGTACATGATCAAAAAGCATATATATTGACAATAAAGTAAAAACCTCCACCACCAGTGGAACATACTACACAATTCCATACAAGGCATCATCAACAATACAATAGAGAAGTAGATAAGTAGAAGAGTAGAGCAATTCTTAGCAATCCTTTAACCTTAGATTATCATTGATCAATACAAAATTTTCATCAATAATACGATATAGGATAGTAGCTAAATATACTTTAATCATCAAGGAAACAATGCACAAGTCGCTACAAGGTCATGCTACAACAAGTACACTACATAACCAATACACTAAAAGATAGAGAGACATATATCACTTACTAGTATTCCTTGATTTAATAATAATGATACACATTCATTATATACCAATAATAAAAATCTAGGGCAGTAGCTAAATATGGAATTATCAAGTCTAAATAATGCTTCATCTAACCTAGCACTTAGATAACATCATGTACCTCACATTATCAATCCACAGACTAGAAGAACCTAGATCAATTCATGCCAATGCTTTTACTTTGTTCAAACAAGATTTACACTCACAGTTTAACAATGATATTAACCTAAAGTAGTAGCTGCAATAATCATAACATTATCTCATTCAAAATTCATACATTATAAAGGAAATGTTATAGTGAACACATAGAGATCTAAGCTAGCTTTGTTCAAATCATCATATAGTGATACACATGGATCATTCATCAAAAAATCATCATCAGTATACTTAAATAACAGTATATATGATCAATTCAACGTAATAGAATCACAATTCATCCAATAAGAAGCCACGATCATAAAGCCCATGCAAGGATAAATCGAGTTTGGGAAGGGACATGGGTTCATAATGCAATCGGATTGGAATTCACCTTCAATGGAGGTTTCTAGAGAGAATTGGTTTTGGAGGGAAAGTCTATTTTTTGTAGAATGGATTAAGAATGGGTTGATCACGTATTTTTATAACTTAAATACACCAAAATTAACAAAATAAACCTAGTAGGGTAAGGTTAGGACGTGGGGTGAATTTCCCACCCTTAAGTAAGGCAGTTGCTAAGCAGCCTGTTACAACCTGATCCAACGACCACCATCGATGCCTAGTATGTCCATCGACGGACCGTTTGTGGATTCCATTTATTGGCTTTTGGGATGTTCTTCGGCTGAGACTTCCCCCAGTCTAAGTGTTGATCGAAGCCTTCCCATCGAAGGGGCATCAGTCCACCAATGGGGCATTATTTGGTTCAGTCGTTTGACACTACCAAGGCAGTGTCTCGACAACCTTTGGGTCCTCTTTTGGGGCTTCTTGCGGGGACTTTGGGAAGTCGTACCCAGACATTTACAATGTAAATATACAACTTAACATTTTAAAACCTTACACGTCACTTTCACCCAAACCAAACACGTAAAACACATCCAAACATACTAGGCACCATCATGTCACACACATACATGTCTCAAGGGCTAACTTTCGAACTACTTGGAAGTTTGACCACTTAACTTTATGAAACTACACACACTACCTATAAACATCATTATTACCCATATAAGGACCTCATAATCTCATGACACACACATAAGCACATAAAAACACATAAATCCCCTTAGGTGACTAGTCGTCAAACGCCTTGATTGTTCCTTGACGTTTGACGTTCAAATGACTTCAAATAACACAAGAATACTTTAAGACACTTTATTAACATGTTAACAATCTTATAGGCACAAGTGAGGCTCTAGACACCCCAACTAATTTTGGGGGTCTTAGAGGGGTGATCAAGAGGAATCTCCTAATGTTGTCACTAGTATGCTGCAAGTCTTTTATATTGATGTCTATACTTTACTACATCTCATTGCCACTTTATGTTTTGTAAATTTTTTAGTTGAAATGATGTTTTATGTGTTACCCGATGTCTTAATTAAACCTTTTTCGGTTACTACATTGCTGGGTGACTCCGTTGTTGCTAAATGAGTGTATAGGAATTATCCAATAATGTTGTCCAATAGTGTTACCTTAGTGGATTTGGTATAACTTGATATGTTTGGTTTTGATTTCATACTTGCAGTGGATTGGTCGCATTCTTATTTTGCTTTCATTGGTTATAGAACAAGGATGATTAAGTTTAATTTTCCTAATGAACCCACCTTAGAGTGAATAGGGGGGGGGACTCAATCCCTAAGGGTCGAAACATTTTGTGTCTAAAATATTGTAAGATGATCTCTAAGGGGTGTATATACCATATCATAATAGTAGAGGACCTAGGCTTCGAAGCTCATCCTTTAGAGTCGGTCCCCTTAGTGAAGGATTTTCTGGAAGTCTTTCCCGATGTCTTACCTGGAGTCTCTCCCTAACGGGAAATAGAAATAGCATAGATTTGTTGCCAGATATGAAACCCATTTCAATTCCTCCTTATCGGATGGCTCCGGCCAAAGTGAAGGAGTTGAAGGCTCAACTCAAATATTTACTTGACAAGAGTTTTATTCAACCAAGCATTTCTCCATAGAAAGCTCCGATATTATTTGTGAAAAATAAAGATGGTTCTCTTAGAATGTGTGTTGACTACCGGCAATTGAACAAGGTTATTATAAAGAATAGATATCCTCTACCTAGGATTGATGACTTATTTGATCATCTCCAAGGTAGGAGTTACTTTTCAAAAACTGATTTGAGGTCGGGATATCACAAACATAGGGTAAGAGGTGAAGACATTCCTAAAGGGATTTCTGAACTAGGTATGGTCATTATGAGTACCTAGTCATGTCTATTGGGTTAACTAATGCCCGGACGACTTTTATGGACCTTATCTATATAGTGTTCTGAAATTACCTTGATTCTCTAGTAATTGTATTCATTGATGATATCTTGGTGTACTCTAAGAGTGAGGATGGACATATGGGTCATTTGAGGGTTGTATTGCAAGTCGACAAGGAACATCAACACTTTGCTAAATATAGTAAGTGTGAATTTTAGCTGAGATCGGTTGTGTTTCTTGGTCATATTAAGTCAAGTTAGGGTATAAAGGTCGATCCGAAGAAGATGGAAGCGGTTAGAAATTGGCCTACATCTTTGACTTCAACCGATATTAGAAGTTTCTTCGGTCTAGCTGGGTAATATAGAAGGTTTGTTGATGGGTTTTCATCTAATGCTTCTCTTTTTAAAATACTAATTCAAAAGAAGGCTAAGTTTGTGCGGTCGGAGGCTTGTGAAAGATTCTTCCAAGAGTTGAAAGATAAGCTTACCTCCGCTCTGGTGTTGACCTTACCGGAGGGTATCAAAGGGTTTGTAGTTTATTGTGACGCTTCTCGAGAAGGATTGGGTTGTGTACTCATACAACATGGTAATTTGATAACTTATGCCTATAGACAAATCAAAGTGCATGAGAAAAACTATCCAAATCATGGTCTTGAATTAGCAGCCGTAGTGTTTGCTTCGAAAATATGGAGACATTACGTATATGGCGTTCATGTGGATGTATTTACCGATCACAAGAGTCTTCAATATGTGTTTACTCAAAATGATTTGAATTTCCAACAAAAATGGTGATTAGAAATTTTGAAGGATTATGATGTGAGTGTCCTTTACCACCCTGATAAGGCCACCGTGGATTCTGATTTTTTAAGTCGAATAACCATGGGTAGTGTGGCTCATGTGGAAGAAGGTAAGTAAGATATAGTGAAAGATGTCCATAGATTTTCCCTATATAGAAGATTCTCCAAAAAAGAAGTTCCATGGTTCATCATAAATCCGAGTCGTCTTTAGTTGTTGAGGTGAAGTGTAAGCAACACCTTGATCCTCTATTGATGGAGTTGAAAGAATCAGTTTTTAGTAAGTTTAATGAGTCATTCTACCAAGGGTGGATGGGGCACTTAAGTACCAAGGTAGGCTCTGTGTGCCAGATGTCGATGACATGAGAACACAGATTTCGGAAGAAGCTCATGGTTCCCAAAATTCTATTTATCCGGGTGCCACTAAAATGTATTGTGATCTTCAAGTGGTCTCTTGGTGGGATGGTTTTAAAAGGTACATGGCGGAGTTTGTGGCTAGGTGTCCTAATTGTTAATAATTTAAGGGCGAACATCAGAGGCCAGGAGGTTTGAATCATGTAATGGATGTTACTATCTGGAAGTGGGAATATATCAATACGGACTTCGTAGTGGGCTTGCCTCAAACACCTTGGTAAAATGACTCTATATTGGTTATTGTGGATAGGTTAACAAAATTTTCCCATTTTATCCCTACTAAATCTACTTATTCGGTAGAGGAATATGATAAATAATACCTTAATGAGATTATGAGCTTTCATGGAATCCATTTGTCCATTATCTCGGATAGGGGTGCCCTATTGACTTCTCATTTTTGAAGGACTTTTCAAAAGGGGTTAGGTACTCAAATGAAACTTATCACCACTTTTAATCCTCAAACGGATAGACAAGTGAAATGTACCATCCAAACCCTCGAAGATATGTTAAGATCTTGGGTTATTGATTTCAAGGGTAATTGGGACGATCATATACAGTTGATTAAGTTTTCATACAATAATAGCTACCATTTAAGTATTTGTATGGCACCTTTTAAAGCACTCTATGGTAGGAGATGTAGGTCTCTGGTTTGGTGGTTTGAGGTAGGTGAGTCTTAACTCCTTTCTCCCGATATAGTCTATGAGGCTATGGAGAAAGTTTGGGTGATAAGATATATGTTGAAAACATCCTACAGTCAACAAAAATCTTATGTCGATAATAGGAGAAGAGACCTTGAGTTTAGAATAGGTGATCGGGTCTACTTCAATATTTCACCCATGAAAGGGTTGATGAGATTTGGTAAAAAAGGGAAGCGTCCCCAATATGTGTGTCCTTATGAAATATTGCAATGGGTCGGGAAGATTGCTTATGAGTTTAAACTACCGAGTGAACTAGCTTCGGTTCATCCTGTATGTCATGTCTCTATGATCAAGAAATCTATAGGTTACCCGGTGTATATTCCTTTTATTGAAGGGTTAGGGTGAACGAGAACCTTTTGTATGAAGAGGTTCCGACTGGGATCCTAGATCACCATTAAAAGTGTTGAGGAACAAAGAGGTTGTCTTCGTAAAAGTCCTATTGAGAAAATATGTTATTGAGGGTGCAACATGTCAGGCCGAGGCCGACATGAAGTCCAACCATCATCATCTCTTTCCTCTTACTCCTACTAAAAGTTGGGGTTAGTATCTCCTCCTAAAAAAACTAAAATCATGAATAATAGGAATTTGTCTTATTTTTCAAAGTATGTCAATAACCTGGTAAGATATCATGTCAAGATGAGTTTTCATGAAAATATTCTTTTATGATTGTGACACCTCTAAAATAACTTAGGTGAAAATAGAACCTAACATGTCTATCATTAGAGTCTAAGTTCCCGAAATGGTTTATATTATGGTAATGAGGAAGTTTTTAAAGTATTAGGTGAATTGGAAATCGAACGTCAAGGAATGACGAAGAAGTTCGACGACTAGTCACCTATGTGCTTAAGAGTGTGTTATGATATTATGAGGTCCTTATATGATTTTTAATAGTTTTTATAGGCAGTGTTTCAAGTTTCATGAAGTTTGGAAGTCAAACATCCAAGAACGTCCATGACATTCGAAAGGTTTGTCTTGAAATGACCTTGTGTGTCTTAGCATGTTTCATCAAATTTTATGTGTTCGTTTTTAATGAAATTGATGCGGGAAGTCCTAAGATTGTATACGATTTTATTCTGGTTGGAAACATCTGGATAAACATCCCCAAGGACCAACCAAGGGTCATTGAGGAAAAACAAAAGCTATCAAAACAAGTCCAACCTACGGATGGCAATCCACGGTTAGGTCAGTCACCGCTTCATAGGTGAAGGGAGTAGTTTGACACTTAGACATGGGAGTATGGCCTTCTAATGACCAGCCTCTTACCCAAACAACGGACTAGCAGGATGGTCTTTGGTTGGGAGACGACCCATCAATGGCCAGGTGTCAATGGGTCTGTGTCACCTGCGCAGTTCACTATTAAATGCAAGGGTAACATAGTCCTACGTAAAAATACGAGTTTGGTAGGTTTCCTAAGGGTATTATAGGTATTTTAAGAGGGTTTATAAGTCCGAGATACCTAGATAAATTCATTATTCTAAAATCAAAACTTAAATTTTCTTAGAAATTCTCCAGAACTCTATTGAAGCCAAAACTCAAGGAAGAGCTTTGATGAAGATCTGATTGGTGATTATTAATCAATTTCTTGGTTTAGATTCATTGAGGTACGATTTTCATCCTTAAAAAAATCTTCATTAAGGATCCTAAAAATTCAAAGTGATTTCTAAAGTCTTCTAAAGATGAACTTGTCCAATTTTATGATCTAGCCATGGTTTATTGCATAAAACGTTTTGAATAATTGAATATGTATTGAATTGATGTTAGTTTTATGGTTTTAACTAAAATTTTCATAAACCTATGCAAAACATAATCTCTTCAAATTGTCTATACTATGGATGATATGATCTTGTCTCTATGATTAGGAATTCTAGTGTAGTTTTCTTTTGGCTATTGAATGATGTAAATATTGTATTAAATTGATATATAGGCTATCTAAATTGATAAATATATATTGAATTGACCTAGATTAATTGGGTATTATGATTTTTGTATTGAATTGATGATCATGTCCATGATAAGGGCCTTTTGATATTGTATTGGATGACTTAGCTATAGATTGAAGTGGTGAAAAAGGATTGGAGGTACACTGACTTAATTCCCTTTATTTTATGTAATGTAGGTCATGAGTTAATATTTTATGGTCATGGTCCATCTATGGTTGCAGTGCTATGTGTTATAATTGTGAATGATATGGCCTTGTCGGCGTTACTTTATGTATTATGATGATGATGGTTTTGTCGGAAACTACTTGACATATTATGATTGTTGTGTAGTTTATTTTTGTGAAGTATGATCATATCTATCTACTTTCGACTAAGGTTAAAGAATGTGTTATTATATTGATGTTGTTAGGTGATCATGTTAGACTATGACTATGTTCTTATGTGTGTAGCCTTAGAGTTGATGCATGATTCTTCCTACTTGACTAAATGATTCTATGATGGTTATATTGTTGATGTTATAGTAGTGTATAGGTTTACCTATAGATGATGTTGGTTATTCCTATGTGCTTCTAGAATAATATGCTATAAGTGAAGTATTGGTGTGTCTTGTGTGGTAGACTTGTGTCCCTTACTTGATAATGCATGAATGTTAATATGATGTCTTGACTTAGGATGCTAAAGCCTCTTAGTCTTGTATGTATGAATGATACGTGTCCTTGAACAAAGTGGGAAGGTCAAATTTTGTGGAGCCCTTAACTTAGTTGAGAGGTTATCATATCTTTGAAGTCGAAAGTCGTAATAGTATCGTTCTTGTGTGAATGATGGACTTAGGGTTGGTTCGATAGCTATCATCTTCGCCATTGAAGGGCATCCCTAGGACACCTGTGTCACGACCATAACTATACCCTAGAAGACAGGTTATTCTTAGGTTGCGACATGGCGTACTTGACCTCTAGGAGGTCTTATCCAAGCCCTTTTGTATCTTTCAATGCATATACATATATGAAAAGTACAGCAAAATAAAACATTTCACAACATTCGAATAGTATTTTAAAAACTCATTCATATAAAAACCATAGGAAATACTAAATCTCATATCATCAAATCCTTGACACAAGAATACTTGGGACACGACCCATACAATAGAAATAAAGTATTACTAAGTCTATTAAAATACATCGAAATAAGAAATCAAAAGACATCTATGCCCTCAAGTAAAATCAGGACATACTTCAAACTCGCTTAAAATATCCTATAATCCTAGCTTTGCTCCCAAAAGCACCTTCACCTATAAATCACTTTAAAGATAGATAAAAACATATAATTAGTACAAACACATGTACTAAGCATGGCATAATGCATAAAAATCATGAAAATAGACATTTAATGGGAATATGCTCTTTTTGATTAAAACAACATAGGATAAGCATAAGAACAACATTTAACACATTAGAAACACAAAAAATTATACTTAAGCAATTTATCAGATTTTTGGAGAAACATTATAGTAAATTAATTCACTGTTACTGTGAACTGGTTCCATGTTACATTGAAGTTCTTTAACTTCAGAATAACACTTTCTGGCATGCAATCCTCTCACTAAAAGCTATCCTAATACTCAATTATATAAGACAAAGAGAGACCACCAATACACCGTCTATAGGCTCACCTGATTAACCCTTACGACCACCTATAATTAGACGCACACACTTACTGTACACCAAACACATGAACATGAGATCCTCTACCAAAGTGATTCTTAACGTTCACTTGAGAAGGTTGTGAAGCAACCACCCATACAATGCCTTCACATAAAGTTAAGAGATCCTTAGGTTACCTAGAATAAGATCATTCTCACTTAATACAATAACATACATGCAATATGACATTTTCTATACTCCAGACGAGACCGGCATCGTTGACCTCTCAGATGTCGTACACAAGCCTACATACGTTCTTGGTACTTCATCTAGGTTAATTTTAGCAATAAATTTGAGATTTTTGTTACTTAACATTCATATAAGACATTCTACTTAAACTCATAAACTTTCAAAATCAACCGTATAATATTAATATCATCAAATGAAAGAAATAGTTCATAATTGCATTAAACGTATTTTTGTCAAAAAGGCACCAATACAAAGTCCGAAATGAAAGTGGAAATGAAACACTAGTGGAACATGATCCACTAGCTAAAACCTACATCTAAGCTAGAAAATAACAATAGATATCCTCGAAAGAATGAGGTCTTACTGAATCCAGATGAAAGATCCACGTCCGGATAACTGCAACATTGTACTGTAAGCTATGATGTCTACCCGTGCCTGCACCTAAAAGTAGATATTGTATGGGTTAAGCACACACCTCTACTAAGTATGGGTATATGCAAGCACACACCAAGGACATGCATGAGTAACAGTATCTCTTTCCTAACAACATGATTTATGGAAAGTCAAGTTACTTGACTTGCCAGATTTGGATTAGGAAAGTCAGTGGAGTTGCTAGATTTAAATTTAGGAAAGTCATGCCATTAGAGTAACATGTATCATCATACGTGTCATATGTCACACAACACATAACATATTTCATATAACACATAACATATTGCATGTAACACTTAACATATTTCATATCATTCGATCATATGAAATGAGACCATAGAATCATGGACTTGACATTAAGACTTTTGAAAATGAGGGCTCAATATATGGGACCTCAACTAGGGATCCTTCTTTATCTAACACAGAGTCTTCTTCATTCATTCATACATACTTTATTTCATTCCTTCATAAATAAGTGTAAACACCACCTACACCTAGGATGTAGTTTAAGACTTTCATCGGGTTCGTTGTGCAATGTCAAAGAATGACCTAGTGTGATTACTTATGTCTAGCTCACCTCATTATTCTCCTATCCAAACACCTTTGGTATCATTCATTTCATTATGTGCATCATTTGAGGCTGGCAACATTCATTCATTGGGAATATTAACTTTAACCGACATAGATCATGTGAGCACCATGAAATCTAGTGTCTTCCCCACACCAAAAAGAGGTGGAATAACCAGCAAAAGTGACCCAAAACATTCTAGCATATATAGGAAATTAAACCCTACTATATCACTATATTGAAAGTATAGGTTCAGGGACTAGGAGATATAAGCAGACACATACCTGGCATGCCGGATAGTCTCATCTCATGAGAGTTACATGAACCTTCACCCTTCCCGAAAAAAGGCATCACCGCTTATAGCTAGCGTATCGATGCTCAATATAAAGTTCTATTTTCTTGTATGAGGACATCATAGGTCAATAGATGATTTGTCATCTCATTATTAGTATTAAGTACACATTAATCTCAATACATTCATTATAGTGTTCATAGAGACTCGTCTCTTTATTAACTTTACACTATTATAGGTGAGTACATTTTGGTAACATTTACTTAAGCTCATTTGAGATTCCTCTCATTTTTCACATTAACCTCTTATCATGTTGTTACCACATTCATTAGCTTTAGCACATTTGATCTTCATTATTACACACCCCTTTTTACGTGAATGTTCATTTGATCATATGCCAATGCACTTGGCCATTTAGTGTGTTCCACATGTTTATATAACCCTTCTAGGAGTTCATCGTTTCGTTACATACATCTTAGGTTCACTTACTGTTAAACGCATGCTAGACTTATGGGTCTATACATACAAGCCATGAGGCTTCATTCATAGTTTGATTAAGTGATTCGTATATTTCTAAGATTTTGTGATACAAGACTTTTGCATCTTCTATGTATGCCAAGATCATTGATTTCGATATATGTAGGCAACATTATTTGAACATTTATCACGTATGACTTATGTATCAATACAGAAATTGGGAAACAACACTTATATTTTTATTTAATTTAGTTTTACCCACACAACTTAGGGACCAAAAATCGAGCCCCAACGCCTTCTTTTCATTTTCCCTAGATTTCTCTCTTTATTTTTTTCGTTTATTTGGTCTGAGAGGATGTGGGATTGAACCCCCACAACCTCATTTTATTTTAATTTATTTATTCATTACCATTTTTTTTGACCAAGAGGGTGTGGGATCGAACCCCATCAACCCCACAATGTGTTTTCTCTTTATTTCCTTTTTTTTCTGCCTAGAGGTAGTGGGTTCAACTCCCACACACCTCAACTATTATTTTTCTTTTAATGTTTTCCTTAAATCTGACCGAGAGGTGGTGGGTTCGAATCCCACTACTCTCATTTCTTTAATTCTTTTTTAGTTTTAGGGGAATCGGCTAAGGGACTCGGGTTCGAATCTCGTGTGCCTCACTCCTTTTTATTTTAATTAATTATAGCTTTTTTATAGTGAGGTCTTGGGTTCAATCCCTACTGACCTCACATGTTTTAAACATTATTTTCAAACTCTCCTAAACTTCAAACATTAGCCAAAACTAAGCAAACACAGTGATGGAAATTTTTTCATGATATCTAGCTCCTTTTCATCAACATTTAGACGTTAGTTCTTAGGATGATCCATGGCTCATTTAGCATATCTTTAGGTGCATTTTTTATGGATTCATTTATCTAACAGTTTTCACTGAAATCAGCCACATTACACTTCATAAGAACATCATGATCTCCACACCCACACAACCTTATCACACATTTTCGGAAGACATCTTTCATTCTCACATAATTCCAAACAATCATGCATACACATAATCATCACGAAAACACATTACATCCCTAAATTCTACCAACAAACCTATCCAACCTAGGAATCAATGGCAACTAGTGACAGGGACATGCAACGGGGAACAATCCCAGTTTTTGCATTAGAATTGACTGAATCTTAAGGGTCTTTTGGGAAAGGGACCAAGAGTAACAAAACCCATACCTTATTTTGACGTTTATTCAACACACAACTTGCCGTCCAACCCTCTCTCCAAATCACGTTCAAGTCTCGAAACTATTGTATATGTTTTGATTATATTTTTTCGTATGAGTTCTTCAAATGTGAAGAAATTTGGTTGTGTTTTCTGTTCATGTAATTTTTTTAGGCAGAGAAAACGTGATAAGAGTGTAGAAACGTGAGAGAGATGAGTGTGAGAGAGTAGTTTAGGATTAGGAGTTTTAGTTTGGGAATTAGTCAAACTAGGACTCCTTACTAATTTAATAAAAATTCTGATTCAATTGGCTTAGAGAAATGACCATAAAGCCCTTAAAAAAATCAGATTATAAACCTGAATTTAAATACATTTAATTGATGCTTCCGTTGAGGTTCGAACCCGGGTGGAGTGACCACCGCGAAATGGTCATTTCGGGCCGACCCCACCCAAACCATCTACTTAATTAAATTAATTAGTAAAATAATCAATCACTTAGGGTAATTACGATATTACCCTTGATATGGAAAAGACCATTTTACCCCTAGACCCTTCAAACCTAAGATTTTCGCTTTTTAAGTTTGGTAAAGACTCATTCGAGTAAATCTTTGTATTCGAGAGCCTTACATGGCTGGACCCAACCTTTTATAGCTCAACTAAATACCCAATTTAGTTATCTTGGCTGTATCAAGGGTTCATATGTCTGGTTCTATGCGCATTAATTCGTGTGAACACGGCCTAATCATAGGCATTGTTGACACATTTAACATTATTTAGCATAGCCATTTTTAGGGTTGTTACATTATTAAAATACTTACTCAAGTAAATCTAGAAGATAATGTCCATAATTAACCTCTTCAAGATTACCTAAATAATCCTCAAGACTACCTAAGTTTGGATCATGCCTACTTAATCAACCAACTTTCCTAACTAGAGTCATTCTTAAGACTTATCTAGTTTAGATATGAAGTGACCATTCCTATGCCCCCTTCACACCTTAACTAGACAACTCTTAACTACTATAGATAAGTACTTGTTCATTTAACATACTTTATCACTTAAGTCATTTCTTTCATTAGTTCATTTAAGAGACATTCATCACATATAAGGACATTCAAGTAATAGTCTTAGAGAAGACCTAGGAACTCTCACTAACATCTTCAAAGTCTATTGTGAAATGTCTAGATAGAGTCCCATACCACCACCTAAACTTCATAGAACTCCTCCAAAACTAGTAGGTATCTCATCTAATGAGAATAGGAAATACACTACAAGAAAAATGGTTTTTTAATGAAGGGAAATATGGTCGTTATAAGTCCAAATTTGGTTGCTAAAAGACATTAACGACCATCATAAATCTAGTCGTCGTCGGTCGTTAAAATTCCCGACATTAAAAGTTAACAACCGAATTCAAATTCGGTGGTCAAAAGTTTTTCTAACGACAACGTGAATTCAGGTCGTTATATGACATTTTTAAGGACCGATTTTCCCTTTGTACAAGCCTTTCTAACTACCAAAAATATTTTTGTTAGTTATTTTCTACTTGCCATACGAATACTATTAACAACCACATTTCTTGTCGCTCAGTGTATTTTATTCAAATAAAAAAAGCAAATTATAAGAGAGTTTAAAGGAACCAATTACATTCATTATTATACAAAATTTTATACAGTAAATACAAAAACACTAAAAATAAACTAAGTAGTTGAATTTATTATAGAAAGTCTCTTGGTCAATACAAAAAAACAAATTAAATAAAGATATATCATATTGAAGTAGCATAACATATCTTTAACAACTTCTAAAAAAGAGAAAAATTGCAAAAACTAAACGATATGACATTTTGTTTAATTATACCACCCCTAACTACATTGAAAATGATCTTGAACTTCAACTTGCTCTGTACGTTGTTTAACAGTATATTCTTCATATTAAAATTCAAAATTTGTAAGATAAAAACTTATGTCAATTTAAAACAAGTAATAAAAAAGTATGTACTAAAGCATACTTTAAAAGATGCCAAACATTAATGTTTGCAGAAACAAAAGCTAGGTCAACAATAACTTGTAGTCTCTTTCCAACATCTATTAAGTATTTAACAATTTTTTGGAATGATCAATAATAATTTTGTAAGGCCAACCAAATATAATACACTAATAATAGACTAGCATAACTCTTTCCTGATTTCCTTACAAAAAATCAAAATCAATTATCATAGAATTTTTGTACAAACTTAATTAGAAGATAATTAATATTATTAATGAGAGATTCTTTCTTAATTAGTAGTAGAAAGAAACATAATAGGAGAGAGGAATAGGAGTTAGAAGATATATTCATAGTGTCCCAAGATACAAGCAACTTTTTAACGATTAAACTACACTTTAATATTCTTATAGGAAATAATTAAGAAGTTTCAAAGAGAACGCAGAGTATAAATACATGAATTAAAGATATTTTAACCTTTCAAACTTTGGATGGCTCATATTTTGAGAAGCAGACTACAAATTCAATAAAGAAATCAACAAGAAAAAGTATGACAACCATCAGACCAAAATAAAGAGAACATCCAAGGCACCAACATAGTTTTTTCTCTAAGAGGAGGCATAATATATTTCCTTCTTGCTACAGTAACATCTCTAATATAAATGAAGCAGAACATGAAAACATTCAACAGTTGCCAATATCAAGAGTTGGTGGAATTAGATTCATTAGGCCTAACAAGGATGATCAATAAGGATTGGAAAATAGTATGGCAATACACAAAAAATAGGGGAGATACAATGGCAAATGAAGCATTCATTCAACAGGAAAGGATTTAGTGGAATACTTTTAATCAACAAAAAATTAATTATAAGAGAATAATAAACATGGATAAAATAGGCATGCCAACATTGAGAATTAAGACAGGAAGAGTCAGCGTGCAGAGACAGTGATGCATGCCATGCTAATTCAATCCCTGCCATGGGACCGACATCATACCGAAGATACAAGGCGTGTGAAGGGAAAGACACAAGAAGCTCAAGTTTTTAGAATGGTCCACACAGAATTTTTACACTGTCTGTGGATGAGAAATATGAGATTTTCTAAAAAAAAGTAGAGATTCAAGTGCCACTGCAAAAGAGAGGGTTTAAGGCCCACCCATGATTATTGATCTCATGTCTACTTTCAGATTTGGTTGTGGCTGAGTAGGAGCTCTAGGATGTATTGGATAGCTAGTTGTGTGTAGTGTGGAGATTGTAATAGCTTTACATTGGTGAGTAATGAAATCATTAGTTACAAAAAAAATAGGCATATGCGCAAAAATTGGCTTGGCAGAAAAAAGATGTGAGGCATTTTGAAGATGTTTCACTTAGGAATCAGACAGATGATAAAGTTACTAAAATTTTGGCCAGGACTGTGTGTACTGTATATATGCTTGGATAAGTATGATATTTGGTAATGTTGTTTTAGTAAATAGGATTTCTTTAGGTTATCAAGGATTCAATGAGAACATAACGTATACTATATTTCGGAAAAGAAATATAATATTCACTATGAAAGAATGCGACAGAAAGCTTGGTACTAGAAAAAGAGGAGTTTATATATATGCTGAAATAAACAGATAGCCAACATGATCATTTAGATATGGATGCCATCTATTTAAAGATGGTACCATTAGCAACCTCCTAATGTAACACTACCTTCACCTAAAACATAAAAACATAGGTAATGTTTCTCAAAATAACCAGATGAAGGTTACAATTGAAATACATCATTCACTATGTAATTCGGACTTGATTTTGCACTCTACTAGAGACAATTAGGATGTTTATACTTGGAATCAATTGTACATGGTAACTAGAAAGCAGGTTATAACAAGAAACTAAGGAAAAAATTGAGCATTTGAAGTCCTTCCCTCTATCTTGAGTACATCACAAAGAGAAAGAAAAATTGATTTACTTACCTGTTTAATGGTACAATCTATTGATCACTTGAAGACGTAGGTGTTGAAGGCCGACCAAGTAGTACTCTCGCAAGCTGTTAATATTTAATCCCCAGCTCATCCATGCATTCACATTTGTTCTCTAACTCGTCCATGCGTTGTTTTAGTAATTCATTTTCTTTTTCACATGCATTCAATCTATCTAATAATAAATCCTTTGAAGAATTCCCACCTTTCAACTCTTTATCCATTATCCCTCCACAAAATCCAAGTACATGACTCTTACATTGAGGTCCAAAACACTTTTCTACAACCTCAATATTTGTAAGAGAAGAATCAGATTGAACCAATTTTTGGATTTCAGCCTGTAAAATACAAGAAAACTTAAAATAAGACAACACATAAATTTAAATGATTTAAAATAAAATTTATCACTAAACATACATATTTTCCATTAGTTTCAGGTTTGACAAGCTTGTTATCATTCTTACGAGTCTCGAAGAAGATTGTATCCATTTTTTGTGGTTTACCATCTTTACCTCCCTTAACAGACAAATAAACAAGTCAAGTAAATCATCTTAAATCATTTTAGTAAACAAGAGACTAATAGGCTTACCAATCCATAAATAATTTCTCTAATAGGCTTACTCCCTGTACGATGAGGCATACTCAACTTGAACCTGTTGACAGTATTTCTTTCACATGTTTCCTTTATTCACAACATACCATAAAAGTTATAGTTAGTAACTTCAAATAGAATGTTAATAAATAAATACGTTGGATTTATACCATAAACATGTGACTTAAGAAATGTTTCTTAACCAGCCACCCCCAATCACTCTTGTCTTCCCCTCTTGGCTCTCTTAGAGCATCAGCAAATGGCTTAGACTTCACAATCTTGTGAAGTGATCCTCTCCAGTTACTCCACAACCTTCACATGTGTTGAAGGATATGTTATTTGATGGAATTCATGTAGTCACAACTAAATTTATCCTGCAACATTTCACATGTACCATTAAACATAAACTCAAACTTTTAGCTAAAGTTGAATTGAACTGAATCTAGATTTCCAACTTATGGTAATCTTCCAGCGGAAGGTGATATATATATATATCTTGATCAAAGCGTGATTATATGATGGACTTGATAAATTAAGGAAAAAATCATCGAGATCAAGAGAGTAGATAATACAAACTACAACAGCAACATATATTTTATTAGGCAAACATCACTATAACGTTATACAGATATTGTTGGGTATAAAATATACTGCGTTAATTAAATTCTTTAATGATGAGCATTCCACAATAAGCTATCATCTATAGTTCTCTAAATATTCATCATAACATCTGACATGTTCGACCTAAAATGTGTCGCGTTAGTGTTACTTTTTCCAGATGAGATGTCAAAATGAAGCTATAAGATAATATCTCTATAAATAACAGAATCCCAAATGTTTGGCATAAAATATATAGTAGTCTCACTTTTTTTAATACAAGAAGTAAGATCTGATGCTATTAGCTAATAGCTCTCTATATACTTACCTTAATAGCCCCACGTGTTTTGCACAACTATAGCGCATTGATCTTACTTTTTTTGTATGAGAAGTCAGATATCAAGCTAATAAAAATACACAAATACCTACATTTACAACATCCCACATGTGCTCTAGCTGATCTTCTTTAATGTTTGTCCATGAGTGCACCCATAATGGGCACATATTACGATCACAAATAAAAATACCCAAGTGTTTAATAAATGAGGCATAATTTTTTCCAACAACTCCATCTTGGTAAAAATTAATATTTAACTTTTCTCCAGGTTTGAGTTGTAAAACATTTTTACAAATGTTTGTTCCTCTAACTTTTTTGCATTTTTTGAATCATAGGCACCTGCGAATTAATTCAGATCGGACATAAAGAGGAGTTTCATCACAATAAAAAATAAAAAAACACCAGTTTGAGACAGCAAATACTTTTTTGTTTTGTTTGAGCATCTTACATTAGTTCAACTTCTGGAGAGCAAGGAACATTATCTTCATCTAGATCAAACCCAGGAGGTACACGATCAATATTTTGTGCTGGATCATTTTGATAAGATGTTGATGGATTGATGTTTAGACTTTATCTTATTGGAGTTATTTCTTCAGCCCTTACTCTTACAGATCCCAAAGATTGTAAGCTTTTCCCTCGTCCCCTAATTGCTAAAGCACCAGGTGGAAGGATATGCACGTTTATTAGGATTGGTAGTTGATTTCATTCCATAGTTTTGAATTTTTTATGGATCCATGTAAACCTAGTAGAAAAAACACTTCTTTGTTAGTTCATCCAATAAGTGAAATGTCATTGAACAAGTTTTCAATACTACATCCCTTTCTATAGGTACAACTACAAGGATAAAACAATATTAACTAGAATAAGAATAACTTTCTTCAATAAAAAATGACATGAGGTTTACATTTTAAAGGTGGTTAATTTCAAGATATCTACAACCTAACTAATCTATATCTCAAAATAGTGACAGGGATGTAGTCAACCCATGAATAGAATATCAATTTCAGAAGATTGATATTATGAAAGAAGCTTTGACAAAGAAAAATAATTAATTACAAGTCACTCAGAATCTATGCATAAAATCCCAACAAGCTTGAATGATTTTAATCACAATTTACATGTAAATAAATAATATTACATTACTACTAATAAATAGTTCTTATATAAGACCAACCAGAGAATCACGAAGAAAATACTTGAAAATAGAAACTAAAACATGAAAGGTAGATTTAGGATCAAATTCAATACCATAGTATAACAAAATCAGAACTCAGAAACAAAACATGAATTCAAAGTCACAACTGCCTCCTAGATTCCTTGAAGATATGTTTGATCGGCACCCTCTTTATCACCAACGTCAAAAGAATCACAAGCTTGAACCTTTTGTACAATATGCCATTTATTATTTGCAAGATCATCATCATAAAACACTTGTGATGCTTGATTGGATAGAATAAGAGGCTAATTTATTTTTAGAAATTGCTTGCAGTTGACTCTTACAAAGTCATATTCATCTACTTTAATTCCCGTTTGTTTACCATATATGTCAAACCACACACATCAAAATAAAACAACTCTTCTTCCACCAATAAATTGTAATTAGAGAATCCCGGTTAGCTCTCCGTAAAGATCAATATTTTTATTCTCTTCATCTCTCTTACCAACTACAACCACCCCACAATTTTGAGTTCTCAAAAATTTATCCTGATCTCGCAAATGCAACCTATGTCCATTAGTAACATAGCTTTTATAACATGTCACATATGGAAGAGGACCACGTGACAATGAGAGCAGATCTTTTATTTTGTTACTCTCATCATGTTTGTGCAATTTCGCAACCGAACAAATTTAAGAACATTGTTGTAGAAAATATTTTTCATAATTTGATGTAATATATACAAATGCTTAACTTCTGACCTTTAATTTTAACCAACTAACGAACTGTCTATTCCATTCAATTTCTGAATGATTTTTGCATTATCAATTGAAATTTGTGAAAATTGTCTGCAAAAGATTTGAAGTATAAAATGTCATTTTATGGATGGATATGGAAAATATAAGAGTAAGTTATTTGAATAAGTCATTACTTACTCGAGAAATTCTTCAAAATATAAAAATGTGCAAGCTCAAATTCGGTTGAATCAAGATTGAATGGATTGTCACACCTCAATCTTTTTCCAAGTTGAGAAAAAATTTCTAAACCTCCATCAGATTCAGTAGAACCACCATCATTATTCCTTTCATGGAGATTAAATTTTGTCTTCATCGTTGAAAATACCTTGAACATAAGGTCATATACTCAAATTCTATATATACCTTTGCAATACAACCTTCTAGGCGAGCCATGTTATGAATAAATGATTTTAGAAAGTATATCCATAACTCTACCGGTTACATCCATCGATATTGGATAGGCCCAGCAGTCTTAGCTTCATTAGATAAATGAATTGGCAAGTGGACCATGATATAAGAAAATGCATGAATGAAGACCTTTTCTAACTTGCACAAAGTTATTGGAATTTGGGCTTCTAGTTTCTCTAACTCATCTACTCTTAAACAATTTTGCTCCGAGTATCTTAAAAAATATTGACAACTTAATAAATGGTTCAAGAACAGATTTGCAGAGCATACCACGTAAAGCAAGTGGAAGTAAATGTTGTAAAATAACATGGCAATCATGGCTTTTCAATCCTTAAAGTTTCCGATCTTGAAGGTTGACACATTGCGAAATATTTGATGAAAACCCATCAAGGACCTTTAAATTATTTAAGAAAGAGAATAATTTGTTCTTTTCTGTAGAAGATAATGTGTAACATGCAGTAGGTAACTCATATTTATCGCCTCTCTCTATCGGATGCAATTCCTTCTTTATCCGCATTGCTTGCAAATCCAATCGAGGATTCAAGGTATCTTTGGTTTTTCTTATGACATTTAAGATTGTCCACAAATTATTATAACAAATAGTCTTCTCAATGTGCATCACATCTAATTATGTTGCAACACTAGAGTATTCCAATATGGAAGATCATATCAAATACTCTTCTTGTTCCAATTATCAGCTCTATTCTTCTGTGATATTTGAATCTTCTTCCTTGGATCCTCTAATTGTGTTAGACCTTCTAAATCAGCTACTTGATCAAGTATATAATTACCAGATACCATTTTTGGCTGTAATATTTGTTCATTTGTGCCATCTAAAGGAATCTTTATCTTTCCTCCATTTGTGATTAAGAGGAAGAAAGCATCTATAATGCATATAACACTCTGTTAGACCATTTACCAACCTAGTTGATAGAATTTCTTATTGCACCATCGGCAAGCTAATTTTCCTCTTATACTCCATCTTGACAAATATCCATATGGTGGAAAATCATGAATTGTCTATAATAAAGCTGCATGTAGCATAAAATTTTGTTTAGTTGACGCATCAAAGGTCTCAAGTGTAGTTTCCCATAATTTCTTTAATTCATCTATCAAAGATTGGAGATAAACATCAATTGCATCTCCGGGACATTCAGGACCACGAATAAGCATCGATAAAATAAAATTTTCTTGCTTCATGCATAACCAAGGTGGAAAATTATAAGGAATAAGTAAGATGGGCCAAACACTATATGGAGTTTTTGAATTTTTAAATAGTTGAAAACCATCGCTAGCAAGTCCAAGTCAAACAATATGAGGCTCATTAAAAAAAGATGGATGAAGTTCATCAAGTCTCTTCCATGCAACTGAATCAGCTGGGTGCCTCATTATTCCATTATCAACTCTTTCATGATGATGCCATCTCATCAAAGAAGATGTTTTTGAGGGCATAAACAATCTCTTAAGTCTTGGCTTTAGAGGAAAATAACGTAAAGTCTTGCATGGTATTTTTTTACCACGTTTACAATGTGTTTCCCCATTGCTTTTTTATTTTCCTTCCATTTAGATGTGCCACACACTTTTCAAAATTCGAGAATCTTATCATTCTTCAAGTATAACATGCAATTGTTGTTACACACATCTATATTATCATAAGAAAGTTCAAGATATTTAATTACCTTCTTTGCCTCATAATATGAATCTTGCAAGTTTGATCCATTAGGAAATAAATTTTTCTTTACCATCTTCAACAACATTGTGAATGAAGCGTTACTCCATTTGCCAATAGTTTTAATATGAAGTAACTTAATCAAAGTAGAAAGTTTTCTTGATTTTGAACCTTCATATAATGGTTGTTCATAATCATATAATAGGCCATAGAATCGTTTTGCTTCAGGATTTGGTTCTGCCTAAAAAAATAATCAATGTTAGTGTTCATATTCTCTTCAAAGAAATTAGGGTGTATATCCCTTAAGAGCTCATGTATTTTATCCTAATCATCATCATTTTCAATGTTATTGTTCGCTACGAATTCAGAATCTGACTCTGGTTCACCTAACCTCTCCCCGTTATGATACCAAAAAGTATAACCCTAATTTATTCCATACACTAATAGATGTAACTTAACCATGTCATGAGTTTTGGAAGATGCATTACAACACTTGATGCATGGACAACGTATTTGTTGTGTTTCTCCCAATTTTGCAAATGCATAATCCAAAAATTTCTCCACCCCAATGATATAAGCATTATAAAGCCTATCTTGAACAAGTTGCGTCAATTCCTTATTAGGAACCATTGACCTTCATTCAACAAAAGATAATATAAATACACCAACATAAGTAAGAACTAACCATTTATTGTTTAAAAGTTGAAGAAGGCCTCTTTCTGAAAGATTCTAGGTATGTTTTAGAAAACTACTTATGTGATTTTTAATTAGTTATTTGTTTAGTTATTGTTGCAATTATAAATATATGCTTTGTTCATGTTTATTTACAGAATTAGATAATTTTTTTGCCTTATTGGGTAGTAAATATAATCAGGAGATACTTAACATTGGAGGGATGTTTCAGTTATTTGAGTGAGGAGTGCAGTAAAAATGACATGAAAATAGTATAAATCAAGAAAGGTGTGATTCTTAAATTATGCACTTATTCTAAAAAAATATTCCAAGAGATTTGAGAGAGTTTATACAACTCTATTCTTTTGTAACTCCAATAACTAGTCATCATTTGAATGACTGACTAACTAGCTAGTAAGATTACTAGTCAAATAAAATACTATCTATCACTTAAGAAAGACATACAATCATAAGATATTTTATATTTATATGTATCTTAAAGTAGGTTACTCTTTTAGATAGGAGGTTCATTCAAGAGATTCTACTACTTTTATGAGAACATCTAAACTCTTTACTATTCATAGATTGTTGTTTAGGACTTATCAAAATTTTTAGGACTTTGTTACTAACTATGATCTATTTACTTTAGTTATTACCATAAGGGATTGCAATTTAATACCTAACATATCATTAGTAAGAACAAATGCTCAAACTAGGATAATTAGTTTCTTACCTAATGCGTTGCGAAGAATTTATTATATATCTAATGACAGCTATGGGTAGCACTTTGGAAATATATTAGAAGTTGGGTAATGAATTCTCAAAAAATGCACAGTTATAATTAGGTATTAGAGAGCGTTGATACACCGTGGTTTCACGGTATTTTTAATGCTTTTCCTTAAGTTTAGTGTGTATCTAAAAGCCTTTCTGTATTAATTTTTATGTAAAGTTTTTCTTTATTTGCAGGAAATCATTCTAAAGATGAATGCGGATGTTTTTGAGCAAAAAATTCAGAAAAGTTACCAGTTACGGAGCTTTTGACGGTTCATCGTGCCTGTGACGATCCGTGGGTGGCATCAAAGTGAAGCTGCTGAAGGAAGATGGGGAAGTATGACCAAGTGTGCGGTTACGAAGTGCATGACGGACCGTCATCCATGACGGTCCATCTTTCTGGTTCGTCGTGATGATCAGAGAAAGAGTCTCAGTACCCTTATTCCAAGATTTTAAGTGTTATGGAACGGAGACCCTCGACGGACCGTTGTACCTGTGATGATCCATCATACCTGCCACTGAGGGTAATGAAGATAGCAGCAGGAGAATTGGCAAAGTATGGGACGGCGCAGTCCATGACAGCCCGTTGTGACCACGACGACCCATCGTGAGGTCCGTCGACCCAGCCGCGTTTTGACAGATTTTAGCAAATAGAGTCTTTTTTGGATTATGTTTTTGTTTTTTATAAATAGTTAGAAAAACCTCGTTTTTGGGGTTAGACTTTCGGTTATTAGACACTTTTATGATAGATTCTATGTGAAGAGATTATTTTGATTATTACACTTAGGATTGTTACACTTTTATTTGGAGTTGATTATTGGTGATTTTGTCGATTAATCAAGTAAATTTCTTGATTTTATTCTTCCTCATTGAAGTAAGTGCATGAATTCATATGTTATATATATGAATAGTGTGATTATAACTATGAGCAACTAAACTGTATAACTAGGGTTGTGGAAACCATGGGTGAATAATAAGATAAAAACTAACTAAAATAACAATTCTTAAATACTGTCTTGGATGTATTTATAATTCTTTCTCTTAGAAGTCTTTTTAACAGACGACCATTGTTTGATATTGCCTTAATGCTACTTACCGGACCAAGCAGGTAGATAATAGGAAAAGAATTATCAACATAGATTTAGTGTATACTATCTAATAGGCTAGTATTGATTGGTACGAGGTAATAACTTATTCAAATATCGAATACAATGCTTAATATGAGGTAAAGGTAAGGGTTAGTATAGCAACACTCGTAGCCGGACCAAGGTGCGGACTGAAATTTTCTAGATGCTGGACAAAGGATTTAGAAATACAGAACTTATCACTTTGCATGCAACATACTAGGAAAGAATTGTTATAGTTAGTATTATCAAGTTAGGAACCTTTGGGGAACACTTAAACCCTAGTTACTTTTATTAATTGATTAAACTGCAACATTTGAATCTGTTAGTTGTCTACTTTTATTTAGCTTATTATTTTCATTCATTAAGAAATAAAACCCCCCTGTTATTGTCTTTGTTTTCTAAGGGAATAATTGACTAAATAGTGGTAATATTAGATTGAAGTTAAGTCTAAACTATTTTACTCGTGGGAATGATCCTAACCCATTAGTTGGGTTCTTTACTTGATACGACCGCTTTACTTCTTATTTCAGAAGTAAGTTTGAGCTTATCCAATTTTGGCGCGGCTGCCAGGGAAAGTAGCTTTTAGATTAACTTAAACTTATTACTATAGTTTAGTCGATATTTTCTTAATTTTACTTTGTTTATTGTTTCTTTTATTTTTGCAGAAGTACCTTCTTTGTATGCCAAATAAACAGAGAGGAAGATAACATTGTTTCCCTACGATCACGAATTAGAGCGTACACTATGCAACATGAATCGAAACTTGGGTATTAATGATGATGATCCAAACCAGAACATCCCAGCTGTGGTTGATGTTCATGGTAAGTTATTACGCGATGCTCTGGTTGAAAACCAACAGAGGGGAAAAAATCCCGCTCCACGTCCCCAAGAATTCTAAGAGGTTATGACAAAATAGCAGACTCTGATGGGCCACTTGTCTTGCCCCCTCTACCACCAGGACGCACCTTTGTGGTAACTAGTAGCCTGATGCAAATGCTCACTGCCAGAGGTTTGTTTTCAGGGCTACCTTTTGAGGATCCACAAGCTCATATAGCTGTGGTAAGGGCAGTGTGTAAAAGCTGTGTAGGGAGGACTTGGACTTGGATGTAATAGGGCTAAGAGTATTTCCTCTCTGACTAACAGGAGAGCCTGCTATTTGGTTCACTGAGCTCCCTTATAACTCAATTTTCACTTGGAACCAACAAAGGGACGTTTTCTTACCACATTACTACCCAGTCTCCAAGAAACTAAACCACAAAGACAGAGTGAATAACTTTGTGGCACTACCAGGAGAGTCAGTTATTAGTTCTTTGGATAGATTGACCTAATTTTTTAGAAGCATCCCCAATCACTGCATAGATGATGAGTCACTGAAGGAATACTTCGATCGGGGACAGGATGATAATAATAAAGCTGTGTTGGATACTACAATGGGTGGTTCTTATGGGGAGTGTCCTTATGCTGAGATTGCTAAAAAGTTAAGAGAAAATTCCCGGAACAATAAAGCTTGGAGTAATAGGATGTCAGATACTGGGAGAAACACCTTCGCAGTGCAATCCACTCACAACCTAGCCACATATGAGATTCGTGAAGAGATGGCTCAGATGAGAACTGAACTTGGGTTGGTATCAAAACATGTCACTAAGGGTGCAGAAAGGATAAATGCAGTCAACTACTTGTCTAAATCACCACCACCAAATGATGAATGTTATTATGAGGAGGATTCCTATGCGGTAAATGAGAAAACGGGGGGTTTTCGACCGAGTGCCCTGCCAAGGACAACGGAATCAAGGTCTGATCTATGGTTGATATAACCGTGAGGGTCATTATGTTTGAGAAGGAAATTACAACCGTGACAACAACTTCAATAGGGGTAACTATGAAATAGAAATGATAGGAATGGGCCCTATGTTCCACCTTAAAATCGTAAAGTTACTCCTATGGATGGTGGAGGTAGTGTGACGCGAGTTGAGGATATGTTGCATAAAATGATGAGGAGGTTCGATGCAAGTGATGATCACACTAAAAAGTTGAGGAATGATTTAGAGAGTATTGGGCAGAAGGTCGATACACATGCAATATCAATTAAGCAACCTGAGTTACAATTGGGCCAATTATCTGCGACGGTGAACACATGGAACCCGGGCACTCTTCCTAGCAACACGGTCCAAAACCCAAAAAATAATGGACATTTTATGGCAATCACTACTCACGGTGGTAAGAAAACTATTGACCCACCTATGCCGTCTAATGATAAAAAGGTGACAAAAGATACTGATAAATTGGTAGAGGTTAATGGTGAAATAGAAGATAACACTGAAAAAGATGCTGAAGTGCCTAAAAAGGTAACCCCTATGCCTAGACCACCACCCTCATTACCCCAAAGATTAGTGAAAAAGACCGAGGATGGAAAATATCGGCGTTTTATAACAATGATGAAGCAACTTTCTAGCCATGTCCCTTTTGTAGAAGCTTTAGATCAAATGCCCAGTTATGCCAAACTTATGAAAGATCAGGTTACAAAGAAAAGATCGGTCACCTTTGAGGATAATGATAGATTGCAGCATTGTAGTGCTATTGGTACAAGATCTCCGGTACAAAAGAAAGAAGATCCGGGTGCGTTCACAATTCCTTGAACAATAGGGCTATTACATTTTCTGAAAGCATATGTGATCTGGGGGAAAGCATAATCTCATGCCCCTCTTGATTTACAAGAAGTTGGGTTTGGGTGATCCAAATCCCACTGCGATGCGGCTACTGATGGCCGATCGAACAGTAAAAAGGCCTATAGGAATACTCCACGATGTGCTAGTAAAAGTGGAGTAGTTCATATATTCTGGCAGATTTTGTTATTCTTTATTGTGAAGTTGATTTTAAAGTGCCCATTATTCTTGGGAGGCCATTCTTTGCTACGGGAAGAGCCTTAGTAGATATGGAAAACGGGCAGATGAAATTTCAATTAAACAATGTGGAAGTGACCTTTAACATTTGTAGGTCCATGAGGCAGAGTGGTGAGGTTAAGTCGGTATCTGCTATATCCTACAACGTAGGTGAGTAATCTGAGACACAAATAGAAGAATGTCTAGGTGTAGAAGCATTAACGGCAATGATAATTAATTTTGATAACGAATGCATTCAAGAGTATGAGTCATTAGTGGCGACTCTTGATCGAGGTGATGTTTGGTTTAAATCGAAGATATATGAGTTACACATGAAGAATTGCGAGTCTCCACCTGCGAAACCATCTGTGGAGGAAGTTCCAAAGTTAGAAATAAAAGCTCTTCCACCTCATCTCAGGTATGAATTTTTAGGAAATGGTGACACATTGCGGTAATTATTGCATCAGACCTGAATGGACAACAAGTTGAGAGTTTGGTGAAAGTGCTAAAAAGGTTCAAAATAGCTATTGGCTGGACTATTGTGGACATTATTGGGATCCCTCCTTGTATTTGTTCTCATAAAATCTAACTCATGCCCTATCATATGCCAAGTATTGAGCACCTTAGACGCTTAAATCCACCTATGCAAGAGGTCGTGAAAAAGGACATCATTAAGTTGTTGGATGCCAGAGTAATCTATCCGATCACCAATAGTAGTTGGGTATGCCCTGTTCAGTGTGTACCTAAGAAAGGGGGAATGACTGTGGTCCCCAATGAAAAAAATGAATTTGTTCCAATGAGATCGGTTATTGAATGGAGAGTGTGTATGGATTACAGCAAATTAAATGCATGGACTGAAAAAGACCATTTTCCTATGCCATTCATGGATTAGATGTTGGATAGACTTGCCGGAAAAGGGTGGTACTGTTTTCTTGATGGATATTCTGGGTATAATGAGATTTCTATTGCACCAGCAGATCAAGAGAAAACCCCTTTTACTTGTCCATATTGGACCTTTGATTTCAAAAGAATACCGTTTGGGTTGTGCAATGCACCTGCCACATTTCAGAGATGTATGTTGTAGATATTCTCCGACATGGTGGAAGATACTATAGAAGTTTTTATGGATGATTTTTCTGTGGTTGGTGATTCATTCGAGCGGTGTTTGAACAATTTATCTGAGGTCCTTAAGAGATGTGAAGAATGGAATTTAGTACTAAATTTGGAAAAATGCAACTTCATGGTGAAAGAAGGTATTGTTTTGGGTCATCGCATTTCAAAAAAGGGCATAGAGGTTGATCGAGCAAAATTTAAGGTAATAGAGAGACTTCCGCCACCTATCTCTATAAAATGTGTGAGAATCTTTCTTGGACATGCAAGTTTTTACCGGAGATTCATCAAAGATTTTTCAAAAATTGCACATCCTTGTGCAAACTGCTGGAGAAAGATTGTAAATTTTATTTTGATGAATCCTGTCTTAAAGCATTCGGCGAGCTAAAAGAAAAATTCGTGTCTGCACCTATCATTATTTCTCTGGATTGGAACAGTCTATTTGAGGTGATGTGCGATGCTAGTGGGGTTTCTCTTGGTGTAGTATTGGGAAAATGAAAGAACAAAATCCTTCACCCCATTTAATATGCCAGTTAAGTCCTAAATGAAGCTCTGACGAACTAAATAGTGACTAAGCAACAACTCCTTGCAGTGGTCTTTCCTTTTGAAAAATTTCTCTCCTATTTGCTAGGTACTAGAGTTATAGTGTAGACCATTCAGCATCGAGATATTTGATGGCAAATAAGGATGCGAAACCGAGGTTGATTCATTGGGTATTACTGCTAGAAGAATTTGACTTTGAAGTGAGGGATAGAAAAGGGACCGAAAATCAAGTTGTCGATCACTTGTCCCTACTAGAAGATGAAGCTATGAGAAAGTTAGGGGATAAAACTGATATTGATGATACTTTCCCCGATGAGTATGCATTGGCTGCCTCACAAGACTTGATTCCATGGTTCGCAGATTTCACTAACTATCTGGCTAGTGATATTATTTTCATCGAACTTGTCCTTTCATCAAAGAAAAAATTTCATGTACGTTGTGAACAAGTTATTTTGGGATAAACCATATTTATATAGGAGTTGTGCCGACGGGCTTATTCGGCGTTGTGTGCCACAATGTGATATGTTGAGTGTTTTGGAGGCATGCCATTCCTCACCCGTTGGTGGACATCATAGTGGTATCTGAACCACTCACAAGATATTACAATGTGGTTACTATTGGCCAACCCTTCATCAAGATGCTCATGAGTTTGCGAAAGCAAGTTATTAATACCAATGAGATGGTGGCATTTCAAGAAAGCAAGAGCTCCCTCTAAACCCCATTCTTGTGATTGAGTTATTTGATGTTTTGGGTATTGACTTTATGGGTCCTTTTGTGAGTTCTCATGGAATGAAGTATATTTTAGTAGCAGTTGATTATGTATCTAAATGGGTGGAAGCTATCACCCTCGCAAACAATTAAGGGAAGAGTGTCACTGCGTTCTTAAAAAAGAATATATTCTCTCATTTTCGAACCCCAAGGGCAATTATTAATGATGGGGGCTCCCACTTCTGCAACAGATTATTCAAGGGGTTATTTGAGAATTATGGGGTTCTCCGTAATGTGTCCACTCCTTACCACCCTCAAACTACTGGGCAAGTTGAATTGTCAAATAGGGAGATCAAACAAATATTGTCAAAAACATTGAACGCTAGTAGAAAGGGTTGGTCAAGGAGGCTTAATGATGCTCTTTGGGCCTACCGGACAACGTATAAGACTACCATAGGTATGTCCCCATACTAACTTGTATATGGTAAAGCTTTTCATATTCCAATTGAATTAGAGCATAAAGCCATGTGGGTTATGAAGAAGTTCAAAATGGATTGGAACGAAGCTGCAGAATAACGGTTAACTTGGTTGAATGAACTCGATGAATTTCGCCTAAAAGCTTATGAAAGCTTAGTCTTCTACAAAGAAAAGATGAAGAAGTACCATGACCTAAAAATTGAAAAACGAGAGTTTATGGTTGGGGATTTGGTGCTTTTATTCAATTCTAGGTTGCGCTTTTTTCTGGGCAAGCTCAAGTCCAAATAGATTGGTCCTTCGTTGGTTACCCAACTATTCCCTTATGGAGTAGTTGAGTTTGAAATTAAGGAGGGTGTGCGGTTCAAGGTGAATGGACAACACAAAAAATCCTTTCAGGCATGCTGAATCAGTGAATGAAGTGATCGAGGCATACCATCTTGATGAAGATTATGTAATCAAGTGTCCTCAGTCGTGCCGCGATGTTAAATAAGGCGCTGGTTAGGAGGCAACCCAATACTTGTTGTTTTTGTTTCTAGTAATGGTAGCATTTTCTACTAATGGGTTTTAAATTTTAAGGCACATCACCAGGAAATTCTGTAGAAAATCACTCTACAACAGTCACTGACGGACCCATCGACGGCCTATCACAAACGCGATGGACCGTCGCATGAATACGTCGTGCCAGGTACATCTTTCATTTTTTTTCAAAACTAGGTCACATGCGACGGAACCAATGACGGACCGTCGCAATTATGATGGACCATCGTCGGGGACTCGTCGCGTCATAAATGAGCGTACCCGACCTGACCCGGCTGGGGAACTTTTAAAAACTTCCCATTTCCTACTTTTCTTTCAACTGATCATTTCTCAAATTCCCCAATTCCCAAAATTCACTCTCTACTTGTCGGAGTCTACTGCTGTGGTCTGCTCTTGCTAACTAAGTGCCTCACTCGCTTGTCTTTCTATTGTTCCCAGGTATGTGTCTCTGATTTCTACCCATTTACATTGCATATTTATTTTTCAATTAGTATTAGCATAGTTCTTATTGATGGGTCTTCCTTCTTTGATCCAATTTTATCTAACCTAGGTTGAGAATCCTTAAATTGCCTTGTTAAAATTCTAGAAATAGATGCTTTAGCATTGCTAATTTACTAGGTTTTTGGGTAGAAACGTATAGGTTAACACTAAGTATTCCATGTGAGTCACAGAGGATGAATGTGTCATTCTCAGTTCTGTCACTGAATGACAGAACGAGACCCCGATGACGGACCATCGTACCCACGACGGACCATCATAGGGTCCATTCCAAAACCCCCAACACCCCACTGTCAAATTTTCTCCAAGTGTCAACCAACGAACAAATACGATGGACCGTCGTTCCCACGACGGTCCGTCCTGCACAACCATTCGGGTTGTCAGAGGCCTTATTCCTAACGGTCTCTCACCTTTTATAAATGTTCTCTTATGGACATATACGAAAAACCGTCATACCCTCGACGGTCCGTCCTACACAACCGTTCTGGTTGTCTGAGACCTTGTTACTAAGGGTCTCAAACTTTTTTCAAGTGTCCTATTACGGACATCTATGACTGACCATCATACCCGCAACGGTTCGTCCTGCATAACCGTCATGACTTTCAGAGACCCCTCTCCTAAGGGTCTCCATACTTTTTCCAAGTGTCCTCTGATAGACAGCTACGATGGACTATCATACCGATGATGGTCCGTCCTACATAATTGTCATGACGGTCATAGACCCCTCTTCTAAGGGTCTCGATACTTTTTCTAAGTGTCACAAGATAGACATCGACGATGGACCTTCATCATCACGACGGTTCGTCCTGCTTATCCGTCATAACTGTCAGAGACTTTCCTTCAGGGGTCTTCACATATACATAGTTTTAAGTAAGACATGATGGTCCGTCGTACTCACGATGATCCATCACCTGGTCCGTCGTGTTTCACTGTTACTATAGAAATTTCATTACATGTTGACTCTTTTATTTATTTTGTGTCATTTTCGCTTGTCTTGTTTGCTCCTTCTAGTACTAGTATTGATTCCTTACAGGTACTATCTCTAATGGAACCGAAAAAAGATCGAGTTTATGCACGTGGGCAATCAAAGTCTGTCGCCCTGTCTGCCCTCCTTGTCATTGGATCTGATGATGAGCGTGACCTCAAGTACGTGCTCCCTAGCACTACCACTCCATCCCGAGCTGCACGTGCTGCCAGAGCTACGCCCAAAAAGGTGGCATCAGGCGTAGTAAATGTCTCCCAGTCTGATGAGGAGCGCACACTGACCGGCACACCTTGTGGGTCAGCTACTCATGACGAAGGAGCATCTGGATCCCTAGGAGTTTCATGTTCGGAGAAAGCCTGCCAGTCTGCTGAAGTCCCTGCACCCGCCACAGCTGCACAGTCTGTCTCGTTTGATGAGGTTTACAGTTCTGAATCTACTCCTGGCTCACTGAATCGTGCTCTCACCTCGATTACCGACCATCCCAACCGGTGGTGTGTCGACGGGAAATATCATGTTTATTCAGACGCAAAGTTTCTGAATTATAAAGGAGTCATGACACGGACCCTTACATTGAAGAGGTAGGTCATTATGGGAAGTCTCCTTACATGCAAGAGATCCACAATCTCTTCACCAGACACCTACTGGAGTGGACAACGCGTTCTTTGGGCCGCTATAGTGAAGAGTTGGTTCGAGAGTTCCACTCCTCCTACGTGGCTACTCTAAGATCACAGATTGATAGGCGGGCTGGCCCCGCCAAACAGGCCCTACTTGAGCATGTCCGTGTATGTGGCATTCATGTTGATATGTCCATGCCTGCAATTCATTGGTATCTATACGACGAGGATATTGATGCAAATCGGACCCCTCTAACCGCGTAGTTCGACTACCGGTGGAAAATTGTAAAAGATGGCCAATTCTTGCGTGAGCCATCACTGAGAGAGACCACCAAGAGGTGGATGGCCCTGTACTTGTCTATTGATGGAGACGGTGTCGACTGGGTAAATGAGCCGAAAGGAGCCATCAAGAAGGCTAACTTGACCTTCACAACTAACTTCTTATGGTTTATTGTCCGCCACTTCCTTTCCCCCACAGTCGTTGATAATATAGTCAGATGGGATCGTGCAGTTCTTATGAAGGCGATAATAGCCGGGTTTGAGGTTGACTTTGCTTGGCTTTTACAGGCAGTCATGTACGAGAGGGATTTTAAGGTCACAACTACTTACCCTTTTCCGTGCATGATATTTTCTTTATGCAGGTCCGAAGGTGTGCCCATCTGGCACAATGATCAGCTCAAGACTCTGTTGGGAACTGTTGATATAGGCCTATCAGGGATGAGGCCAATAAGTTTGCTCCATGCAGAGGGACCCATCCAGAGTTGCCTCCACTTGGTGACAATCTGGCTGATACGGTAGCACAGGCTCGCACGGCTACGCAGGCTGCTTCTGAAACCACTGGTACTACCCCGGTCGAGTCTATCCCGGGTAGTAGCACTGCCCCGAGCTCCTCTCGCTCAGCCCCTTTCCCCGCTCTGGTCCCGCTTTCTAGGGTCAAGAAACTAGAGGCCTAGATGGCTACCATTCTCCACACATCAAGCCTTGGATGCAGATGTCTATTGCTTAGGCAGAAGAGCGCTTGGAGCGGAAAATGGTCCAGCACACAGAGCGGAAGATCGCTGAGGTTCATCAGTGCTTGGACCCTTTTGACTTGCGGGTGCTAGCCCAGTCAACCCCTCAGGTTGATGTGTCGACCCTTCAGGCTGCGGTCGAGAGTCTTCGAGCAGACATTAATATGATCCTAGAGGCTAGGTGCCTGAGTCTGAGGCCCCTTCTGCAGAGCTTGCTGAGGACACAGTGATGGCGGCCTTATTCGCCACTTCTAAATTCCACCTTCTCCCCCTCAGGAGCATTCCAAGATCCATAAGGGTCGAGAGGAGGATGAGGCTAGAGCACGAAAGAAGGAGAGCTGTGAGATGGAGGCTCCGAGGAGAGCCACGCTTGCTAATGAGGAGGCGCGTCGGATGAAGGTTGTAGAGTTAGTTGTTGGGGCATCTATCTCCAGATATGTGGCGATAGCTGGAGGCACTGGTGATAGTGCTGTTGCGGATGAGGACACTACTGAGGGTGTCAAGATTATAAAGGTAGTGGCTTCCGAGGAACCGGACCTACCAGCTTGCTGATCGTCGGCGCTTTGTGCCCCAGGTTTGGTTCACCTACCACTCTCGTATTTCAATCGTTTTATGCGTTGGGGATAATTGCATATCTTTTTGTTCGGGTGGGGTAAATTTAAAGTCAGTGCTTGGGTGAAATATGAGTAGCCCAATTCAGTATCCTCTTTTGGGTTTTTTTCTTGCCTGTGTTCTTTTTCCCCTAGAGACTGATTATTTTTACTGTTGAACTGGCATGTCTATATCTTGTGTCCATCGTTTAACTCTGAAGCATGATGGCTAAAATGAGATCCTGATGAAATAAAAATGATGCATGACTAGGCATAGAAATTGATAAATGTGTGGATCTAAGCATGACATAAAGATACACCACTACATGACCCAAAGTATAAAATTCGAACTAGGTGTCTTATAATCTCGTAGAGTAATAATATGTCAAGTCAGTGTAAGGAAGATTTGAATAGTCCACTATTTGTACAGAGCTAGAACTTGCTTGGTTAGTCCTGCTAAAAGTAAGTTTTAATAGACAATTAGGAAAGGATCATAGGCCCTTGTTCAATATAGACAATTTTTAGCCTATGTAAAAAACCGAATGAAATTGATCCCTCTTTGATCCAAATGATATGAGCTAAAACTAGACCTTTCTTTTTCACCCCAACTGATCTTTTCTGGGAATAATGTGTTGGCCCTGGTCCCTCCTTTGACATGTGCATCTCAGCTAATGCCAAAAGCATAAGTTAAGGTGCTAACGCAGTAAACAACCTTTTTATGGCCATGACCCAACTTTGGGTATGTTTACTTTGACTCATGGCAAAGCCATGAGTTGGCGGTGGCTATTATGATAAATGCTCTGGAAAGTGGGGTTGAAAGAACAAAGAGAGATAAAGAACAAAATTAAAGTGAATCAAGAACCAGTTGAAAGAAAAGTGAAATAATAAAAAAATGAAAAAAATAAATACAATAAATACAAGCAAGAAAAGAAGACAGTCCCTTACACAAATGGAGAAAGAGGGGAAAATAGCAAGGTAAAAGAATATGAGAAATTGGGTGAAATAAAATGATGAAAAGAGGTATGACTAGACGATATGTCAAGGAGTGAAAAAAGTTACTAAAGTATACCAAAATATACCCTACCTGACCCTACGCCTATGTTACAAGCTAAGAAAGTCCTAACGTGAACCTAAGAGTTGTATAGCAAACTTAAAGCAGCTAAAATAACGGCAATCTTATGGCAATATGTATGAATGAGTTGTGAATTTGATCTGAGACTGAGTGTTGAAAAGTAATCCTTATACTCCAACTGAAATCATGTGTGAAAAAATGAGGATAATGTTTTGAAGTGAGGACACTAGTTTCAATCTCGGAAACATTAGCACTTCGGTGAGAAATTGAAGAGAATAGGTGTTAGTGTGTGGTGAGTCTGTGTCATGGTCTGATTCCATATAATTCAAGCCTAATAGTGATAACATGCATAAATATGATGACACTGATCGGGATTGATAGCGAAATGACTGCGAAAGATAAAACATGGATACTATTGTACAAAGATTTTCTAGTAAGTCATAGTGCGTCGCTTAAGGACAAACAACGAATTTAAGTTGAGGGTGTTGATATACCATGGTTTCACGGTATTTTAATGCTTTTTCCTTAAGTTTAGTGTGTGTCCAAAAGCCATTCTGTATTATTTTTATGTAATTTTGTCTTTATTCGTAGAAAATCTGTCTAATGATGAAAGCGGATGTTTTTGAGCAAAAAATGCAGAAAAGTTACCACCTATGGAGCTTGTGACGGTCTGTCATGCCTGTGACAGTCCGTAGGTGGCATCGTAGTGAAGCTGCTGAAGAAAGGTGGGGAAGTCTTACCCAGTGTGGGGTTACAAAGTGTATGACAGACTATCGAAGCCATGACATTCCATCCTGCTGGTTCGTCGTGATGATCAGTGAAGTAGTCCCAGTACCCAAATTGCAGGATGTTAAGTGTTATGGAACGGAGACCCTCGATGGACCATTGTGACTTTGACGATCTGTTATACCCGCCGTCAAGGGTAATGAAGAGACAAGACAAAGAATTTGCAAAGTATGGGACGACAGAGTCCATGACGGCCCGTTGTGACCACAATGACCTGTCGCGAGGTCCGTCGACCCTGCCGCGTTTTAAAAGATTTCAGCAAATGGAGTCCTTTGATTATTTTTTTATGTATAAATAGTTCGAAAAACCTCATTTTTGGGGTTAGACTTTTGGTTATTAGACACTTTTATGTTAGATTCTTTATGAAGATTATTTTGATTATTACACTTTTGATTGTTACACTTTTCTCTGGAGTTGATTGTTGGTGATTTTGTCGATTAATCAAGTAAATTGCTGGATTTTATTCTTTCTAATTGAAGTAAGTGCATGAATTCTTATATTATAAATATGAATATTGTGATTATGACTATGAGTAACTAAACTATATAACTAGGGTTGTGGGAACCATGGGTGAATAATAAGATAAAATCTAACGATAATAACAATTCTTGAATAGTGTCTTACATGTATTGATAATTCTTTTGCTTAGATGTATTTTTAACGGATGGCCAACGTTAGAATTCGCCTTAATGCTACTTGCCAGAACAAGCAGGTAGATAATAGGAAAAGAATTATAAACATAGATTTAGTGTATACTATCTAATAGGCTAGTATTGATTGGTACGAGGTAATAACTTAGTCAAATATCAAATACAATGCTTAATATGAGGTAAGGATAAGGGTTAGTATAGCAACACATGTAGCCGAACCAACGTGCGGAGTGAAACTTTCTAGATGCCGAACCAACCATTTAGAAATACAAAACTTATCACTTTACATGCAAGATACTAGTAAAGAATTGTTATAGTTATAATTATTAAGTTAGGAACCTGTGGGGAACACTTAAACCCTAGTTACTTTTATTAATTGATTAAACTCCAATATTTGAATCTGTTAGTTGTCTACTTTGATTTAGCTAATTATGTTCATTCATTATAAAATAAAAAACCCCTTTTATTTTCTTTGTTTTCTAAGGTAATAATTGACTAAATAGTAATAATAATTGATTGAAGTTAAGCCTAAACTATTTTCTTCGTGGAACGATCCTAACCTCATTAGTTGGGTTCTTTACTTGATACGACCGCTTTACTTCTTATTTGAGAAGTAAGTTTGAGCGTATCAAACATGTCAACATTTCGAAAAGATAAATGGATTGGTAGAAACATCTTATCCCAGTTTATATGATATGGAACTTGACAAGGTCTTCTGAACAACAAAAGAATAGAGAAATAACTTCTGGATGTACATTTCAAATAAAATCCTAAAGCCTAGGGATTAGAAGTCTTGCTGAAATTGATAGACAACATCGATGCAAGTATTCCATACAGAATCATATGCACAATTAAAGAAAATGTCTATGTCAAAGAATGTTAGGGACAAATTGGAAACAAAGATCAGGTTATAAACTATTTGCCCTAGAAATTGATTTAGGGAACACTACCTACTAAGAACAGGGGCTTTAGTTTATTAGCCGTTACCAATGTCAATATTACTATAGCTAGCCTAAACATGAAAGGATATCACTTGGTTACCGATGTTGTCTTTATTATTATCAAATGAAAACAAAGAACCACCTTTTCCTACATTATCTAAAAGCTTTTGACAACTGGAGTTAATTTTAAACATTTTTTTATTGAGATGGGTTGCCTCAAAATTTGATAGCGGCATTTGTGAGTTGGACTCGCTGGAAAGTTGAAAAGACCATTAAGACTATGTTGTTGATGATCCAAGATGGTATTTCTTGGGAGCCTTCAGAATGAGAGAAACACAATGTTTTCGGATAAAACAAAAAAAACACTAGGACCGAAGGCAAATTAACTACGACAGAAGACAAGTTATATCATACTTGTCGATATATAGACTAATGTTACAAGATTGTTTTTAAAATAAATAGCCTAGAATCAATTTCAAATCAATTCTCTTCAATTTAAAAGTGTTAACATAAAATTCCAATCAAAAACCAAATTGGTGCATAAATATATGCATTCCCGTTCACGCCCATTTTCAAAGAAATTGTTCCCTTTAAGCTTCTTAGCATAAACTATAGGTAAGAAGAGCAAATATGGAAACATAATCATTTTTTCATGTTAAATCTAGAACAAGTAATGAGCAAATGTCAGGCAAACAATAAAGTGCTATAACAAACAACAATTATCATGACCAAACTGTTGAATGATTAATAGATCAAAGGAAGTGAAGTTCTCTGAACTAGAAAGACATAAAAGCACCAAACTACTAAATCACTAAAACTTTACTCTTCAACATAGATTAAGACTTACTAAACGTATTGACTAGTTATTTCCTTTATCTGTATTCAGCACAACTCAAGTCTCATATTACATCAACTACAACATTATCAGAGAACCAATCAACACTACACGCAATTCATATTTTCCCATTTAATAATTAAAATATGTATATCATGGAGACATATGGAAGTTTTATCCACATTTAGCTTAAAATCCAACACCAATCCATACGTAAAACAATATAAATGCATAAGATATAACACATAATAAATTTTTTTAATGCATGTTCAAAAGTAGAAACTTTCCTTGATGAGTAGAACACTCTAACAATATGTATAACAGTAGCAATTGATAAGAGCAATACAAACAAATGACCAAGCTTGATTGTAACAGCCCTAAAAATTAATAGGATAAATCCTTAAGGTGTCAAGAATGCTTGCGATTAGACCAAGGTTCACATGAATGGATACGGATGAAAACAGACCTCAGAACCCTTACTACAACCAATCAAACTAACTTGGGGTGTTAGTTGAGCTTTGAAAGGTTGGAACCAACCATGTGAGGCTCTTGAAAATGAAGCTTTAATCGAAAGAGTCTTTACCTGACTTAAAAGAGGAAATTTAATGTTTTATGGGTCCAGGGGTAAAATCGTTATTTCCAGGCCAAGGGTAATAATGTGATTACCCTGAGGAATTAATAAAGTTATTAATTAATTTAATTTCAAAGAGCAATTCGGGTTGGGGCGACCCGAAGTGAACCATTTTTGCAAATGGGGTGTTAGTCTAGTTCGAGCCCCACTAGAAGCATCAAATTAAGGATTTAATTGTTGATTAAAAATCTTAATTTTGTAAGGTAATAATGGTCGTTTCATCTAAGATAAATAAATCAAATTTTATTAATTAAATTAAACCTTACTTTGACCAAATTCAACCCTACACCCTTAGTCCTAATAAATCACTTTCACGTCACTCAACTGTCTTTCACGTCTCTCAACTCTCATTCTCTCACGCTCTCCCTAACAAAAGAAAACTCTAGAACTGTTTAACAACAAAATTTCTTCACACTTGACGAACAAACACGAAATTTCTAGGAAAGCAAGTTCACCAAAAATGTTAGGCAAAAGGGAGGGGAGTTCCGTCGAGAATTGGTGAAAGTTTTGATGTTGGACATGGTTGGAGAGGGTTTTTGACAGAAGGTAGTGTGTGGGTTAAACGTCAAAAGGTATGGGTTTCTTATCTCTTGGTCCCTTTCCCCAAGAGGCTTCTTACGATTCAATATATTAACTCAGAAACTAAGGTTGTTCCCCCGTTGCATGTCCTTGTCACTATCTCCCAAATGACTTCGTAGATTGGGTATTTTGTGCTAGTAGATTGAGGCATGTATTGTTTTCGTAATGAATGCGAATATGTTTATGAACATTAAATCACGAAAATGATAAGCAATGTATGATAAAAAAAAATTATGTGTGTGGGTGCACGTTGGCAGTGAACTTTGATAGTGAATGAGCTTAGTTTTAGACATATGAATTAACAAGTTCGTTATGTGTATTTTATGTGTCAAACGGGTATAAAATGTGATTTTCATTGTAATGAAATATGGTTTATTGAATAAAAATCATTTATCCAAATAAACTTATGAAAGATGCGCCTAAAAATGTATCAAAACGATTTATGAATACACCATTTGAACCATGTAAAAATGTTGATGAAAATGAGTTGAAGAGTGACAAAAATTTCAACCAACTATGCAATATTATTTTAGGTTAAAGCTTAACCATGAAATATGGAATTTAATATATTTTAAAGAGGTTAGGACACCAGGATTTGAACCTGTGACGTCACCCTTTAGCAACTGGTTTCGCCAAAAAAAGGAATAAAAATGGGGTTAAGTGGAATCGAACCTGGCAACTGGTTTCACGAGAAGTTAAAAAGGAAATGGGGCCAAGGGAAATCGAACCTTTCTACTGTGCATTCGCGAGAAAAGAAAAGAAAAAAACAAAGGGGGCTGGGGGATTCGAACTAGCGAACTTGAAAATCAGGAGGAAAAAAATAATTAATCAAATTAATGGGAGGAGTGGGATTCAAGCCCACAACCTCCCAAGATCCTAGAGAAATTAAATTAAAATAAGGTGGCTGTGGGGGTTCGAACCCACAACCTCCTTATTCTAGCGAATTAAATGATAAAATCAAAGAAGCTATGGGGGTTTGATCCCACAACCTCTTGGTTGGGACAAAATGGGCAAAGTGATTTTAATGAAAAATATATAGGGATTGTGGGGGTTCGAACCCACAACTCTTCGGCCAAATTAAGAAGAAAATCAAGTAGAGAATTAGAGATATTTTATTAATGTTGGGGTTCAATCTATAGTCCCAATGTGATGGAGATTAAAAACAAAATCAATGAAAATGTTAATGTTATGCAAGAGATTCGAACTTGGGTTCCCTTGCCTAAAGTTCCGTATTGATACATAAGTCAAACGTGAAAAAAATATCTGACAATAATGCCACTTACTTAGATATAAATCAAGATCTTGGCATATATACATGATACATAAGTCTTGTACTACATAATCTTATGAAAGTAAGAATCACTTAACGAACTATCAATGAAGCCCCATGGCGTGTATGTATAGACACATAAGTCTAACATATGTTCAAAAGTAAGTGAACCTAATATGTATGTAATGAAATAATGAACCCTAGGAGGGTTTAGTATGAGTGTAAGATACACCAAGTGCATTGGCATATGATGAGATGAACTGAAATGATGAAATGAACAATGAAATAATGAAACCCTTGAAGGGTTAAGTAAGGGTGTGAAACACACCAAATGACCAAGTGTATTGGCATATAATAAAATGAACATTCATTTAATAAAAGGTGAGTAAATATGAAAAGGAAAGGTGCTAATGATGAAGAATATGGTGACAACATGATACGAGGATATTGTAAATGATGATAGCAATCCTAACTGAGCCTAAGTAAATGTTACCAATACGTACTCACCTATGAGAGTGTGAGATATTGAAGAGACCAGTCTCTATGAACATTCTAAAAAGACTTTTGAGCTTAACACACTCAATGCGAATGATGAGATGAGAAATCATCTAATGAGCTATGATGTCCTCATACTCGAAGCCAGCTTCCATGACGTATGAGATGAATGTAATGGAACTTGATACTAAGCACCGATAGACTAGCTATAAGCGGTGATGCCTTCTTTGGGAAGGGCGGAGGTTCACATAACTCTCATGAGATAAGAATGTCCATTTTGCCGGGTATGTGTGTACTTACATTTCCTAATCATCGAACTTATACTGCCAATATAGGGATCTGGCGGGGTTAAATTTCCATGTACGCTAACATGTTATTGGGTTACTTTTGCTGGTGATTCAACCACTTCTTGGTGTGGGGGATACACTGGATTTCATGATGCTCACATTATCTATGTCGGTTAAAGTTAATGTTCCCAATGAATGAATGAGGCCACCTTCAAATGAAGCACATAATGAAATGAATGATACCAAAATGTGTTAGGATAGGATAATCAATAGGTGAGCTAGACTCAGGTAATGACATTAGGTTATTCTTGATCACTGCCCATCAAACCCAATGAAATTCTTAAACTACATCCTAGGTATAGCTGGTGTCCATTCTAGCATATGAATGAAACGAAATGAAGTACGTATGAATGAATGAAACAAACTCTATGTTTGCTAACGAAGATTCCATAATTGAGGTCCCATATGTTGATCCCTCATTTTTGAAAGTCTTAATGTCAAGTCCATGATTCCAAGGTCTCATGACATATGAATGAATGATATGAAAGAAGTTATGTGTTATATGTTATGTGTTGTATGCAATATGATATTTATGATGATGCATGTCACTTACATGGCATGACTTTCCTAATCCAAATATGGGAAGCTCATGGACTTTCCTAATCCAAATTTAGAAATTTCAATGACTAACATTATCCAAATTTGGAAAGTCCACTCACTTGACTTCCCATAATCATGTTGTTAGGTAAGAGATATTCTTTCTCATGCATGTTCTTGGTGTGTGATTGCATATACCCATACTTAGTACAAGTGTGTACTAACCCTATACGACTCTACTATTTAAGGTGCAGGCACAGGTGGATGATAGAGGTACAGGATCGTTGTTGCAGATATCCGGACCTTCAACATTCATCCGGTCCTGGTAGGTCCTCATGCTTTCGAGAATGCTACTGTTATACATTCTCGTTTAGTTTTAGAGTTGAGCTAGTGGAGCATATTCCACTAGCGTTTCCTTCGTGTTTTTATTCAGACTTTGTATTGGTGCCATTTTAGCAATTACACACTTAATACTTATAGAACTATTTCTTTCACTTTCTTATCTCTTAATGTTAGACGGTTGATGATGAATGAAATGTTAAGAATGTTTAGCAAGTATGTTAAACAACAAAAAGTTTCAAATTTATTTCTAAAATTAACCTTAGTGAAGTATGAATAAAGAAAGTAGGCTTGTCTGTGACCTCTGAGAGGTTAATGACGCCGATTTCATCTGGATCTAGATTCCAGTAGTGACAAAGTTGGTATCAGAGCATTAGGTTAAATTTCAAGAATAATAAGTTCACATCAGCCACATTGAGTGGTTTTTAAGTCATGGTAGTGAAGCGCACCACTATCCTTGATTAGATACTGCATGATGTGTAGGAAATTTCCCTTCTTCTAATCTTATCATGCTATTCCTACTGTCTGAGTTCTTGGTGTTATGAGTGTGTCTAACATCAATCCTTGTTGTTTTCAAAGAATGAAAAATAGGAGAGCTATTGGTTAGAGGAGAGGAGGAGCAGTTGCTGGGGACAATCAAGTTCCACTTCGGGCTCAAGCTGAAGGAGTGGCTATTCCAATTAACCCTGCTGGGTTGACTGATGCTGATGTGAGGGCATCTCTAGCCCAGATGGCACAAGCTATCACGACGCAAGCTTAGGCTATGACTGCCAAGTCAACCGGCAGGATGTTTAGAGGGAAAATCCACTGGTTCGCAGCATGGCTGACGGACCGCGAGATTTTATGAGGATGAATCCTCCTATATTTACAGGGGCTAAGACATCAGGGGATCCACAAGAGTTTTTAGAAGAGGTGCATTAGATCGTTGTGGATATTGGGGCCACTGATATTAAGAAGGCTGAGTTGGCTTCCTATCAGCTTAAGGATATTGCACAGACTTTGTGAAAGATGTCGCAAGATAGCCGTGTCTTAAGTGGAGTACCAGTAACTTGGGAGCTGTTCAAGACAATATTTCTAGTGAGATTCTTCTCTAGAGAGATGAGGGAAGCCAAGGTAGAGGAGTTCATCAACCTTAAACAAGGATATATGATAGTCTGGGAGTATTCCCTAAAGTTTGTTAAGCTATCAAGGTATGTTACTTTCCCTAGTATTCAATAGCAATAATGGGGACAATACAAAGATTTGTTAAAATCATCAAGGTGTGCTACTTCCTTGGTTTCTAACAGCAGGGATGAGATGAGAAGGTTCCTCACATGATTAAATGGGGACCTGGAGGAGGAGTGTCGATCTACAATGCTCCATGATAATATGGATCTTTCCAGGTTGATGGTGCATGTCCACCAGGTAGATGACAGGCGCAGAAAGAGAGGTTTTCGTGATTTTAGGAGGCCTAGGCCTCAAGATAGGGTAGGTTCAAGCCATGGAGGCCACAGAAACCACTTTGGCATCCGTGAATAGTCAAGGTTCAAAATGGGGCAATAGAGTTATGAGAATTCCAATCCTTAGAGGGTGCTACATCTAGAAGAGGCAGACTTGAGCCCAAGAAGTGCAATGGAGGTGAGATGTAGCGTCCTAATAAGAATTGTACTAAGTGTGGCCAAACTCAATGTGGAGAGTGCAGACAGGACACTAATGCCTACTTCGGTAGTGGTAAGAGTGGACACATGGTAAGATATTTTTCACAAAATAGAGATCAGGCTGGAGGTAATACATAGTCTAGGCCTAACCCACAGGGTGCAGCAGCAGTCGAGCCTCCCAAGAGGAACAACTTCTATGCCCTGAAGGGTAGGGAGGTGCAGGAGAAGTCCGTTGATGTGGTCACAGGTATGCTGCAAGTATTCTCAACTTCTGTTTATGATTTAGTTGATCCACGGTCTACACTTTCCTCTATGACTCCTCTGCTTGCCCTTACTTTTGAAGTACTACTTGAAGTTCTACATGATCCTATAGTGGTTAGTACGCCTTTAGGAGAAAATGTAAGAACTGATAGGGTATACAAGGATTTCCCAATAGTTGTAAGTTGTAAGAGTGTGTGTGAAAACTTGGTTGAGTTACCCATGCATGATTTTGATGTTATTCTTTGCATGGTTTGGATTCAAAATGATTGCCCAATAGTTGTAGGTGGTGAGATTTTGCTTCCCTAATGAAGAAGAGTTAGTCTAGGAAGGGTACAATTCTAGTCGTCCTAATCCCCTGATTTCAAATCATGATGTCCAAGGGGTTATTATTTCATCTTGGTAATGTTAAGGATTTATATCATGATATTCCTTCCATAGACTCAATGCCTGTAGTAAATGAGTTTCTAGATGTGTTTTCTGAAGATTTTCCTGGAGTCCCTCCCCTTCGAAAGATCGACTTAGAACCTGATACTAACCAATCTCAATTTATCCTTATAGATTGCTATAGCAGAACTCAAAGTGTTGAAGCTAAAGTTAAAAGATCTCACTGATAAGGGTTTCATTCGGCCAAGCATATCCCCTTGCCGCACTCCAGTGTTGTTTGTAAAGATTCAAGATGTGACCCTTAAAATGTGTATCGATTATCGGAAGCTCAACAAAGTCAGTATCAATAACAATATCCACTTCACAGGATAGATGTCTTGTTTGACCAACTCCAATGGTCTAGTTTCTTTTCAAAAATTGATCTTCGTTCAGGTTACCATCGCCTTAGGGTTAGGGATGGAGGCATTCCAAAGACAGCCTTTCGTATCCTCTTTGGTCACTACGAGTTTCTAGTCATCTCTTTTGGTCTCACAAATTCACCTGTTGTATTTATGGATCTCATGAAGAGGGTCTTCCGTGAATACCTTGACTCTTTCGTCATAGTATTCATTGATGACATTTTCATCTACTCTAAGACCAAGGAAGAGCATGAACAACATTTTAGACTAACCTTGCATGTACTTAGACAACTCTAGTTGTATGCCAAATTAAACAAGGGTAAATTTTGGCTTAGATTAGTGACCTTCCTGGGTAATGTTGTGTCTGATCAGGGTCTAGAGGTGGACCCCAGGGAGGCTGTGAAGAACTAGACAAAGCGTCTTACTCCAACTGACATTCGTAGCTTTTTAGGATTGCCTAGTTACTACCGCAGGTTTGTGGAGGGCTTTTCTTCTATTGCTGCCCCATTGACAACTCTGATTAAGAAGAAAGCCAAGTTTGAATGGATGGAGACTTGTGAGAAGAGTAGCCAAGTTTGAATGGATGGAGACTTGTGAGAAGAGTTTCCAGGAGCTCAAGGACAGACTCACTTCAGCATTGATGCTTACTCTGCCGAAGTGTGGTGAGAATTACATGGTTTATTGTGATGCATCTAGGGTTGGTTTGGGATGTGTTCTTATGCAGTCTTGTAAGGTGATAACCTATGCTTCCAAACAGCTCAAGGTTCATGAGAAGAATTATCCCACTCATGACCTAGAGTTGACAACTGTGGTGTTTGCACTGAAGTTGTGGAGGCATTATCTGTATGGAGTGCATGTGGATGTGTTCATAGACCATAAGAGCCTCCAGTACGTGTTCACATAGAGGAAGTTGAATCTACGTTAGCGGAGATGGTTGGAGATGTTGAAGGATTATGACATTAATGTGCACTACCATCAAGGTAAGGCTAATGTTGTAGCTGATGCTTTGAGCAGGATGAGCATGAGATGTACAACCCACGTTGAGGATGAGAAGAAAGAATTGTTGAAAGATGTACACAGACTGGCCAGTCTAGGTCCGCAATTTGTTGACTCTACTAGTGCAGATGTTTCAGTTCTTCCTAGTTGTGAATCATTATTGGTAGTTGAAGTCAAGTAGGGTCAGATTTAGATCCTGTGTTGGTGGAGCTAAAGGACTCAGTACTAATGAAGATGAATGAGTATTTCGCTTTGGGAGGTTATGGCATACTCAGGTATCAAGACCGGTTGTGTATACCAGATGTGGATGATTTGCGGACAAGGATTATTTTGGAGGCCCATGTTTCCATATATTCTATACATCAAGGTTTCACAAAGATATATCATGATCTTAAGCATATTTATTGGTGGGATGGTATAAAGAAGGACATCGAGAATATGTGGCCGTTTGTCCTAATTGTTAGCAGGGTAAAGCAGAGCATCTTAAGCTTGGTGGTCTTTACTCAAATTATTGATGTTCTGACTTGGAAGTTGTAAGGCAATAAATATTGAATTTGTTGTAAGTCATTCGAGGACTAGGAGACAACATGATTCCATATGGGTTATTATGGACAGATTGACTATGTCTGCCCACTTTATCTCTGTGAAGTCTACTTAAAGAGCCGAGGATTATGGGAGACTCTACATTGATGAGATAGCATGGGATTCCTTTGTCCATCCTTTTAGATAGAGGAGCTGAGTTTACTTCACATTTATGGAGATCTTTCCGAAAAGGCTGGGGCAGGCAGGTAAAGCTTAGCACTGCTTTTCATCCTTATACAGATGGGCAGGCAGAATGCACCATTCAGACATTGGAGGACTTGTTGAGAGTGTGTGTGATTGAATTCTGAGGTAACAGGGATGACCATCTGCCTTTTATAGAGTTCTTGTGTAATAATAGCTATCACTTAAGTATTGGGATGGGACCATTGCCTTTGATAGAGTTCTTGTATAATAATAGCTAACACTCTAGCATTGGGATGGCAATGTTTGAGGCACTGTATGGTAGAAAGTGTAGATCTCATGTTTGGTGGTTCGAGCTTGGAGATTCATCTATTTTAGGTCCCAAGATTATTCATGAGGCCTTAGAGAAGGTCAGAGTGATTAGGTACAGGTTTGGTACTGCATACAGTCGGTAGAAGTCATATGTGGATAACAGAAAATGGCCCTTAGAGTTTAATGTTGGTGACCAGGTTTACTTGAAGATATCACTTATGAAAGGGGTGATGAGATTTGGTAGAAATGAAAAGTTGAGTGTGAGGTATGTTGGTCCATATGAGATCCTACAACGTGTGGGTGAGGTGCCCTGTGAGTTAGCATTGCCGCGGAGCTAACTTTTGTTCATCTAGTCTTTCATGTCTTTATATTGAAGAAGTGCCTAGGTGATCCAGTACTAATCCTACTTGTTGACGGTTTAGGGGTTGGTAAAGACTTTTCTTATGAAGAGGTACCTGTTGAGATCTTAGGAAGACAGGTCAAGCGGTTGAGGAACAAAGAGATTGCCATAGTGAAGGTAGTGTGGAGAAATCATCTTGTTGATGGTGCTACGTGGGAGGCTGAGGCCGATATGAGATACCGCTACCCTAATCTTTTCAGCTCTTGAGGTTAGACTTCCTACTCTTAAGCCTATGTTCCTTATCTCTCCGTATTTTGTTTCTATTACTTGATTGTGTATAGTAATTTTATTATGATCTGACTGGTATTAAGATATGAAGTGGTAGTGTCATTTGGGGGCGAATGTTCCTAAGGGGGGATAATTTAACAACCCTAAAAATTAATAGGATAAATACTTAAGGTGTCAAGAATTCTTTCGAATAAACCAAGGTTCAAACCGATTTATATGCGTAGAACCAAACCACATAACCCTTAATACGACCAAGACAACTTACTTGGGGAGTTAGTTGAGCTTTGAAAGGTTGGAACCAACCATGCAAGACTCTCGAAAACGAAGATTTAATCAAAAGAGTTTTTGCGGACTTAAAAGAGGAAATTTTATGTTTTGAGGGTCCAGGGGTGAAATGGTCTTTTCCAAGCCAAGGGTACGATTGTAATTACCATGAGGAATTAATTAATTAATTAATTAAATTTAAAATAGCAATTCGGGTTGGGGCTACGCGTAGTGACCCAGTTTCACAAATGGGGTGTCACTTGGGTTCGAGCCCGACTAGAAGCATCAACTTAAGGATACCCCAAAAGTCAATCTTTTATACATCCTCGCCTCTCACCCTATGTTGGTGATACCCGAATCTCAAGTTAATTTTCAAAAATTAACTTTCCCCTTGGAGTTGATCAAAGAAGTCGTCAATCCAAGGGAGAGGGTACTTACTCTTCATAGTGACCTTGTTGAGTTGGCGGTAGTCAATACACATTCTTAATGACCCACCACAGAAATACTAGGCCTTATAAAACCCTTATCTAGTAAATCCTTGAGTTTAAGTTTCAACTCCTTCCACTTGGTAGGAACCATCCGATAAGGAGGAATTGAAATGGGATTTGTATATGGTAGCAAATCAATACCAAATTTGATTTCCCATTCGGGCAGAATACCGAGAAGGTCATTTGGAAAAACCTCCAGAAGTTCACTTACTACGGGGACCGACTTAATGGGAGGAATTTCGCAGTCTAAATCTTGGATTCTTACAATATGGTATAGACAACCTTTTGAGATAATCTTATGTGCTTTTATACAAGAGATAATACAACCTCTAGGAATAGAATTTCGCCCCTTCCACTCTAAAACGGGTTCATTTGGGAAGCTAAACCTCACCACCATTAACCTACAATCAATGGAGGCAAAACATTCATGCAACTAATCATACCCAGCATAACATCAAAATAAAGCATATCGAGATCTACTAGATTAACATAAGAAACTTTATTGGGCATCATTATTTGACAATTTCTATACACCCTTTTTGCAACAACCGACTCACCCATCAAAGTAGACTCTATAAAAGGTTCATGCAAAATATCGGGTAAAATATTAAAAAAAATTCTACTAGAGGAGTAACAAAGGATAAAGTAGCACCGGGATCAAGTAAGTCATATACATTAATAAAAGACTTTCAACATGCCGGTCACCATGTCGGGAGAAGTCTCTTGCTCACCCCTAGAGTGGAGAGCATAGAAGCAGTTCTTCGTTAGAGCATCACTAGAACCACTTGCCTAAGCTTGACCACTACCCTTGTCTTGTGTTTTCAAGTTTAGACAATCTCTCATCTTGTGACCACTCTTTCCACGACTAAAGAGATTATTCGTCCCGTTAAGGCAATCACCATAGTGCTTCTTCCCACATAGTCTACAAGTTGGTTTCTTTGGTTTTTAAATAGTACCTTTTCCCTTTTTTAATTTAAGGTTAGACACCCTATAACCACTAGGTTTGAGAAACTTGGAATGGACTAGATTAGAAATCCTCTTCTTAAATTTAGGCTTGTCTTGTATGTAAAGCCTATTCTTTGAAGAACCTCCATCAAATGATTTTGCTATTTTAGCATCTCTACTCTTTCGCTTTGCCCTTGCCTCCTCTACCCTTCTTTCATGCACCATAAGAGGGGAAATGTTCATATTTTCATGTAGCATGGATGAATGGCACTCCTCATGTAAGTCCTCCAACACTCCTGTCACAAAATGGCTCATTTGGTCTCTAGGATCGAGACCAAAGAATGAGCATATCTGGACAACTCAATGAATTCAAAAAAGTACTCATGGACAATCCTTTATCCTTGGTGAAGGTTGATGAACTCGAGCACTTATTCTTCCATCATCTCCCTATGGAAGAACCGATCTAGAAGAGTCGTCTTAAAGATCTCCCAAGTTAACCCCTCAATGGCCTATTATCCCTCCATTGAACATACAAGGCTTGCGCCATGTCCATGAGTTGATATGTCGCCAGCTCGGCCTTCTAACTTCTGGAAAGCCCATAGAAAAAAGTATTTTAGAGATTTCATCGATGAATTATCGGGGGTCTTCATCAACCTTAGACCCATTTAAAGTAGGACGGTTAATTCGAGTGAAGTCCCTTAGATGGGAACCATAGTAGAGACTTGTTGATGAGGACAAGGCACAACCTCCCGAATTTGTTGACCCGTCATAGGTTAGGCTTGAGTTGTGGCAGCTTGTGCTTGAGTGGTTATAGCTTGGGACATTTGAAGAAGAGCGGTTCTTATATTCTCATCGGTCAAAGAAAGAGGATTGACCGGTGCTTTCTCCACATTAGCATCTTCTTCAAGTGGAGGAACTTTCTTACCACGGGGAGGAACTCCGGCATTGTCATTTTCCTCTTCAATTCATCGAGCCGCATTCCTTCGAGTGATCATGCTTTCTATAAGAACAACAATAGTATTAAATGCAAAAGCACAACACAGGTATACTCTAATGGCACAGTATAATATTTCCAAGAAAGAGAGTGATTCCTAAGCCTTATATAGGTTCCTACTCCTAAGTGTGGAAAACTTCATAAGTATGAATATAAATCTACATAGACGTGGTAGAGAGAGATACATAGATCAATGATATTCAACCTCATGCTCTGATACCATGTTTTTCACATCCGAGTTTACCCCTTAGACGTAAGTGGCATCATCTTCCCTTTAAAGGACTAAGACTAGCCTGTTAGTTTCAGGTCACTACATTCATAGGATGAAAAATGTGGAAAAATTTACAACTTGTCATTAATATACTTTGAGGTTTACATAGACCTCTGCATACACGTAATAAAAAGTCGTATAGAGTGTATATAGACCCTTCGTATAGGAAGGTTACATCGACTTCTAATTTTTGTGCACATACATATATACAAGATAAAAAAATAGTCTCAAAGATTGTTTCATATCATACCGTCTAAACGATTATCACAATATAGGCATATCCTTACATCAAATGTAAAGAAGACACATATAGGCTTATACAAGTCCTACAAAATGAGAGTGGAATGAAGATAAAAGAGTCTTAACTCATAACAAAGAAACTTCATAAGCTAGATATTGGCATTGTTTTAGAAATGAGAGGACCTACCCACTTGGATGATAAAGAATATCCAAGAATTCTTCAAGTCACCCCGAATGAGTCTTTAACGACCGAAACCTAATATGTTTTGAAAAAGGGAAGAAAATGGAGTTAGTACTCCACATGTGCTAAGTATGAGACCTTATACACATATACTAAAAAAACATGCTAAAAAGGGACTTTTATTCAAAATAGGTCATTTTACCCTTTTAAAAACCTAATGCAAAGCCAAGCAAGTAATATCAACCAACCAAACTTGCTTTACGCAACAAGTAATACATGTTCCAACATACTTGAAACCATGAGTTACTACAACCCTATCATCAAGGAATAACATCACAAGAATGATTAAGAGTCAACCATATCATAATAATCACGACAACTACTCATGAATCCTTATCTAGTCAACAAGTGGAATGGCCAAGCGAAGCCCTATAACTTTACTCATTCAACTAGCCTTAACAAGAAACCATAACCCATGGCCAACTTTACGTAACATAACATTTAGATTTACATTTCATCTTATGTTAACATTATAACCCAAGGGATACTCATAAGTGAACTAATCATCATGTAGTATCAACAATGCGCCAAGTTCATCATATACATATCATATATCATCATAACATAAACATATGTAAGAACATCCTCCTAAGACTCCCCTCAACGATAACTAGTGCAATGCTTAAGTGGAGTCCCATACCCCTACCTAAATTAAGCTAGACCTCTTATGTTATCCAAGTTAGAGTCCAAGTCCTTTAATTCATTTAACCTTTTGGGAAGATCTTTCCCTAACCGACAGTAGACCACATGAGCTTGTGTTGAGTCTGGTGTCATAAAACTATACACCAAAAGAAGGCAAACTACTTGTCAAAGTAGTAACAAAATATAAGACATAGAAACAACGTGGATCCACCAGCTAGTATTTGTGTGGGGGCAACATAGTTCAATAACTAGGAGATAAAGTTGAGAACCTCGTTATGAGCCATGCATTATAGTCTCCAATATCAAGAGTAATGTAATGTTCCTACATTATCTATGTGGGAAGGGACACTCCTCAATCTAGTTCACTCGGTGCTAAGCTAGCGTTCCTTATTGCAATGTCTTTAAGCCTTTAATTATCAATCAAAACTTAGTTTAGGTCATAGGTTCTACCCCTTGTATAATCATCATCATCAATAGGCCAATGAGAGTTGTATAAGTATAAGTCCTTTCATCACAATTCATATAAGTGAGGTTAACACATTAACATTTCATAGGATATCAAGGCACATTAATAGTTTTCACCATCCTTATATCACATACACCTTAATCAACCTCACAACATATTCAAGACATTTTCAATAAACATCATACCATCCTGTCATCCTAGTATGAGGCATACTCGAATATAACATCATGACTTAACCACAATTTATCACTATTGGAAGTAAGGATAGAGATTCTAAGATTTATGAAGTCTTGTTCACATTTCTTGACCAAGGTCTACCATCAACACATAACTCAACTAAATTAGGTGAGTAACATCATCTCACAATGATAACCAATAAGATAACAAGGCCAATTGCATATCTATAACACAATTCAACACTAGATCATAACTTAAGACAACATAGATATGTCAATTTCACAATGTACTTCATAACCTAAATCACATCTCAAGAACTAACATGATAGGCCTATAATTCATATGAATTTATTCAGAATAACTTCATAGGATAATAATCTAATCAATACCCAAGTCAATTGAATGATCACAATACTATATAGATCAAAATCACAACCTAAGGTTAGGGTTTGAGTATCATTTTCTTCAATTTAGACTAAACAATCAAAAATTACCATGATCAAATCAAAATACATGTTAATATATTCAATATAACTTAAAAAAATCATCAACAACTCAATCCATAACTTCAATTTCGTAATTGGATGAAACCCAAATGAAAACTTAACTTTTGAAATCCATTTTGAAGGAAATTTTTGAGGGAAGAGTCTCAAAGGTGAATTAGATCGTATACCTTAACATTTGATGAAGAATTGATGGTGAATTCGTCCCTTTCCATCCCTCAAACCCCTATCCTTTCTAGTCTTCAATCGTGAGTTTAAGTATAGTGAGAAATAAGAGAGATAAAAGAGGTTTATTTTGTGAGCTGTGTTTAGATTTATGAGGGTTAGGGGTATTTATATTTGGAGTTAAATTAGTTAATTATTCTCCCCTTAATCCCTATCTAACTACTAAACAACCTATTTAATTTAATAAGACTAACTTAAAATGTGTAGGGACTTTGCTATGTCAGCAATGATAACACGATCGATGGACCGTGGGTCAGTCAACGGACCAATACCGCCTCCGTGGTACACATCCGTTTGTCCATTAAGAGACCATCCAGATAAGGGTCTTCATTAATAAAGTTAGTGTGGGATGGCATTGTCATCAATGCCCTGTCGATCCACACATAGATCGTAGCCTGTACCTTGGTGGTAACTTTATAGGCTGTGCGGCCGAGGAGATTCCTCAACAATCCTACGTGTGGGACGACGGTGGAAATGAAGATCCGTAAATCTCCACATGGGATGTCTACTGTCCCATTGATGGACACTTCTAGCAAGTGTTGCCTCAAACTGCAAGGGTCCACCTCAAGGGCCCTTGGTTGGTCCTTGGGGAGTCGTACCCGCATGTTTCAACCATGAAATAACTTAAAAACCTGGTAGATATCCCTACACCTTTATTCGTAAATATCCGTACCCTAAAATCTAATCAAATAGGCCATGGCACGCTTGCACCCTTTGAACCTACATCCGGACGTCATTGACGTTCTTGGATGTTTTGGTTCTTAAACTTTTAAATGGCTTATATTCATTTAAATGGACGTAAAAAAAAACTTAAGTGTCATGAAACCTATGTTAGGCTTTATGAAAATCTTGGATTTTCAAAGTGTTACAACGACGACGCCAATTACATCTAGGGGGTATTCCCGGATGTGACACACCTCTTCTTTGGAGCACCATCTTTTGAATCATTAGGAGCAACTTTCTTATCATATCTACTAGGAAAATTCCTAACTTCGTGCTCATCTTTACTAAATCCAAAATAACTCTCGGTACCCAATATCAATTCCAAGAGTTCCTCTTTCCACAAGTAGCACATGTAGGCTTGCCATTTTCAGAACCACTTCCATTCTCAAATTTCACATTATCACTTCTAGGTTCTTCTTGACTTGAAACCTTCTTCTTGAACCTAGGTTCACTTTGATTACTTGACCCACTTCTTTTCAAGTTTCGAGCAATGGTACCAAGTTTAGACTCCACAATTGATTGAGCATAAACCATGAGTCTAGATAGGGTCATATCATCATGTAACAGGGTCGTACGACATTCTTCTCTCACTAGATCAGCAACCTTGGTCATAAACCTACTCATCTTATCCCTAGGGTTAGACACTAAGGATGGAGTATATCTATACAACATAGAGAACTTAAAAGATTATTGCTCAACACTCATATTTCCTTGCTTAAGATTGATAAACTCATCTACCTTTACCTCCCTTTTCTCACGGGGAAAGTACTTTCCTAGAAAACCTTCTTTAAATTCTTCCCGCTCAATAGTAACTGACCTATTATCCTTCCATTGAGTGTATCATACTTGAGAAACCTCCCTCAATTGACAGGAAGCTAACTCCCTCTTCTCCCTAGAAGTCACCCCCATGGCACTCAACACCTTGTACACTCCATGTAGGAACTCCTAGGGATCCTCTCCCACCTTAGATCCAAGAAATATAGGAGGATTCATCCTCATAAAATCTCTCAATATAGATGTCATACTGCTCTCCACAACATTAACTCTAGGCTCAACACCCATATTCACATGGGTAATCAAAGCTCGGGTTAAGGTAAGTAAAGCCTCTCTAATATCCCCATTATTCATTTCCGAGAAAACAACTGAAACCTCATTAACTCCACCCACAATAGGGACTTGATCACCTTGATCACTTTAAGAAACTTTCTCAACTTATGGAGGAATCTCCTTATTTATATCATTCTCCACAACTCTCCTAGATGGTGTCCTCCTCGTATTCATCTCCTATAAAACTAGGAAAACCAAAGAAAAGAATACTCATAACTTTTACTCTACTGCACGACATAGGAGTTGAAAAGAAGGGAAACTCTATGGTCCTATAGCCTCTCGCCCATAGATGTGTCGTGACTCGGACCGATAGTCAAGAATCTATTAGACGTGACTTGAGGAAACTTTTCGATTCCTAAGACCAGTTTCATAACCCATGCTATGGTACCACATCTTTCACGATCCTCACCTATACCCTAGAAGTTAGGGTATTCTTAGGTCGCAACAGAGAGGGCTTGACCTCGCGGAGGCTTGTACAAGCCCATTCATATTGTTCATCGTATATACATATATAAAAAGTATTGTGGAATTAAAATATTTCACAACATTCGAATAGTCTTCAAAAACTCTTTCATATAAAACCCAAAGGAAATACTAAGTCTAACATCATCAAATCCTTGACACAAGAATACTTGGGACACGACCCATACAATAGAAATATAGTTTTACTAAGTCTATTATAATACTTCAAAATAAGAAATCAAAATATATATATGCCCTCGAGTCAAATTAGGACATACTTCAAACATCCTTGAAGTATCCTATAATCCAAGCTTCGATCCCAAAAGCACCTTCACCTGTGAATCACATTAGAGATAGATATAAGAATCATCAAAATGGACATTTGATGGAAATATGCTTTTTTTGATTAAAACATCGTCGTATAAGAATAAGAACAATATCTAACACCTTAGAAATACATAAGATAACACTTAAGAAATTTATAACATTTTTGGTGAAACATTACGGTAAACTAATTCATTGTTATAGTGAACTGCTTCCATGATACAATGATGTTCTTCAACTTCATAATAAATACTTTCCAGCATGCGATCCTTTCTCTAAAAGCTATCCTAAAACTCGCTTAATAATACAAAGAAAGACAACTCTTACACACTCTCTAGGCACACCTAAATGATTATTACGACCACCAATAATGAGACACACACACTTAAATTACACCAAACACAAGATCATGAGATCCTCTTACCAAAGGTCATTCTAAGGTTCATTTGAGTGAGTTGTGAAGCGACCGCTCATAGAATCCTATTAGATACACATAAGAGATCGTTTAGGTCACCTAGGATAAGATCATTCTCACTTAATACAATAACATATATGTCATATGACATTCTCCTCTCAAAAGTTATCAACAGATTTAGTCAAGTAAATCAAGAAGAGAATGTACATACTTGACGTCTTCAAGATTACCTAAATAATCGTTAAGACTACCTATGTTTGGATAAAGTCTACTTAGTCAATAAACATTCCTAACTAGAGTCATTCTTAAGACTTGGGTAGGTAATATATGAAGTGACCATTCATATTCTCCCTTTACACCTTAACTAGACAACCCTGAATTACTCTAAGAAGTTCTTATTCATTTAACATACTTTCTAAGTTATGTCATTTATTTCATTAGTTCATTTAAGAGACATTCATCACATATAAGGACATTTAATTAATTGGCTTACAGAGGACCCAGTGACTCTCACTAACATCTTAAAAGCCAATTGTATAATTTCTAGATAGCGCCCCATATAACCATAAAAAGTTCATGAAACTTCTCCAATACTAGTATCTATCCCATATGATGAGAATAAATAATAACTGACATAGACTATGGTAGCAAAGCATGGAATCTGGAGTTGTAACCTACTTCAATAGAGGGTGTTTGTAATGACCCGCAAGTACACCCTAGAAGTTAGGGCAACCCTTAGGTTGTCATAAGGTATTCTCAACCTTTCAAAGGTCTTCCATAGTCCTCTTAGCTATCATTTATTACATAAGACATCAAAAGTAGTACGAAAATTTTAAACTTTTAATGATACATAATAACAAAGAAACTTCTTTTATAGGTACTAAAGATAGTCTCATCATCACAAGACAACTTATAGACACGACATAAACATCTTAGGGACACGGATCTTTACATTGAAAGAAATATTTAATAATTATTTTCAAGTCCTAAAAGAAGATTCTAAAGAAAACATAGACTATGTCCTCGAATATATAAGGACATACCGAGTCTTGAGATAGTCAACTTCCCAAGCTTGCCTTCTAACCTTCAAATCACTTCTAACTTATAGTTATTGAGTATAGAAAAGTATGAGATTAGTACAAACATTGTAGTAAGTATGGTATTATGGAAAGTCATGCAAAAAGGGACAATTTAGTTGAAACAAACAAGTCATGCTATTTTGATAAAACCTTCATAAATCAATCTTTCATACATAATATAGACCATCATTTAACAAAGAAGGTAGAACTTCCATATTTCTCACCTAATACATACTGATAGTAAACACACGTATCAAATAACTCTTGTTATCCCAAGTTATCTTAAGACCCGCTTAGGTAAGACATGAAGAGATCACCCATAAAATATCTTCATTACACATCCAAGTGATCCTTAAGACTACAAAGGACAAACATACTTCATTTCATTTAGCAAGTCAACATTTAATACTAAAAACGCTAGAGGAACATTCAATCATGAAAGACTTCACATAAGTGCCCTCCTCAAATGGGACTTGCAAGTTACAGTAAGTACAACGTGAGAGTAGTATACCACACTACTACTCCCACCTAGTGCTCCTTGAGGATTCCCATGCATCAAGCACACCACAATTATCATTCATAATTTTATGATTTAAGACATAACTTCAATATGCTTCTTTAACATAAGGCATAAAGTCCCATGACTTTCATTTACATCATATAATGACCTATTCATACATAACATATAGGACACGAAGAATCCCTTCAAATGACTACTTGTGCAATGGCTAAGTAGCATACCATTCAACAACCTACCCTAAGTAGTACACCATAAAAAAAGACTTAGTTCGTTTGCATACATTTTTGGTCGCTAGCTTTAATCGACATAGACCATTAAAGCTTTACATGGAATCCTAGTACTACCCTTACTAGATGAGGGATCCCTTCTTGCCAAAGGTAGGGTCATATTTTTTAGCCTTTACAAGGGTTCTATAATAGGTATACCTATGCGGGCACATATTTAAGGGATAAGGATATTGCTACTAAGTAACTCAGTCTCTACTACCGAGGGGAACCCATATCAAGAGGTATGTTTGATACAATATCTCTACTCACGAAGTGTATCAACCCCTTCTTCAAATCCTCTCAATTCTAAGAATAAATCGCCCGCGAAGTCTTATACATTCATTGACTATAGGTTAGAAGATAACAATTGAACATCCCATCTCAATTCAGGAAGGGTACTCAACCTCCAACCTATCATTGAAAGCTCATTGGGAATAGTGAGATTGCTACTAAACACTTCATATCTACTTACGAAGAGTGTTCACCCCAAAATCCCCCTTCCTCATACTCATTAATATTAGGGATGGTCTAGACACTTCATCTCCACTCATGAAGAGTGTCAATGTCACAATCCCCCCTTTTCATTCATTGACGTCATTTATGCATTCAACTGTATGTGAGGTTACATGTGACTAAACCTTTCACATAATAGTCATCGTTCATAATATTTATTTTCTAGACATGCTCAAAAACCATAGTCATCACAATTCACTCATTATGATACTTCACACATCAAATACATACTTCATTTAGAGATAAACCCTTCAAGGTACTCATTTCAACCTCCTAAAACATATCATGCATATGAATATCAATATCATCACTTCACTTCATATATCATGCCTACAAGCCATTTTCACAATACACATATATCTTCATAAAAATCAAGTAAACATTGCCACCAATGGTCGACCATACCGCTCAATCATAACTTTACCAAGATAGAAAAACTTACCCTTCATCAGAGCCTTTACCACCTATTTACAATTTATCCAATATTTATCATAAAATAGCCCTAAGGGCAGTACTAAAAGTCATAACACCACCAACAAACAATAACTTTAACATTATGTAATCATACTCATAAATCCCATTTCATAATACAAAGGGATTTCATTGGGGTTTTGACATTAAAATAATCATTTAATGCTAAGAACAACTCATATTAATCAATAAAACAATTTCAATGTAAAGACCCATACTTAGAGTAAAAACTTAAATAAGTTTGAAGTTTGAAATCCTTTTTGAAATATCTTTGAAAGGGCTCCTTGAATGAAAGAAGGTTCAAGGATAACTACCATACCTTAATATTAAGAATCCCATGAAAATTTGGTGAATAAAACGTGAAGAACTTGATCCTCTTCCTTAGAGCTTTAAGCTTCTTCAATGGAGGTTTTTTGGAGAGAAGGTTTTTGGAGAAATTTAATTTGATCTTTAGGGTTGAAAATGATGGGTGAAATGAGTTATAAAATGACCTAAATCATTCGAAAAATGATCCCCAAAGTTCCCAAAAGACACCATTTGTACCCTTTTCCAACTCCAAATTTTACTTAAGCACGTCGCGGCCAAATTAGGGACTTGGCTGCGCGTCGCGACGCAAGCTCTGGATTTTTGCGTCTCAAAAACTATTTCAAAGTAGACCTCATTTTAAGGGCGCTTCATGAGGTGGGGTTTCAGATCCTTCCCTAGTACGGTGCCTCGGGTAGCATCTTGACCCATGTTTGGGTCCTTCTTGGGGGCCCTTCGGGTGGTCTCCAAGGAGTCGTACTCGGAAGTTTTGAAACTCGGTACATTCCTATATGCATAGGAACCATTGAAACTCAATTTCACTCTCAAATGATCCACCAAACTTCACTAAAACACTACGACACACTAGTTCAACTTTGACTAGTTTTCGGACTTCTTGGGCGTTTGACTTCCAAACGATCCCAAACATTACGAACTGACTTCTAATGATAGAATAAACTATTTTAATACAGTATTAAATTATGAAACACATGTTAAACTCTAGTTTGACCTATTTCATTTTAGGATCGTTACAATTTCTACTTGCCAATGGTAGAACTTAGACACATCCCATGTAGGCACATGGTTAAGGAATATGAAGGGTTTTCTTTGCTGACTTTTTCTTTAAAAAGAGTTACTTTATCTACCATACTAATTCGGTGCTAGCCTTTGATATTATAGAGTAATTCACGTTAAGGATCACATGAAGAGGTTTCATATCTATTTGATAACCCAATCACACTCACCCTACCAAAGAGGCCCCCTAGGGCTTCCTTTAAATGGTAAAGGGGATATCTTAATAAATATCCTAAGAATTATTTTATGTAGTTCTACCCAAGAAACCTTAAGTCCAACATTTAAACTAGAAGTATATGATTACGCATTTCGAGTTCAAGGATCATAACTTTACCACTAGGTTTAAGGTTCCACATAAAAGACCCCTTTAGCAAAATCAAGGTCACACACCATTCATAAATACAATACTAAGAGGCTTAAACATCCTAAGTCAAGAAATTATTCACATTTATACATGTATCCAGTAAGGGACACAAATCTACCCCAAAAGACACTCAAATACGTCACTCTATCAAATATAGCATATAATTTTAGAAGCACGTAAGAATAACAATTATCATATTTAAGTTACCGTATACACTACTATAATTTAATCAATATAACCATCATATATTCATATAGTCAATTATGAAGAATCATGCATCAACTCTAAGACTACACACACAGGACATAGTCGTAGTCTAACATAATCACCCAACAACATCAATGGAAGAACACACACTTTCACATTACTTAAATTTATATATATATGATCATATTTCACATAAATCAACTATACAAATCATCATAATATATCAAGTAGTGCCGACCAGGCCATGATCATCATAATATATTAAGTAATGCCGACAAGGAAAAATCATTCACAAGTAAAACACAGAGCACCACCACCATAATTTTACCATACCAATCATAACATAATTAAAGATCTACATTACAAAAAAAAAGTAGGGAATCATACCACCAATCCACTCTTACCACTTCAATTCATGTCTAAATCATCTAATTTAATATCAAAAATCCCTTACCCATAGACATGATCATCAATTCAATATAAAAATCATAATACTCAATAAATATAGGTCAATTAAATATAGAGTTATCAATGTAGGATAGCCTATTAATTGGATACAATTCATACATCATTCAATAGGTCATAAAAAACTATAATAGAATTCATAAGCAGTAAGACAATATCAAGTCAACCACAAAGTAGTGAAAAAGTAGCGTTCAAGAATTAAATGGTTTCGTAGTTTAATTGATTTAAAATCATATAATTAACTAAAATATAATAAATATATAATAGTTCAAAACCTTTAATCCAATTACCCATGAATAGATCATAAAATTGGACAAGTTCATCTTTGAATTTTGGGCTCCTTGATGAATAGTGTTTCAAGGATTAAAAACATACCTCAATGATGTTAAACCATTAAATTGATGAACAATCACCAATAAAATATTCAATCCAATCTCTTCTTTGATCTTTGGCTTCAATGGAGTTCTATATAATTTCTTAGAGGTTTTGGGGTTTTTATTTGGAAGAGTAAATTCATCTAGGTATTTAGGACCTATAGATCCACTTAAAATTCAAAAGTACCCATTAGTAAACTCCCAAACCATTATTTTGCTGTGGGGGTGAATTTACTAATTTATCATTGCAACTTAATAGTGAAACACGAAGTTGTAGGCCTCACCAAAGATTGGCCATCGACTAACCGTTTATCCACAAAAGGACTGTCCTAGCTGAACATCGTTTTGTTTAGAGACTTGACATTGGGAGATTGATATCCCTAGGATATATATTTACCAACGGCGACCAATGAACGAGCATCAACCAGCCTACTAGTCATCGATTGCCTCAGTCGATTGGGGCTGGCCTAGATAGCCTTGGCTCAAATGAATGGTCCTTCCTCAAGGACCCCTGGATTGTGTTTTGGGACTTTTGCCCGGACGCTTACAACTCTAATATACTCTTAGATGGTATTAAAACCTCCCACGTCACTTTAATAAAAAACTAACTCATAAAACTCGTAGAAACATGCCAAGACACAAAAGGTCGTTTGAAGGAAAATATTTCAAACATCATGGACATTCTTGGACGTTTGACCTCCAAACTTCATAAAACATGACACACTGCCTATAAAAACTATAATAAATCATATAAGAACCTTATAATCTCATTATACACTCATACACACATAAAAGACATTAAACACATAGGTGACAAGTCGCCTTTCGGGTCGAAAACCTGTTCGACGTCAGAACCGACGCTGAATGTCTTGGTCGTCCCTCGAGTTTTCACTTCCAAATCACCTATTACTTAAGACATACCTTATTATCACATTTAAAACATTTTTAGGACCTTATAATCTAATGTAAAACATCTTAGGCTCTAGATTCACTTTAACATCCCGTATCTAAAATAGAACAGAAATAAGCTTTTCAAAAATGTGCAGGTGCAACCGACGGCTACCATCGATGACCCGTAGTCTGATCTACGACCCATATTGTGCATCCTTCATTTGAGTTTGAATCCCCCAAAAACTCATCCCAGAAAATTTGACAAAGTGTCGAACAACGAACAGACCTACGGTCCATAGGTCAGACTATGGTCCGTAGTGTGTGTCCGTCGATCAAGACCCCATTTACCCGCTCTCTAATAGTAATCATGATTGACCACTATGATCTGCAGATGGACCTACTGACCCTAGGTGAAAATAAGCAAACAGTTAAGGGGAAAGTTTTGTAATGTCAACATAAAATGGTCATAACTCTTAGTAGAAAATTTAATTAGGTGCCCATGATCTATCAAAAGGTAGATAATTGAATTAGATTTCCATTGCCACCATGTTTGATAAAATACAACCTCCGAGTAAAATGTTATGTCCGTTTTAGTAAGGTCTGTCATGCAGACCCAACCTACGAACCCAAACGACGGACCGTCAATTGAATGACGACACGTCATTCTAGGTCATCATTTATTCTGATAGAAATTAACTCAGGGGTCTTTTGCTCTTTTCCCACATCATTTGAACCCAAAGATACGTCGTTTTGGCCCTTTATCCTTGGATTTTACGCAGTTTAAGCTTAGAAACATAAATAAAACATAGCTAAGTCAAAACTTTATTAAAAAAACTTAGAAAATTAAAAGCACGAAAGGAGAAAAAGGCCAAGAAACCTAGTTCAAGAACGCAGTAAGGTTCCATCTATTCTAGCCCCAAAATCTAAATATCTCTCCATGGATTTCATCACCAGGTATGTGGGATTTCACTAGTCGATTCCTTCACCCATTGGGTCCCTAGTTTTCACTTAGATTCTTGATTCTGATATCATAATTATACTTAAGGTATCTAGAACTTCAAAAAAAACTTCATGAATTTATTAGTTATAGGTTCCAAAAAAGATAATCATGTTATTACTCAGATAATTGCATAGATTTCACAACCCTAGATATGTATTTCTTTAGTTATTGAATTACTCATGCTAGGTCAAGTATTTCAGTTGTTTCAGATATATATGCCTTAGTTATAAATGCATAATTACAAGAGTAATTATTGCATTCTCAGTGTGCATATTCAATTTTGAGATATCCAGTATTTATAGAAATTCTGTAATAATGTATTATTCACATCATTCATTAGGAGTAGTATAATACCGAGTTGGACTAGGGTTCAACGAACCCAATTAGGCCCAGAACTACTAGCTAAGTAGGTTCTAAGTCTGTTTTTGTGGGCAATCAGTTTAGTGATCACACCGCATGCCTTTATACTTTTGGAAAGGTATACTGGGTCCTCTCGATGGGGCATATACGTCGGATTTCATATTTAGTTCATGTGGATTTATTATCAGTTATTAGTAGCTCCCAAGTTCAGTCAGACTGTATTGCATTTACCATATTTACAGATAAGTTAGTATTCATTCTCAGCATGTTATAAATTTGGTCATTGCATTATGGTATCTCATAATTCAATATATCCTATTCAGATTATCATATTTGCTCTTATGCTTGTTCTGTTATGTTTTATTTTAGTTTTACTCTATCCTACATGCTCAGTACCTTCAAGTACTGACTCATACGAGTGCTACATCTTCTCGTGATGTAGGTTTAGGTTCTTAGCATCTATATCATGAATGGATCAATTTACAATCTGCATTTCTGAAGTATTAGTGGTGAGTCCTCATTATTCAAGGAAAACAATTATGAATTTCATTAGAGTAGTTTTAGCCTTTAGCTTTAATTTTTTCTAGAATTAGTTGGGGCTTATCCCAGTATTTATAGTCAAATAGAGGATTATTACAAACATAATTAGTTTAAGCTTAGGATTGAGTTAATATTTTCTCTGTATTAAACTCATCTATTTTCAAATATTTTCAGCTATAGGTATTCCCCATATTTTCATTTTAAGTATGATTTAGTTTCCGCATCAGTTTATATTCTTTAGTATGCTCATAATCATGCAAGGACGAGTAACTTGTGATCACTTGTGGTCCTAGGTACTGTGTCTGCGTCTCCGGGGTAGCTCGGGGCGTGGCAAACTTGGTTTTAGAGGACAAGGTTTAAGTGTCCTTGGATGTATGAAAAGACGAACTAAGTGTAGTCTTTTTCATGAGTGTGACGTGCATCACATCTACTGAGCGGGAGGTTATGAAGTATTTCAGGAAAAAAATCACTTTCTTGTTACTTTTATCATGCATAAGGTATGATCTAATTCCCTTCTAATTTATGTTATACAATTTATATCATGCCTCATAGTAGATCTAACACTAGGAATGTGATTGCCAGGAATACATACGTAGCTCCTCTAGTCCTAGATCAGGAAGTCATTAATGTTGAATTCTGGAATTCCATTTATATGTTGGCTTAAAGTGTCGTCGACCAAAACAATCAATTGGTTCAAGATCCTATAAATGTAGTTGGTAAATCACCAGCAAACATTTTCCGTGAAATTGTTAGGGTGAATCCGCCTGAGTTCTTAGGATCACAAACTAATGAGGACCCTCTGAATTTGGTGGATGAGATCAAGAAGATCTTTGAGGTAATGCATGCCATTGGGAATAATCGGGTTGAGTTTTCATCATACCAATCAAAAGATGTTTCTCATATCTGGTACACTCAGCGTAAGGAAAATAGGGGTACAGCTGCAACTCCTAGTACTTTGGATTTCTTGTTAAGACCTTTCTTGACAAGTTTTTCCCGAGAGAGTTGAGAGAAGCAAAAGCGCATGAATTCATTAACTTGAGGCAGGGAAACATGACATTTCAAGAGTATGGGCTCAAGTTTAACCAACTCTCTCGGTATGCTCCTCACATGGTTGCTGATATCAAGGCTTAGATGAATAATTTCTTGTATGGAGTGTCGGAATTTGTGAAAACTAAGTGCGTAAATGCTATGTTACTGGAGATATGAACATATCTAGGCTTATGACTCATGCCTAGCGGGTTGAGGGTTATAATCTTAGTTAAAGGTAAAGGAGAATAAGAAGGCTATGATGTGGAAGTGTGACTATTCATAGAAAAAATTAGGTGGTTGAAATACGTCATAGAGTCAGCAAAAGTTTTTAGCTATAGACTCTTCGTCAAGTAGTGTTTCGTCCTCCAAAAACAGGTATGACCACAAGGTTACAACACCAGAATCTAAGTCTCAGGGAAGTGTTTTAGGAACCACGACTCACTCCACTTTCCCTAAGGGTAGTAAGGACCATCCAAGCAAGTGCCTTGTAGGAAAGGAAGGATGCTTTGGGTGATAGTTCATAGGATGACTAAGTCTACTCATTTTTTAGAGGTCCAGACTACAAATTTGGTAGAGGATTATTCCAAGCTTTACATTAATGAAATTGTGAGCTTACATAGGGTTCCTTTCTCTATCATCTCAAATAGAGGTCCTGAGTTTACCTATAATTTCAGGAAGTCATATCAGAAGGGTCTTGGTACTCAAGTTAACTTTAGCACATTATTTCATCCACAGACTGATAGATAAGAAAAGCGTACCATTCAGACCCTAGAGGATATGTTTTGATCTTGTGTGATCGATTTCAAAGGGTAGTTGGGCTGATCACCTTCCTATGATTGATTTCGCCTAAAACAATAGCTATCGTTCCAGCATTCAGATGTCAACTTATTAGGCTTTGTATGGACGTAGATGTAGATCTCATGTTTGTTGGTTTGAAGTAGGTGAATCAACTTTCATAGGGCCATATTCAATCCTTTATCCTATGGCGAAAGTGCAATTAATTATAGATAGACATAAGACAACCTGAAGTTGCAAATATAAGGAGACGGGAACTAGAGTTTCAAGTTGATAATTGGGTTTTCTTGAAAGTGTAAACCATGAAACGGGTGATAAGATTTTGCATGAAAAGGATGCTCAGTCCTAGATTAAGCCCTTACAAGATCTTGAAAAGGATTTGCAAGGAGGCATATGAGTTAGATTTAGCAACAGTGCATCCGGTCTTCCACCTCATGCTCTTGAAGATGTGTGTGGGTGATCCAGCCTCGGTAGTGCCATTAGATAGTATGGCGGTGAAAGATAGTCTTTCTTTTTACGATGTTCCAATTCATATTCTTGACCTTCAAGTTAGAAGGTTGAGAAACAATGAAGTTGCTTCAGTCACGATTTTGTGGAGGAGTCCATTCGTAGAGGGAGCTACATGGGAAGCTGAAGTAGGTATGAAAGCCAACTATCCTCACCTCTTTCCTTCTGATTCTACTCCAACTTGAGGTAATAGTTCCTCCTTAAGTTTTTCAATCATTCATGCTTGAATGTAGTCTTAGAATCATGTTTCCTATGTTTTTACTTGCATTTTCACTGTATTTGCATGTTCTCAAAACTTAATTCAATCAGAAACTCCGTTCTCAGTGTTTAGCAATAGGGATTGCATCTCTGTCCCTCTTTTTCAGCAAGTATTGTCTTCCTTCGAGGACGAATGTTCCCAAGGGAGATATAATGTAACACTTCGTCTCAAAAAAAATTAGAAGCTTTTCTGAAATTTGCAGATGCAACAGACAGTTATAATTGACGAACCGTAGTCTGATCTATGACATGTAATTTTCATCCGCTGTTTGGGTATGAACCCCTCAAAAACTCTACCAAGAAAATTTGACTAAGTGTCGAATCACAGACGTACCTACGGTCCATAGTCTATGTCCGTCAATCAAGACCCCATTTATCCGTTCTCTGACAAGAACCACGATTGTCAGTATTGTCCGTAGATGGACCTATGGACCGTAGGTATGACCGCAAGTGAAAATTAGTAGACAATTAAGGGGAAAATGTTGTTGGGTCAACTACAAATGGTCATAAATCTTAGCACAAAATATATTAGGTGTCCCATGACCTATCAAAAGATAGAGAATTGAATTTTCTTTCTATAGCCTGCAAGTTTGCTAAAATCAAACCTCTGAGTAAAATGTTATGCCTGATTTAGTGAAGGAATGTCAAGCAGACCAAACCTACGGACCCAAACAACGGACCGTCAATTGAATGACGGACCGTCAGTCAAGGTCCTCGTTTGGTTCGACATCAATTAACTCTGTGGCCTTTTGGTCTTTTCACACTTCATTTGAAACTTAACATACGTCATTTTGGCCCTAAATCAATAGATTTAATTAGTTTAAGCCTAGAAACCTAACTAAAACTTAGTAAGTCAAATCATTAATAAAAAGCTTATAAAATTAGAAGCAAGAAAGGAGAAAAAGGTCAAGAACCCTAGTTTAAAAAACCTGCAAGGTTCCATCAGGTCAAGCCCCGAAATCTAAATATTCTCCTTGGATTTCATCACTAAGTACGTAGGATTTCAGTAGTGGGTTCCTTTTACCCGTTGGGTCCCTAGTTTTTAGTCAGATTCTTGATTCCATATCATGATTAGACCTATGTTTTCTAGATGTAAGATCCCAAAAATGACTTAGGTGAACTAGATCCTAACATAGATGTAATGATGGTCTAAGGGAATATAACATTAGACCATCAACACATAGGTAATATGACATTTTCCTTACCAAGACTATCAAAAGTCTTACTTAAGTAAATTAAGAAGATAACGTCCTTGATTGACCTCTTCAAGACTACCTAAATAATCCTTAAGACTACCTAAGGCTTAGATCATGTCCACATAATCAACATCCTCCCTAACCAGAGTCGTTATTAAGACTTATCTAGGTAAGATACGAAGTTACCATTCCTATGCCCCCTTCACACCTTAACTAAAAAACCCTTAACTACTTTAGGTAAGTACTTATTCAATTAACATACTTTCTTAACTGTAGTCATTAAATTTATTACGTCATTTAATACTCATTCATACAATAAGGACATTCAAAAAATAGTCTTGGACAAGACCTAGGGACTCTCACTAACACCTTCAAAGCCTATTGTGCAATGTCTAGACAGAATCCCACAATGTCTAGATAGAATCCCACACCACCAACTAAACTTCATAGAACTTATTTATTGCTATTAGGTACCCCATATGATAAAACAATTCAATAACCAACATAGATCATGGTAGCAAAGCATGGAATCAGAAGTTCTAACCTACTCCGATGAGGGTTTTCTACTTGCCAATGGTAGAGCTTTAACACATCCCATGTCGGCACATGGTTAAGGAATATGAAAGGCGTGCTTTGTAATCTAGTCTCATTTTTAAGTTTAATTACTTCCCTTACCATAATCACTCGGTTCTAGCCTTCATTCTCATAGAGTTGCTTACATTAAATGTTCATATAAAGGGGTTTGATATCAAGATCATAACCCGATCATATTTACCCTACCAAAGAAAGGTGCACTACGGCTACCTTAAAATGGTGACAAAAATCTCATCATGACTTAACTAAGGTTTGATATTATGTCGTTCCAGCCAATCAACCTTAAGTCTATCATTCCTTTACTTGAAGGATACCATTACTGCTTTCGACTTCAAAATTCATAACCTTACCATTAAGTTCAAGTTTCACATAAAGGACCCTCTTTGTCATACATACATACAATACTAAGAGGATTTAGCATCCTATGTCAAGAAATCAAAAATTCACATTTAGACATGCATCATGTAAGGGACACAAGCCAACCAAGAAAAGACACAACATACTTCCCTTTAACACATATTACATGTCATTCTAGAAATGCATAGACATAACCATATCCTCTTTATGTCATCCGATACACTATCATATCAAAATAAATATAAACTTCAATGAATCATATAGTCAAACAGGAATAAGGATGTATTAACCCTTAGACAATACACACAAAGACAAAGTCATAGTCTAACATGATTACTTTAGCAACATCAATAGAATTAACCACATATACTTTCCAATTACTTATCATTTATGTATATATTATCATACATGACATAATTAACTACACAAATAATGATATTACTTCAATTAGTTGCCGAAAAGGCCATGATCATCATATTACTTAAAATAACGCCGACCAGGACACATCAATTGCAAGTGAAGCACATAACGCCACCACCATAAGTGGACCATACCAATAACAACATAATTGAAGTTTAATTAACATAAAATAAACAAAAATAGGGCAGTGTATCAGTACTCCATCCTCAACACCTCAATTTGATGCCTAACCATCCAATTCAATACCAGAAAGTAATCAAAAGCTAGGTTTCAACAATTAAATTGGTTTATAGGTTAATTGAGTTAAATAATTAAATTTATAACAATTATATTACTAATCAATGCTTAAAAACCATTAATGAAAGAATCAATGCATAGATCATGAAATTGGACGATTCATATTTGAAGACTTTAGAAAACATCTTTGAATGTTTGACTCCTTGAGGAATAGTGTTTGAAGGATAAAAAACCATGCCTGAATGAAGACAATTCTTCAATTTTTATGAAATCTTCACTTAATTCTGTAATACAAGCCCTTCCTTGATTTTAGGCTCCAATGGAGTTCTAGGAAATTTCTAAGAGAATTTCAATTTTTGATTTTGATGAATGGAATCTTCTAAGTTTTTTAGGATTAGAAACACATTTAAAAAACACAAAAAACCCTTAAGGAACCTACAATAATATTATTTGGATGTGCGGTGAATTTACCAATTCACCCCTTGAACTTACAGTGAACTGTGTGCAGGAAGGCAGTCCACCTATGACTTGCAAAACGACGACCCATTCCTTGACCAACAGACCATCTAGTTTGTCCCTGGTCTAGGACTGAATACTGTATTTTGATGCCTCTCATCACACATATAAGTATCTACCAGCATCATCCATTGACGGGGTATCGACTTGCCCACAAACCATCATTAGCCTATGTCGTTTTGGGCTGTTTAAGCAGTCTTTGACACAAACTTTGGGCCCTTCCTCAAGGAACCTTAGATGGTCCTTGGGATTTTTTTCCTGGACATTTCGAACCCAAACATTCTTGTATAAGATTTTAGGACCTCTCACATGAATTTAATCCAAACGAACACGTAAAACTCAACGAAACATGCATAAACACACAAAGTCGTTTGATGGTAAACCTTTCGAACGTCATGGACGTTTTACGTCCAAACTTCACAAAACATGAAAAAACCTTAATAATTTTAGATGAACACATAAAACCACATATAAGGAACATAGGTGACTTAGTCGTCAAATGTCTTAGTCGTCCTTTGACGGTTGATTTCCAATGCACCTAAACTCTTAGACACTACCACAATACCACATTATAGAAATATTTAGGACCTTATAACATCATGAAAACCATGTAAGGATCTAGTTCACCTATGTCATTTTTGGGATCTTACACTAGCACTTCAACAGAACTTCATAAATTTATGAGTTATATGTTCCAAATCTGATTATCATGTTATTACTCAGATTATTGCATGCATTTCAAAATGTATGTATGTATTTTGTTAGTTCTTGAATTACTCATTCTAGGTTAGATATTTTAGTTACTTCAGATATACATGCCTCAGTTATAAATGCATAATTACCAGGTTAATTGTTGCATTCTTAGTGTGCCTTTTCATTTTTAAGTTATGCAGTATTTACATAAATTCAGTAATAATGTCTTAATCAGTTATATCATTGAAAGTTGTATTATACCGAGTTGTACTTTGATTCAACTTACCAAATTAGACCTAGAACTACTAGCCAAGTAGGTTTTAGGTCCCCTTTATGGGCAATCAAATTAGTGATCACGCCATGATGCCTTTATACCTCTAGAAGGGTATATTGGATCCTCTCGATGGGGGCATATACATTGGACTTCACATATAACTCATGTTGTTTTATTATTGGTTATTATTATCTCCCACAGTTTAGTAAGACTCTAATGCATTGACCTTATTTACTGATCAGTTAGTATTCAGTCTCAACATGTTATAGATTTTGTTATTGCATCCTGTTAGCTTAAAATTTAGTATATCATATTCATATTATTAAATTTGCTCTAGTACTTGTTCAATTATATTTTATTTCAGTTTAACTCTATCTTACATGCTCATGAAGTCCTTACGCATACGTGCGCTATATCTTCTCGTTATGTAGGTTTAGGTTCTCAGCATGCAGATCACGTTTATATCGATTTCTGATCTCCAGTTCACCAGAATCTGTGGTGGGTCCTCAATTTTTAGGAAAATAATTACAAGTTTCATTTTAGTATTTTAATCTTTGGTTTTAGTTTTTTCTAGACTTAGCTGGGGCTTGTCCCTATATTTCTAGTCAGTTAGAGGCTTATTTCAAACATAGTTATTTCAGCTTAGCATTGAGTTAATATTTTCTTTGTCTTAAATTCATCTGTTTTCAAAATTTTTTAGCTAAAGTATATGGGTATTCCCCATCTTTTAATTTTAAGTATGATTAGCTTCTGCATCAGTGTATATTCTTTAGTATGTACATAATCATCCAATCAGGGTTAGCTTGGGATCATTTGTGGTTCTAGATCTCGTGTTCACGTCTTTGGGGTAGATCGAGGCGTGAAATTCACCTATGTTGTTTTAGAAGTATTACAACCTCGTTCGGAGGGTGAATGTGATTGGGTTATGAACTACATATGAAACCACTTCATGTAATCCTTTATGTAAATTACTCTATGATATCAAAGGCTAGAACCGAGTGAGTATGGTAAGGAAAGCAGCTCTAGTTTAGAATGAGTAGATTCCAAAGAAACCCTTTATATTCCTTAACCATGTGTCTATATGGGATGTGTCCAAGTTGTACCTTTGTCAAGTAGAAAACCCTCCATATGAGTAGGTTACAACTTCGAGTTCCATGTGTTGGTACCATGATCTATATCAGTTATTTCATATTCTCAGCATATGGGATACTTACTAGTTTTGGAAAAGTTGTATGAAGTTTAGGTGGTTGTATGAGACACTATCAAGACAATGATGTTAGTAAGTCCCTAGGTCTTCTCGAAGACCATTACATGAATGTCCTTATGTCATGAATGTCTCTTAAAGGAACTAATGACGATTATGACTTAATAATGAAAGTATTTAAATGAATAAGTACCTAACCTAGAGTAACTTTAAGATTGCCAAGTTAAAATGTGAATGGGGCATAATGCACTGTCTCTTCATGTCTTAGCCAGGGAAGTCTTAAGAATGAATGTAGATGGGGAATTTGGTTTATAAAGTTAGAATGATCTTAACCTAGGTACTCTAAAGGATCTCTTAAGTGTTTGTGAAGGGATTGTATGGGCGGTTGCTTCACAACTAACTCATGTGAACCTTAGAATCACCTTTGGTAGGACAATCTCATATTATGTATTTTGGTGTATTGCAAGTTTATTTATCTCATTATAGGCATTCCTAAGGATCATTTAGGTGTGCTTAGAGAAAATGTATGGGTGTTCTCTCTTTTTCTTACTTAAGTGAGTCTTGAGATAACCTTTATTGAGATGATTTCATGCTAGAAAGGGTTCACTGTGAAGTTGAAGTACTTCACTGTACAGTGAATTAATTCACTCTAACAGTGATATAGTTAACCATAATGTTGTTAAAATGTGATAAAATGTTTAGGTGTTATATTATGTGTTTCTAAGGTTCTATATGTTGTTATTATGCTTATATTATGATTTGTAATAAAAAAGAACATATTTCTATTAAATGTTCATTATCATGGTTTTTTGCATTATGCCATACATAGTACATGTGTTTGTACAAATTCCATGTTTTTATCTATCTCTAAAGTTAGTTATAGGTGAAGTTTCTTTTGGGAGCAAAGCTTAGATCATAGAATCTTTTGAGAAAGGTTGAAGTATGTCTTTATTTGACTAGAGGCATCACTATCTTAGAGTTTCTTTTATTGAAGAAATTTAATAGACTTAGTAGTACTATATTGCTATTGTATGGGTCGTGTCCCATGTACATATGGAGTCTACGATTTAATAATATAAGACATTGTATAACTTATGATTCTTATATAAAGATATTTCTAATGACTATTCGAATGCTGTGAAAAATTTTAAATCCGCACTACTTTTCATATATGTAATGCGATAAACCATAAGAAAAGGCTTGTACAAGACCTCCAAGAGGTAAAGTACGCTGCATCTCACCTAGAGAGTGCCCTAACTTCTAGGGTGTTCTCTCAGAATGTGAAAAACTTGGTATTAGAGCATAGGTTATGAAAATGATCTTAGGAATTCAAAAGTCTCATCAAGTCACTTCTAGTAGAGTCTTGACCATCGGTGTGAGTTGCGACACATATACGAGTGAGAGGCTATAGGACAATATGTTTTCTCTTCTTTTCTACTCCTATCTCGTGTCGTAGAGATTTAGATATTATGAATGTTCTTTTCTTATAGTCTTCCTTAAGTTTCTAGGAAGATTAATTCGAGGAGGACACCGACTAAGATAGTTGAGGAGAATGATGTGAATGATGAGATTCCTCCTCAAGTTGAACAAGTTAAGCAACTTTATCAAGGTGCTCAAGGTTCTAAAAATTTTCAAGTCCTTTTGTGGGTGAAGGTAATGATGTTCTGGTGGTTCCCCCGGAAAGGACTAATAAGGAGATTAGAGAGGCTTTTCTTATTTTAGCCCGAGCTTTGACTATCCATGTGATAGGGGTGAGTGAATATTGTGGAGAACACTACGATAACTAGATTGAGAGATTTTTTTAGGATGAACCCTCCAATCTTTCTTGTATTTAAGGTTAGAGAGGATCCACAAGAGTTCCTAGATGGAGTGTATAAGTTGTTGAGTGCCATGGGGGTGACTTCTAGGGAGAAGAAGGAGTTCTCTTTGTACCAATTGAAGGAGGTTTCTTAAGTATGGTATACTCAATAGAAAGATAATAGGACAGTTGAGTCGGGTCCTATTGAATGGAATAAATTTAAAGAACCTTTTCTAGGAAAGTACTTTCCCCGTTAGAGGAGGGAGGTGAAGATAGAATATTTTACCAATCTCAATGAAGGAAATATGATTGTTGTGGAATACTCTTTGAATTTCTCTATATTGTATAGATATTACCCATCCTTAGTGTCTAACCGTAGGATAAGATGAGTTGGTTTGTGACGTGGGTGGCCGATCTAATGAAAGAAGAATGTCGTACGACAATGATTCATGATAATGTTACCCTACCTAGACTCATGGTTTATGCTTAATCCATTAAGATGTCTAAACTTGGTAGGATTTCTAGAAACTTGCAAAGGAGTGGTTTAAGTAATCAAATCCTACCTAGTTTCAAGAAGAAGGTTACAAGTCAAGATGAACCGAGAGCTGCTAAGGTGAAACTTGAGAAGGGTAGTGGTTCTCATGTTGGCAAACCTACACGTGCTACTTGTGGAAAGAAAGACTATGGGAAATTCCTATTAGGTACGAGGAGTTGTTTTTGATGTGGTAAATATGTACAAAAAGTGAGGGATTTTCCTAGTATTTATTCTAAGGTAAGAGAGGGTAAACAAGTTCCTCCTAACGCTGTGGAAGTTGATGCTCCAAAGAAGAATCGTCCTAAGCACTCCTGTCTAGAGGAGAAAATCCGGATGAGGAGGATGATGATGATGATGATGGTAAATTCTTGTATTTATCTCTTTAATTTTATGAATCCTTCCAAGTGGGGGCGTATGGTTAGTAGAGGAGCTAGATAGTCATATTAGTATTGTTGCATTGTCTTTAGGAGTCTCGTGGAATTGAATTTCATTGTTTCCTTGCATTGTGCATTTTATGAAGTTATGGTTATGTTGTATAATATTTTTATATGGTTTTATCATTCATATTAGTATGTTTCTATAATCAATTTCCTAAATGTTGCATTTTTTCAAATTTTGAAGCATGTTCACTGAAGTGTAATTTAGCTCACTATAACATTTTTGAAAAATTGGCTAAATTGTTCTTCGATTGAAAATTGTTCTAATGTGGTTAGAACTTATGTATATGAGCATGATTATAAATGTAAAAGGAGTTCATTCTATTTGAAATGAATAATGAGAGTCTTATGACATAATGTGTGGTAGAATGAGTTCTAGCTTCTTGTTGTGTTGTGAATCTCTTGATGTTTCTTCTAGATTGTGCATTTTATAATGTGTTGTGTGGTATGATTTTGAGCTGTTAGTTGAATCTCTACTCTTGGAAGTTTTCATAGAGTGACAAGTGTCATTCGAAGACGAATGTTATCCAATTGGAGGAGAATGTGACACCTCTAAGATGACCTAGGTAAAAATAGAAACTAACATATCTGTTATTAGAGTTTAGGATCTGAAATTATTAATTATATGGTAACGAGCCAGTGTCTAAACTATTAGGTCAATTGCAAGTCAAACGTCAAGGGACGACCAAACATTCGACGACTACTTACCTATGTGATTATTAGTGTGTAATGATCTCATGAAGTCTTATATGATTTATAATAGTGTTTATTGGAATTGTGTCAGGTGTCATGATGTTTGGAGGTCAAACGTCCATGAAGTTTGAAAGGTTTGCCTTGAAATGACCTTGTGTGTCTTAGCAACTTTCGTTGACTTTTATGTGTTCGTTTTCGATGAAATTGATGTTGGAGATCATACACTCGTATACACTAATATTAAGTTTGTAAGAGTCCGGGCAAACATCCCTAAGGACCAACCAAGGGTCCTTTAGGAAGAACCCTTAAAAAGAGCCAATGCTGTCAAAACCAGCCCAACCTACGGATGGCAATAGACGGCCAGTAGGTCAGTTGACACCACATAGTTTAAAGGAGTAGCTTTAAACTTAGGCGTGGAAGTATGGCATTCCAATGACCAGACTCTGACCAAAACCATGGACCACCAAGACGGTCCCTTTGTTGGGAGACACTAACCTAGTAACTAGTTAAAGAGACTACCTAGTACCTCACCTAAGATGGTCCAAAAGGTTGGTTATGGTCCTAAAAACATAGGGATAATTTAGTAATTACCCTAGGATACATAATTAATTTATCAGCTTAATTAATAATTTTAAAGGACAAAATTGATATTACAAAACAATTTCTAGATTCCAGTTAAGACAAGAAAAAGACAACCTAATACTTAACCTAAAATTGTCGAGATGGTTAGTTATGGTCCTAAAGACTTAGGAATAATTTATTAGTTACCCTAGGTTACTTAATTAATTAATTTAGCAACTTAATTAATAAATTTAAAAGGGCAAAACCGAAATCACAAAGCAATTTCAAGAATTTGGTTAAGACATGAAAAAGACAACCTAGTACCTAACCTAGGATGGTCCAAATGATTAGTTATGGTTAGGTACTAGGTTTTCTTTTTCTTGTCTTAACCGAAATTTGGAAATTTCATTGTGATTTCTGGAAATGAATGATGACGAAGGTGTTTGTGCAAGACAATCAGGAGGTGATATCAGATTCAAGTAATAGCATTAGGTTATTCTTGGTCAATGCACATCATGATTCCGATGAGAGTGTTAAACTTCATCCTAGGTATAGCTGGTGTTTACATCAGCCTACTAATGAATGAAATGAATAACGTGAACTATCAATGAACGAATGAAGCATACTCTGTATTTACTAAAGAAAGCCCTCGGGTTGAGGTCCCATATGTTGGGCACTCACATGAGATGTCTTAATTCTACATCAACGATTCCAAGGTCTCCCAAATATGAAATGTATACTATATAAACCATGAAAGAAATGAAATAAATGACATGATCAATAGATAATTGGTTATGAAAGGTAATGAATATATAGTGTAAAGAATGACTCACTATAAGGTAGGGAAAACATTCCTTTGTCCTTAGATTACTTACATCGATTCATTGTTGGTATCGGACTACAATGAATCATTTCATTTGTATGTAAAACATAGGACCAAAGGAATTATTTAAATACACAAGAAGAAGAAGAAAAAGACTAAAAAATAATCTAAGTGTAGGAAGAGGAGCTCTCATCCTAAGAGGATCAAAATCACAAATCTTCGCCAGAGTTGTACTAAAATTATGTTGATGATAGTAATTTCTTTTAATCATATATAAAATTATTTATGTGATTTGAATTCATTAAAACAAATCATATTCATACCACAATTCACAACTAACGATGTACGAAAGTCTAATGACTAGGCTTTCTAGAAATAACATGTTGTTTAGGAAGAGCTTTCATTGATCGTGTATAGCCTTATGTGTATGTGTTCATACACCAATACTTAGTACAAGTGGTGTACTAACCCCTACTATTTACTATTTTTATAGCTGCAGGTTAGAAGACAAATTGACGACACTTGCAGTGGGTTGGACTTTAGCGTTTCTCCAAACCATTTGGTAGGTCCTCCTAATTTTGAGGATGCTACAAATTTGGTCTAGCCTTATTTTTAGACATAGCTAGTGGATTTTTTCCTTAGAGTTTATTTATTACTTTCATTTCAATGATTTGTAATAAGTCAATGTTTGGCAAACTATTTATGATATATTCATCCTCAGTTTCGAATTGATTCTTTGTGATAGATGGCTGTTCTTTTATGTTGACCTTAGTATATGATGTAAATATGTAATGACTATATGAAGTAAAAGTAAACTTCATGCATGTAAAAAGTTTTATATTTTTTACAAATTTAACTAGATGAATGTGATAAATGTAAGATGAGTCTTGTGTACAACCTCTGAGAGGTCAACGACGCCGGTGGCGATACCGATTCAAGAATTTGATCGTTACAAATTTGGTATCATAGAATGAGGTTAATGTATCTAGGAACTAAATCTCAACACAACCATGTTACATAGTTTCTTACTTATGGTTGTGAACCGCGCCACAATCATGATTTAGAGACTACGCGATGATAGGAAATTCTCCCTTCTTCTACTCTTTACCATACCATCTAGAGCTTTGAAAGTTTGTGTCTATATCAGTATTCATCTTCCTTGTTGTGTGAAAACATAGAAGAATACATAGAAGAATTAGGATTGCCAAGTGGTCTAAGGCGCCAGACTCAAGATCTGTCCTTTCACAGGAAGAAGCCATAATGGAAATTCCCAATGTGGAAGAAATACGTGTGGTAAGTGTGGATATTCTGATGGAGGTGAACGCATTGTAATGTTTAAAAGCCGCTATGAGTATTGATGTTGAGGATAAGGTTAAGATGGCTTCATACCAACTTAAGAATATGGCTTCGAAATGGATTTGCCTTTGTAAATGTTATGCTATAATAGACAATACAAATAGGGTAGTATGGCTTAATTTTCCAAATAAGTTGGGCTAAAATGAGAAGGGTGTGGTTCAAATCCAATAGGCCAAGGAAGATTCTCAGCCTCGACCAAATGTTGTAGTGCAACCCCCAAAGAGAAATCGGTTCTATGCTTATAAAGGAAGAGAGGAACAAGAGAAGTCCATGGATGTGGATAATGGTAACTTGCTTGTCTTCTCCTTTCCTGTTTATGCATTATTAGATCCAGGATCTACCTTGTCTATGGTTACTCCTTTTGTGGATAATCAATTTGACTTATTTCCTGTGATTTTACATGAACCGTTTCTAGTTAATACTCCCATAGGAGACATTTTCAAAGCCAAAGGGGTATGTAGCGAAGCGGATGACATAGTGAGTTGCAAGTCCCAGTGAAATTAAGTTGGGTGTTATTAGGTTCAAATCTTAAGGCCAACATATGGTAATCTAAGAGGTTAGATATACTCTTCCAAAGTCTGGTTAATGTTAAGAAACTCTAAGTTTAAGTGCTTAAGTTGATTTTGTGTGGTAAGTCCCTAATCGTATTTATTATAATAGCACTATGTGACTTAAACGAAGTTATACTGCTGTTTTTGTGTACCATAGGCATGTTTTCTGTGTTGCATGATTGGGGTTGTGCATTAAGTTAAGTCTGACTAAGAAGGAATTTCCTCAATTTCAAATAAGAAGCACCAGATAAACTTGAAGGTTATGCATCATCCAAATAAGATTGAATAAGATATTAAAAAAAGAGAAACTTTTAAGCATGATAGAGTAACTTTCGGAAATAACCGTCTTTTTGTAAATGATATATAAATATCATTCGGGGACGAATGTTCCGAAGGGGGGGGATAATGTAACATTTCAAAAATTTTATATCTAGTGAAGAGCTCAATAGGTCTTTAAGAATGCGTATTGGGGATACATAGGTACTCTAACACCCAATATTGAGATATATTGGGCATAACATAGAAAATTGGCTAAGGGGTAATACAAAATTTCCAAATAATACCCAAGAAGCAAAATATTAAGCATATTATAAAATATTGACTTAAAGGGTGTTAGCCATATATCTATGTTTTAATGAGCTTGATTAGGAAATGTACTTTCAATGAAGACCGTAAGATAAAATAAAGAAATACATCACTTGCAAACACATAAGGTACTAGGCATCCAAGTGTCAAGCCTAGTACCCTATATACATAACCATTTAAAAGATCATGTAGAGTGAGCAGTTCCGAAGGACATATTTGAGGTTCACTGGGACAATAAGTATACATTTCCAAATGAAACATAAGTAGTAGTTAGCTATGAAAGTACAACCAACCCATGTGCATGCACATGTGCAAGACATGTGAAGAAGTGTCCAAAGGAATGGACCACCCTAACCGGATTCAGTTGGGATATTTATGGGGAAAACGTGTACAGGGACCAGTACATGTGGGGCCTAACATCCTAATAAATTCTAGACTCTAAAATACTGCCCTAAATATCTAACTAACGTAGTACCAAAAAATATAAATTAATTAGTGCACCTGAAAATCGAATACTTAACTGGGTGACACTAACCTAGTAACTAGTTAAAGAGATCACCTAGTACCTAAGGTAGGATAATCCAAAAGGTTGTTTATAGTCCTAAAAACTTAGGGATACTTTATTAATTACCCTAAGATACTTAATTAATTTATCATCTTAATTAATTAATTTAAAAGGAAAAAAACGAAATTACAGAGTAATTTCTAAATTTTGATTAAGACAAGAAAAAGACAACGTAATACCTAACCAAGGATTGTAGAAAAGGTTGGGTATAGTCCTAAAGAATTAGGGATACTTTCTTAGTAACACTAGGTTACTTAATTAATTAATTTACCAATTTAAATAAATTAATGTAAAAGGAAAATCCGAAATCAGCAAGCAATTTCCAGATTTCGATTAAGACAAGAAAAAGACAACTTAGTGCCTAACCTAGGATGGTCGAAAGGATTAGTCATGGTTATAGAGACTTAAGGTTACTTTATTAATTAAACTATGTCACCTAATAAATTAAATTATCCATTTAATTAATTAAATTAAAGGGGTCAAATAAACATTCTTAGACTAACCTAGTACAACTCAAGAAACTTCCAAATAGTTAACCTATGATGGTCCAAAAGGGTCAGTTTTTTTTACAATGATTTGTGGATAGTTTATTAATAACCCTATGTCCCTTAATTAATTAATTTTTTAATTTTATTAATTTAAAGGGGCAAAACGAAATTCTTAGGAAAAATTTCAGATTTGACCAAGTATTGTGCTTTCCTAGTTTTAGTCAATCTAGGAGAGGCTTTTTATTTATTAGTTAATTTATTTATTTAATTAAATTATTAAAATATAATTTCAATTAGTAAAAATAAGTTCCTATGACTTATAATTACGTTCAAACTCATAGAAAAGTCAACGCTAAATTGTAAGCAACGCATGAAAGAAAAAGGCAAATTTTTTTATTAATTTCTCTAGTGCGATTTCAAGGGTTCGGCAAGGTTTTGTTTAAGGTGATCTTCGTAGTTTAAGTTCTACATAAGGTATGTGTTTCTCTCCTGTCATTCTTTCTCCAAGTAGACTTTCTTTCCAATGATTCAAATATCTTGAAATCTAGGGTTGTTCCCGTGTTCTCGTCGAACTCCCATTTCCCTAGTATCCTTTTCGATTCAATGTTGAATAGATTAGAAATCATGTTCTTGGTATTTTGAGATGCATTATTTTATGTGTAATGTTCTTGAAATATAAATGTCTATTAACTTATGAAGTTATGATCGTATAAAGTTAAGTGCTTAAAACGTGAATCATGAATCGACGATGTGTTAGTTACACCCGTAATTGTTTAGGTGTTGATGTGTTTGTCCGAATGTTATCTTGATGTTATTGTGACGTTATGAAGATGATAAATTCATCAAATGTTAATTTGATGTTGTCCAATATATCTTAAAATCATTATGCTTAAAGTCGTGTAATAAGGTTTGCTAAAAAGATCTTCATGAAATCATGAGTTGAATGAATGTTTGATTATGCCAATAAAATGTCTAACAATGTATTTCCCAAAAGTTGAATGGAATTGGCTTATATTATTGCTTTTAAATAAAATGGAAAAAAAATTGGCTAATAAGAATCTCACAAAACTATAATTTATTGAATGTTTGGGTTGTTCCAATAAATTGTCTTTGAAGTCATTTCCAATTTTTCTAGGACAATACTAAATTTACACCAATCTTATGTGACCAATATAATAAAATATAAAATTAAGAATGACCAACATAACAAATTAATCCATAACTAAGGGTATGCCAATCAATGGGAGAAGTCCCAACATGCCCTATACCATCTTATATGACTAAAATGTTTGAATGCCAAATGAATAAGCACATCTAAAGTAGTTCAATGAATCCATGCTCTAAAAGAATGACTATGAACATATGTAACTCATTGAAGGAAGTGCTCATCGTCCATAAAAGATGAAATGAATCTACTACACTAATGTAAAGAAGTAATGTGGGTTATACCATGATCAAAGGAGTCTACATAAAGTAAGTGACCAGACTCGGGTGTTTAAGGGATTGATATAAGACTTACGTGGGTTATAACATAATTAAAGGGGTCTAAAGTATGTAAGTGACAAGACTGGGGTGTTAAAGTGAGTGATATAAGACTTACTTACACCTAAGTTATTGTATTAAAATAATACTCACGTATGTAGGTGTTTGAATGTGTGAGACCTTTATTATTAACACTAAAGGATGATATGTACGGAAATTTAACATTTCATCAATGTAAAGTAAGGATGACCAGTCATCAATAGATTAAGTAAATCTTAATCTAGAAGCAAGCCTTCATAATGCTTGAGTCAACACTAAGAGAAAAAGAAGAAATGAACATTCATGTAATGAGGGGAGTAATTATGACAATTTATGATGCTAATGAAAATGGTCACATCATGATAAGAGTCTAAGATGAATAGTGATACAAGTCTCAACAAAGTCTATGAAAGAGTCACTTAAAGTACTCACCTAAGAGAGTGTTAAATATCAAAAGACATGTCTCAATCATACTCTATATGTAATTGTAAGACAAATTCACACTTAATACTAATGATGAGATGTGAAATCATCTAATGAGCAATGATGCCCTCACGCTAGAAGACAACTTCTATGATATGTGAGATGAATGTAATGAAACTTTATATTAAGCACTAATATGCTAGCTATGTGTCGCGATTCATTCTTTTTGGAAGGTAGAGGTTCGTGTAAATATCATGATATTTTATTGTCCATTAAGGATGGTATGGGTCTCCTTATATCTCCTAGTCTTTGAAGCTATGCTGCAAACATAGGGTTCTAGTAGGGGTCAATTCCCTATATTTGCTATCATGTTTTGGTTTCGCCTTGGCCAGTTACTCCACCTCTTTTCGTTGTGGGGAAGAAACCGGATTTCATAATCCTCACATTACCTATATTAGTTAAGGTTGGAGTTTCTCAAAGTATGAAAGATAATGAAATGAACGGTACCAAAGGTGTTTGTGCAAGATATTCAGGAGGTGAAATCAGATTTAAGTAATAACAGTAGGTCCTTCTTAGTCATTCCACTTCATGATCCCGATGAGAGTCTTACAGTTCATACTAGGTATAGCTTGTGTTTACATCAACATACGAATGAATGAATAAATAATATGAAGTATGAATGAACGAATGAAGCAGAGTCAGTATATGCTAAAGAAGTCTCTCGGGTAGAGGTCCAATAAGTTTGGCCCTCACTTGAGATGTATTAGGCTACATTAATGATTCAAAGGTCTCATGTGTATGAAATGTATAATATATAAAACATGTAAGTAATGAAATCAATGGCATGATCAATAGAGAATTTCTTATAAAAGGTAATGAATATATAGTATATAGAAGGACTCACTATAAGGTAGGGTAATCATGCCTTAGTCGTTGGATTACTTACATCGATTTATTGTGGGTATGGGACTACAATGAATCATTGCACTTGTAATTAAAACATAGGACCAAAAAAATTATTGAAATACACAACAACAAGAAGAAAATGATGAAAAAATAATCTAAGTGTCTAAAGAGGAGCTCTCGTCCTATGAGGATCAAAATCTCAAATCTTTGCCGAGTAGTTCTAAAATCATGTTGATGATACTAATGTCTTGTAATAATATCGAAAATGAGTTGTGTTCTTTGAATTCATTAAGATTCATCATATTCATACCATAATTCACAACTATCAATTTAGGAAAGCCTAGTGACTAGGCTTACCAAAAATAGCATGTTGTTTAGAAAGAGCTTTCTTTAATCATGCGTAACGTATGTGTATGTGTGCATACGCACATACTTCAAACAAGTGGTGTAATAACCCGTACTATTTACTATTTTTATAGTTGCAGTTTAGAGGACAGATTGATGACACTTGCAGCGGTTTTGACTTTAACGTTTCTCCAAACCATTTGGTAGGTCATCCTTATTTTGGGTGTTCTACAAATTTAGTCTAGCCATAGTTTTAGACATAGCTAGTAGATGTTGTCCCCATATTTTCTTTTGTACTCTCATTTTGAAGCTTTGTAATAAAACTGTATTTGGCAAACTATTTATGATATACTCATCTTCATTTTTGAATTGATTCATTACGATAGATGGTTGTTCTCTTATGTTGAGATTATTATATGATATGAATATGTAATGACTATATGAAGTCTATGTAAACTTCATACATGTAAAAAGCTTTAAATTTTCCAACAATTTAACTAGATGAATGTGATGAATGCAAGATGAGGCTTCTCTGCGACCTTTGAGAGGTCAACAACGCCGGTGGCGATGCGGATTCGAAAATGCAGGTCGTTACAGTAATGGCCTTTTCGTATTGTATTTGATGACTTATCTATGGATCAAAGTGGGGAGAATGGATTGGTTGTACGCTTCCATAATTCTCTTTATTTTATGCTATATATGTCTTGAATTATTTTGTTATTGGTTGGTGCACTTATTGTGGCGGTGCTATGTGTTATAATTATGAATGATGTGGCCTTGTCGGTGTTACTTTATGTATTATGATGATCATGGCCTTTTCGGCAATTACTTTATATATTATAATGATTGTGTAGTTTATTTTTGTGAAGTATGATCCTATCTATCTACTTGTTATTAACGTGAAAGTATGTGTTCTTCTATTGATGTTGTTTGGTGATCATGTTAGACTATGACTATGTCCTTATGTGTGTAGTCTTAGAGTTGATGTATGATTCTTCCCACTTGAATACATGAGCCAATGTTGGTGATATTGATGATGTTATAGTAGTGTATAGTTTGACATATACATGATGTTGGTTATGCCTATGTTCTTCTAGAATGATATGATATAAATGGAGTATTGGTGTGTCTTGTATGGTAGACTTGTGTCCTTTACTTGATACATGCATGAATCTGAATATGATGTCTTGACTTAGTATGCTAAAGCGTCTTTGTCTTTTATGTATGAATGATATATGGCCTTGAACATAGTGATAGAGTCAAATTATGTGGATCCGTCAACCTAGTTGAGAGGTTATGATATCCTTAAAGTCAAAGATCGTAATGTACTACTTTTTTTATGAATGATGGACTTAGAGTTGGTTTGATGGAATGTCATGAAATCATCCTTTGGGAACTCATTAATCTATCCTCTTCGCCATTGAAAGGCAGCCATAGGGGAACTTTTTGGTAGTGTGATTGTAATTGGGTTATGAACTAGATATGGAACCTCTTCATGGGATCGTTTATGTAAATTACTCTATGAGAAAAAAGGCTAGCACTGAGTGAGTATGGTAAGGGAAGTAGCTCTACTTAATTATGAGCCTAGAGTGCAAAGAAATCCTTCATATTTTTTAACCATGTGCCTAAATGGAACGTGTGCAAGTTCTACCATTGGCAAGTAGAACACCCTCCATCGGAATAGGTTACAACTCTGAATTCCATTCTTTGGTACCATGATCTATGTAGGTTATTTCCTATTCTCATCATATGGGATACCTACCAGTGTTGGAAAAGTTCTATGAAGTTTAGGTGGTGGTATGAGACATTATCTAGAGAATGCACAATAGGAGTTAAAGATGTTACTTACTGAGTCCCTAGGTCTTCTCCAAGAAAATTACTTGAATTTCCTTATATAATGAAAGTTTCTTATATTAAGTAATGAAGATAATGAATTAGGTAAGAAAGTATGTAAATGAGTAAATACCTAGCCTAGAGTAACTTTAAGGATTGCCTAGTTAAAGTGTGACGGGGGCATAGTGGATGGTTTCTTCATGTCTTATCTACGGAAGTCTTAAGAAAGACTCTAGATGGGGAAGTTGATTTATGAAGTGAGACTTATCTTACCATAGGTACTGTAAGGTATCTCTTAAGTGTGTGAACGGATTTTATGGGTGTTTGCTTCACAACTCACTCAAGTTAACCTTAGAATAACCTTTTGGTAGGAGAATCTCATATTATGTGTTTTGGTGTATTGCAAATATATTTATCTCATTCTAGATAGTCCAAAGCATCATTTAGATGTGTTTAGCGAGGGTGTATGGGCGGTCTATCTTTGTCTTACTTAAGTGTGTCTTAGGATAACCTTTAGTGAGAAGATTGCATGCTAGAAAGCATTCACTCTAAAGTTGATGAACATCTCTGTAACAGTGAATTAATTAGCTTAACAATGATATAGTTCATACTGTAATGTCCTTAAAATGTAATAAAATGTTTAGGTGTTATCTTATGTTTGTCTAAGGTGTTAAAATTTGTTCTTATGTTTATATTATGATGTTTTAATCAAAAAGAGCATATTTCCATTAAATGTCTGTTATCATGGTTTTATGCATTATGCCATACCTAGTGCATGTATATGTACTAATTCTATGCTTTTGTATATCTTGAAAGTGATTCATAGGTGAACGTGCTTTTTGGAGCTAAGTTGTATTGTAGGATCTTTCAAGCAAGGTTGAAGTATGTCCTCATTTGACTCAAGGCATCACTATCTTAGAGTTTTTTTTATTGAAACATTGTAATATACATAGTTCTAAGAACCCGAAAATGACTTGGGTGAATCTTAGAGCCTTACATGGTTGTCATAATGGTCTAAGGTCCAAAATTTTTTGAGTTAATGTTCATTGGAAGCTAAACGTTAAGGGACGACCAAGATGTTCGATGACTAAGTCACCTAGGTGACTCATATGTTGTTTTATGTGTTTATGTGTGGTTAATAAGATTATACGTTCCATCAATGAATTATTATGGTGTATATAAGAAGAAGTGTGCCAATTTTTGTTAGTTTGGAGGTCAAACGTTCAGGAAAGTCCATGACGTTCAAAAGATTTGCCTTTGAACGATCCTCTGTGTCTATGTATGTTTTGTCGAGTTTTACGTGTTCATTTTGGATGAAATTTATATGATAGGGCCTAAAATCGTATAAGAACATATTTGGATTGAAAAGACCAGGTAAGAATCCACATAGGATCGACAAGGGGCCCTAAAGGACCCGTACATGGGGCTCAACATTGCTAGGAAGTGGAAATTGACTGACCCAAACAAGGACCTGTCGATGGGTGGTGTCGATGGAGCCACTTTTTGAACGAGTTAAGGAGTTTCAGGATCATCCAACGAGAACCCATTGATAGGGGATGGGTGAGACCACGGACTATCGATGGTGTTGTGACTTTCCTGCCAATTTTCTTATAAGGCTTGGGGTTTTTGTAAAATTCACCCCAAGACTTATAAACTAGGAGAACGGTTTTTTAAGTGTTTATGGGTATTTTAAGAGTACATAAGTCATTAAACTCTCATTTAAACCCTAACATATAAATCAAAACACGTTCCCTCCCAAAGTTTCTTCAAAACCTCCATGAGAGTTTAAGGTGAAGATGGAGCTTGAAGATGGTTCTTCAATGGAATTTATTCTTCAATTATCATTGGTTATTCTTATAAGGTATGGAAGTTCTTAATCTTACGTTTGTTATCAGCTTAGATCAAATTTTAAAGATTATTTTCAAAGATTTCAAAAAGATTCAAAGTCCAATTTATACTCAAACTCTTAGGTTCTTGCATTAAAGGATTTCAAACATTAAGATATGATATTTATGATATATAATTGATGATTTCCAATGAAATTGTCAATGAAACCTTGACCTTCACAAATCTCTCAATTCGACTAAAATATGGGTTAAGTGATCATGCTTTGATATTAATGAATTCATGTGTAGATTTTTTTGGGCTTTTGATTCATGTATAAATTAGAATTTATTGGTTTATAAGATGTTTAAATTTTATCAATTGAGTATTGTATATTCTTTTACCTACTTAATGCTAAGCTTATTAAATTGATATTGACTTAAGTTTTATGAATTCTAATGTAATTTTCTATGGGCTATTGATTGATGTAACAATTGTAGTAAATTGATATATAAGTTTTAATAGATTGATTAATATGTAGTGAATTGACCTAGTTTCATTGAGTATTGTTATGAATGCATTGAATTTGCTATGGCCATGGGTAAGGGCATTATGGTATCGATTGGATGATTTAGTTTTGAAATTAAAGTGGTAAGATGGAGTAGGGGTATGCTTCCATAATTCCCCTTATTTTATGTTAATTAGACTTCAATTATGATGTGATTAATATGGTCCATTTATGGTGGCAGTGCTATGTGAATTGATGTGGCCTTGTCGGTGTTATTTTATGAAATATGATGATCATGACCTTGTCGGCACTACTTGAAGTATAATGATGATTGTGTAGATGTTTTATTTGAAGTATGAGTATATCTATCTATATGTGAAGTATTGTAAAAGTATGTGTTCTTTCTATATTTGTTAGGAAATCATGTTGACTTTGACTATGTGCTTCTATGTGTAGTCTTTGGGTTGATGCATGGTTTTTCCTGCTTGACTATATGAGTCAATAATGGTTATATTTATGATGATATGATATTTTATAGGATGACTTAAAGATGATAATGGTTATTCCTACGTGACTTAAGAATGGCATGTAATATGTGTTAAAGTGAAGTATGATGTGTCTTGTCTTGGTTGACTTGTATCCCTTACTTCATGCATGTATGGATATGAATTTGTGATGTCTTGACTTAGGATGTTAAAGTCTCTTCGTATTGAATTTATTAATGATATGTGACCTTAAATGATGTTAAGAGGGTCCTTTATGTGCAACCTTGAACCTAGTGGTACGATTATGAATGTTGAAGTCAAAATCCCTAAAAGTATCCTTCAAGATAAGAAATGATAGACTTAAGGTTGATTGGCTGCAACGGGATCATATCAAACATTAGGAAATTCATGATGAGCTTTTGGTCTCAAATGGAAGGTATCCCTAGAGGACCTCTTTGGTAGGGTGACTGTGATTTGGTTATAAACTTGATATGGAACCCCTTTATATGAAACTTGAATGTAAATTATTCTATGAGAACAAAGTATAGCACCGAATGAGTATGGTAAGGGAAGTAGCTAGAGTCAAAGGATGAAACTAGAATACAAAGCACGCCCTTTATATTCCTTAACAATGTGCCTATATGGGATGTGTCCAAGTTCTACCATTGGCAAGTAGAACAACCTTATCGGAGTAGGATAGAACTATGGATTACAGGCTTTTCTACTTATTCTATGTCGGTTATTTCCTATTCTCATCATATGGGATACTTACTAGCATTAGAGAAGTTCTATGAAGTTTAGGTGGTGGTATGAGATGCTATTTAGACATGGCACGATAGACTTTGAAGGTGTTAGTTGAAGTCACTAGATCTTGTCCAAGACCCTTACTTAAATGTGTTTATGTGATGAATGAGTCTTAAATGGACTAATGAATGTAATTTAGTTAAGAAAGCATGTTAAATGAAAAATTACTTATCTAGAGTAGTTAAGGGTTATCTAGTTAAGCTGTGAAGGGGGCATAGGAATGGTAACTTCTTATCTGACGTAGATAAGTCGTAAGAATGACTCTAGCTAGGGAAGATGGTTTTTATGTGGAGCTGATCCAAACTTAGGTATTCTTAAGGTTACTTAGATAATCTTGAAGAGGTCAAGCACGAATATTATCTTCTTGATTTACTAAGGTAATACTTTTGATAACCTTCGTAGTGGAGACTGTTATGTTATATGTATGATCATATATTAAATGAGAATGATTCTATCCTAGGTAGTCTATAGGTGTAACACCTTGAAAATCTAAGACGTATCGTAAAGCCTAACATAGGTGTTATAGGGTTAAGTACTGTTTCTAAGTACAATTTTAACGAATATAGGTCAATTAGTAGGTTTAAGAACAAAAACGTCCATGACGTCCGGGATGTTGGTAAAAACGAGTGTTAGTGTACCTTAGCCTATTTGACTAACTTTAAGGATGTCGAAAATGTATGAAAATTGGTGGAAAGGTAGCTAATAGGTGTTTGAGTTTTTTTGTGATTGAAACATTCGGGTACGACTCGCCAAGGACAAACCAAGGACCCTTGAGAAGGACCCTTGTAGTTTGATGCAACACTGTATCACATTGTGTTTTGATGGGAGAGAAGACGGCCATGTGTGGATCGACGGGGTGTCGATGCAACCGTCGTCCCACACTTAGCCAATTCACGGGCCCCTGGCCTACACTGTCTCTGAACTCATCGATAACGTGCAGGACAAAAGGGGTGAGGGACCGTCTACTGACAAACGGCCCGTCAATCGGGGTTTCGTCTATGAGTGTTGAGTTTTTTTATTTATGTAAGTTAGTTTCATTTAATTCTTTATGGGGGTATGTCATTAATTAAGGCCTTAAGGGAGTTTCATTAAGTTCATTAAGACCCAATATGAATACCCTCAACCCTCATTAATCTAAAGATAACTCACAAATAAAATCCCTTCCTTCTCTCTTCTTTTTCTCTCTACTTAAACTCACCATTGAAGACTAGCAATGATTAGGGTTTGGGGGCTTGAAAGAGATGAATTCACCATAAAATTGTTGTCAAACTTTAAGGTATGAAATCTAATTCACCATTGAGATTCTTTCCTCAAAGGGTTCCTTCAGAATACATTTTAATATTTGAGTTTACTTATGGGCTCAATGCAATTACGAAATGGAAATTATGAATTGAGTTGTTAATGATTTGTTTAGTTTGTTTTGAGTATATTAACATCTAATTCAATTTGTTTATGGTAATTGTTGATGGTTTGGTTAAAATTAAGAATATGATTCTTCATCCCTAACACTAGATTGTGATCTTGACTTATAAGGTATTATTATCATTGAATTGATTTGGTTTTTGATCAGATTACTATCCTATGTTATTATTATTGTTGAATTAAGATGAATTATAGGCCTATCATGCTAGTTCTTTAGAAGTGATTTTGGTTATGAATTGTATTGTGAAATTAGCCTATGTATTTGGTCTTATGTTATGATCTAGTGTTGAATTGTGTTTTAGAGATGCACTTGTCCTTGTTGTTCTATATGTTATCATTGTGTGATGATGTTTATCCACAAATTTAGTTAAGTTATTGTTTGATGGTAAGACCTTGATGATAGACTATGAGGAAGACTTGAAAAGTCTTATAATCTCCCTTCTTTACTTCCAATTGTTATTAATTGTTGTTAAGTCATGATGTCACATTGGAGTATGCCTTATACTAGGATTATAGGGTTGAATGATGTTGTATTGAAATGTCATGACTATGTTGTGAGGTTTATTAAGGTGTATGATATATAACGATGTTGAAAACTATCAATGTGCCTTGATATGCTATTAAATGCGAATGTGTTAACCTCACTAATATGAATTTTGATGAAAATACTTATACTCATGCAATTCTTATTGACATATTGATGATGATAATTATACAAGGGGTAGAACCTATGACGTAAACTAAGCTATGATCGATAATTAATGGCTTACAAATATTTTAATGAAGGGACAACTTATCACCAAGTTAACTTGATAATGGGAGGTGATGACTTCCCAAAGAAGAAGTACTCATCCAATGGATTCCCATGAGAGGAGGCCCCAACTACCAAGTGGTATCAAGAGGGAATATACTATCTCTTAGTTCATGAACTATGGTGCCTCGATAGGAATACTAGCTAGTGGATCCACCTAGAAAGCTATATTTGTTATTGGTTCTACTTTGGCTTGTAGACACCGCCTTCCATCGATGTAAGGGTTTACAACACAAGATTCCACACTTAGCACATGTGGTCTAGGGCAGTTAAGGGAAGTGTTCCCTAAAGTTAAATAAAGTATTGGATATAAACTAACTAAGGTTACATGAAAGATTAAACTTTGCCTAGGTAGGATATGGAACTCTACCTATGCCTTGCACTAGTTGACTTTGATGGAAGCTTTAGGAAGTTGATATTATGTAAGCATATGATAATTTCATATAATATAATAGTATGTTAATGCTACAATGTAAATGTCTATATATGATGATGATTATCCTCTTGATATATGTAGTTGGAATATATAATTAAAATTGGATATTGGTTATGTTTTCTTGTAAAGTTTACTTGGTTGGGCAAGGTTATTGGGCTTTTCTTTGTAATTTCACTTGTTGACTTGATAAGGATACATGAGTAGTTGTCTTGCTTAGTATGATATGATTGACTCTTATTCGTTCTTGTTATATTACTCTTTAATAATATAGTTGTAGTAAATCATGGTTTCAAGTATGTTGGGATAAGTATTACTTGTGAGATAGTAAGCATGTTTGGTTTTTTGATATGAATTGATTTAATTTTCATTAAGTACCTAAAAGGGTTAAATAGCATATTTTAATTAAAAGTCTCTTTTTAGCATACTTATCTTGTATAGGTGCATAAGGTCTCATACTGTAAGACCCCAAAAAAGGACCTAGATTAACTAGATCCTAAATTTTTTTTTTGATGTTCTAATGTAATAAATATGTCTAAAATATAGTATATAGGAAGTAACTAATGTATTTGAGGTATTGGAAGTCAAATGTCAAGGGACGACTAAGGCATTTGACGACTAAGTCACCTAAATGTCTAAAATGCGGTTCTATGTGTTTATGTGTGTTTCGTGGTGTTTTGTTGTTCATAAGTTAGTTATTATAGCATGTATATGCAGTGGTTAAAGTTTAGTGAAGATTGGAGGTCAAACGACCAAGAACGTCCATGATGTTCGAAAGATTTGTTTTTTAGTCAACCTTGTGCGTCTAGGCATGTTTCGTTGAGTTTTATGTGTTCGTTTTTGATGAAATTTATGTGAGAGGTGTTAAACTTATAGAAGATCCTATTTGGTTTGGAAACGTCCGGGAAATAATCCCCAAGGACCATCTAAGGGTCCTTGAATAAGGTCCCAAAACTGTTGGCATGACAGTCCCAAGCATACCCCAAATGATGAAGCAATCGACGACTCGTAGACCTTTTGACGCCCCATCAAAGGGTTCCATCGATGGGGACTTCAAATGGGAGGGAAAGGAGTTTTAGCAAGTGACGGAGGACAGTGACGCCCCATCATGGCTGTGACGCCCCTTCAAGGGCAGGAATCACACGCACCTGTGTTCCATCACAGGCTGCTATCCACTTAGGGGTGAATTGGAACCTTTTCTAAAATAAGTCATGGATGGTTCTTTAAGGGTTATTTGGGTATTTTAATTAAGCATATAAATTGTAATCACATAGAAGACTTCATTCTTCAAAATCATAAACCTAAAACACTTAGAAAATGTCTCAAAACTTCCATTGAAATTGGTGAAGGGTTTTTGTGTCAAAATTACTCATGAAAGTGAATAATTATCATACTTAAGGTATGAATTTTTATCCCTGAAAATCATTTCATCAAGGATCCCAACTCTCAAGATGTTTTTCAAAGTTTTCACAATTGAATTGTCCAATTTCATGTTCTACCATGGGTTCTTGCATAGATGATTTCTAAACATTGAATTATTATCTTATTGATATTTAATTGATTATTTCAAACTACATTACGTATGAACCCATGCAAATTGATGAACCATAGTTTTTAACTGGAATGAAGGTTACCTCATATTAAGTTAATATTGATGAATTAGTATGTAATTTCAATGATATAAGAATTATATTCAATTTTTATGTAAATGATCCTAGATTGTTTAACATATATTGAATTTATAGAGATTTCATAGGATTTTATGATTATTACTTTAATTGTTGATTATGGCCTTGGGTAAGGGCCTTGTGATGTTGAATTGGACGATTTAATTTTGAATTGAACTGTGAATAAGGAAAGGAAAGTATGCTTCCCGTATTTATTTAATGTGATATCAATTATACTTCGACTCTATCGTTATTGGTATAGTCCACTTATGGTGGCGGTGTTATATATTTTACTTGCAATTGACGTAGCCTTGTCGGCGTTACTTTGTGCAATATTATGAGCATGGCCTTTTTGGAAACTACTTGAAGTAATGTGGCTTTTTGTGTAGTTTATTTGATGATGTGTGATCATACCTACCTATATCTCAATGTTTGTGTTAGACTATCGATAATATTTAATTAATAATGTTATGTTAAGGCTATGTGTTAAGAGTGTAGTCTTAAGAGTTGATTCATGGTTGATCCTAATTTGCATAGATGAGTCTTAAATGGTAAGGTTTATAATGTTAAGGTAATGAATAGGATGACTAAATAATATTAAGGGTCATTTCTAAGAGGCTAAATGAAGATACACAATTTGTGTTAAATGGAAGTATGTTGTGTCTTGTTTCGGTAGACTTGGGTCCCTTGCTTGATGCTTATGTGAATATGTGATGTCTTGACTTAGGAACCTAAAGGGTCTTAGTCTTGAATAAATCAATATAGGTAAGACCTTGCATTATAATACAAAGGTCATTTATGTGGAACCTTAACTTACAGGAAAGGTTAAGATTGTTGAAGAGAAAGTCGTAATGGTATCTTTCAAAGTAAAGGAGTGGTGGACTTAAGGTTGATTAGATTGATCGACATCATATCATACCTTAGGAAATCGTGATGATCTTCTTGTCTACATTGTGAGATATAACCTAATGGACCTTGTTTTGGTTGGTTGAATGTAATTGGGTCCTGAACTAAATATTGGACCCTTTTATATGAACCGTAATGAGAATTGATCTATGAGAACTAAGTCTAGCACCGAGTGAGTATGGTAAGGGAAAGTAGTTCTAGTTAAGTATGAGACTAGAATACAAAGAATGCCCTTCATATTCCCTAACCATGTGCCTACATGGTATGTGTCTATGTTCTACCATTGGCAAGTACAAAAACCTCATCGGAGTAGGATAGTATTCCAGATTCCATGTCTATCTATCATTGTCTATGTCAGTTGTTGCCTATTCAAATCATATGGAATAACTATTAGCATTTTAGAAGTGTATGGAGTTTAGGTGGTGGTATGGGATGCTATCTAGATATTGCACAATAGACTTTGAAGGTGTTTTGTAAAGTTCCTAGGTATTATCCAAGACCATTATTTGAATGTCCTTATTGTGATGTATGAGTCCTAATGAACTAATGAACAAATGACTCCTTTGCCTTGATATAAAAGAAGGCTTGATGAACCAAAAGAATGAGGTTAATGGATCGGGTGTCACTTTCCGACACCAGGATAGTAGGGGATCGGAGTGTCACGTTTCGACACAAGGATAGTAGGGGATTAGAGTGTCACATTCCGATACCAGGATAGTAGGGGATCGGAGTGTAATGTTCCGACACCAGTATAGTAGGGGATCGGAGTGTCACGTTCCGACACCAGTGTAGTAGGGGATCTAAGTGTCACGTTCGGACACCAGGATAGTAGGGGATCGGAGTGTCACGTTCCGACACCGGGATAGTAGGGGATCGCAGTGTCACGTTCCGACACTAGGATAGTAAGATGAATGAATATTGTGGGATAGGAGTGTCACGTTCCGACACCAGGATAGTAAAGAGAATGAATCTTGAATTATGCTAATATACTCAGATTTAAAGACCTGTTTCCCAAATGAGTATGGTGTGGAGGCTTGAGTCCTCACAGATGTGCTTGGGTTGTGGCCAATGGTTATGGTACTTGCTGTTGTCACTAGTTGAGTATGGTAGTCGATTTTATGTTATCATTTGATATATATTGCTTTCTATTTTGAGTTGGCCGATGATACCTACTCAGTATTTGTGCCTTGTACTGACCCCTACTTTTAATTTTCTTCTTTTTTATTTGTGGAGTGCAGCAAACGTGCCATCCACTTCAACTCGTCCTCAACTCTAGCTAATCTTCATCACGTCAGATTTCACGGTGAGCTATTGTTCCTAGCTCGGACTGGATTCTCTCTCATTCATGTCTTGATGTCCTTTAAGTTCGAACATGGACCATTTGTTTAATTATTTTAGCTTCCTATATACTCTTAGATTTAGTAATTTAAGGATAGATGTTCTTGTGGTGATGACTTCCTGATTTTGGGAATGATAAGTATTAAATTTTAGAAGTTATTTATTGGTTATATTAATGAGTTTTAAGTCTTCCACATTATATTCTTTTTATTATGGTTGAAATGTTGGGGTTTAGATTGGTTGGTTCGCTCACATAGGAGGATAAGTGTGGGTGCCACTCGTGGCTTGTTTTGGGTCGTGACAAACTTGGTATCAGAGCATTAGGTTCGTTGGTCTCATCACACAAGAACGAGTCTAGTAGAGTCTTGAGGAAGGTAGGGTGACGCCTTTACTTTTCTTTGTGAGGCTATAAGACTTTAGGAAAATTCCATTCTTTCTTTCTTTCGTTCTATTATTTTGATCCAATTGGTATCTAGGTGATACAAATTGGTATTTGACCATCTTCACTCTATTTCGCAGATGGTTAGAACTAGAGCAACAATTGCGCCAACACAAACACCGGCAAGACAAGATGCATCTGAACCAGCCACTGAGGCTATAGCTCGAAGAGGAGCCGTGGCAAGAGGCCGTGGTAGAGGTCGCGGGAGGACGTCCTCTAGAGGAAGAGGACAAGCACCTGGCCCATCTAGTACTAGGGCGGTGACTCTTCCACCGACTGAGGAAGTATTAAGAGAGGGTGAGGAAGGGGAGAATGAACAAGTGCAGAATGAAGAATTACCACCCCAACCTACCCCAGAGATGATTAATCAGGTTCTTTCTTATCTTAGCGGGTTATCCTATCAGGGCCACACACCTCCAGTGTTTTCTGCACAAGCACCTCTGGTTCCGGGAGTAAAACATGCAGATGCTGTGGCTCCCCGCATGGATGCCTCATTATAAATAGGCACGTTTCCTCGGTTAACTACAGGGCCTATAATGACAAGTGATCAGCACGAACTTTTCAGTAAGTTCTTGAAGTTGAAACCTCCAGTTTTCAAGGGTGCTGAATCTGAGGATGCCTATGATTTTCTGGTTGATTGTCATGAGTTACTACATATGATGGACAGAGTGGAACGATTCGGTGTTGAGTTTCTAACCTTTCATTTTCAGGGAAATGCCAAAATATGGTGGCGATCGTATGTTGAGTGTCAACCAACACAGGCACCACCTATGACTTGGGCATCATTCTCTAGCTTGTTTATGGAGAAGTATATACCCCGTAATTTTAGGGATAGGAAGAGAGATGAGTTCCTGAGCCTAGAGCAAGGCAGGATGTCGGTTACTGCTTATGAGGCTAAGATTTGTGAATTATCCAGGTATGCCACCCAGCTTTTCTTCAGTCCACAAGAGCGGATTCGCCATTTTGTGAAGGGGTTGAGGTCAGATTTGCAGATTTCAACCTTACAGGTAGCTGCTGCAGCAAAATCCGTTCAGGAGGTGGTAGATTTTGTGATAGAGGTGGACGGGGTGAAGCCAGATGACTTCACCATGGAATCGACCTATAAGAAGCTTCGTAAGGGAGGAGAGTTTAATGGTTCTTACTCTAGAGGACAAGGTTCAGGAGGTTACCCAGCCCGACCTATTCAGTCTTCACTGCAGGCTGTAGCTGGGGGTCCATTGCACACTAGCCAACATTCCTATGAGTTTGGAGGATACCCCTAAACTTCTTCATTCTCACAGAGACCTATGTTTGAACCCAGAGAGTCTTATGGATGTGGGAAGACTAGACATATTAAGAAGTATTGTCCAAAACTGAGTTACAGACCCCCAATAATCAGAGGTAGAGGTGGTCATGGAAGAGGCCGCTATTTTGGATGATGGGGTGGCCAAGGTAATAGAGGTCACCAAATCAATCGGGGTGGCGGGCAAACTGGAACTATTGCAGCGCAACATGGTAGGGGCAACGGGCAAATAGGTGATAGGGCCCATTGTTATGCTCTCCCTTGGAGGTCCGAAGCAGAGACATCTGACGCTGTTATCACAGGTAATCTTTTGGTTTGTTATTTCATCGCTTCTGTATTATTTGATCCTGGCTCCACATTTTCATATGTATCTTCCTCATTTGCTACTGGTCTTAATTTACATTGTCAATTGCTTGACATGCCTATTCGTGTTTCTACTCTGGTGGGTGAGTTTGTGATAGTTGAAAAGGTGTATAGGTCTTGTCTTGTAACTTTTATGGGGAGCAATACTCATGTAGACTTGGTTATCTTAGAAATGGTTGATTTCGATGTAATTCTCGGTATGACTTGGCTTTCTCCAAATTTTGCGATCTTAGATTGTAATGCTAAAACTGTAACGTTGGGCAAGCCTGGAACAGATCCGTTAGTGTGGGAGGGTGACTAAACTTCCACTCCAGTTTGTATCATCTCCTTTCTTCGAGATAAGAGAATGGTTAGTAAAGGGTGTTTAGCTTTGTTGTGGCACCTCAGGGATGATACTACCCAAGTACCTTCAATTGCGTCAGTTTCGATAGTCCGTGAGTTTCTGGATGTGTTTCCTGCATACCTTCCTAGTATGCCACCGAATAGGGATATTGATTTTCGCATTGATATGGAGTCGGGTACTCGCCCCATTTCCATACCCCATTATAGAATGGCTCCCGCTGAGTTAAGAGAGTTAAAGGCCCAACTTCAAGAGTTGTTAAGCAAAGGCTTCATTAGACCAAGTGCATCCCCTTGGGGTGCTCCTGTTTTGTTTGTGAAGAAGAAGGATGGAAGTTTTCGGATGTGTATAGACTAAAGGCAACTGAATAAGGTAACCATTAAGAACAAGTATCCTCTTCCTCGCATTGATGATTTGTTCGATCAGTTACAAGGTGCTTGTACCTTCTCAAAAATCGACTTGAGATCTGGTTATCATCAATTGAAAATACAGGCAACGGATGTGCCAAAGAATGCTTTTCGGACCCGGTATGGACATTATGAGTTCTTAGTAATGTCTTTTGGGCTTACGAATGCCCGTGCTGCTTTGATGAGCTTAATGAATGGGATTTTTAAGCCATATATGGAACTCATTGTCATTGTATTCATTGATGATATAATGGTATACTCTTTGACATTGTATTCATTGATGATATACTAATATACTCCAAGAGAAGGAAGGAACATGAGGAGCACTTGAGAATTGTATTGGAAATGTTGAGGGAGAAAAAGCTTTATGCAAAATTCTCCAAGTGTGAGTTTTGGCTAGATTTTCTGTCCTTCTTGGGGCACGTAGTTTCTAAGGATGGAGTGATGGTGGATCCTACCAAGATTGAAGCAGTGAAGAATTGGGTAAGACCTACTAATGTTACAGAGATAAGGAGCTTTGTTGGTTTAGCTAGCTACTACAGTTGATTTGTCAAGGGATTTTCTTCTGTTGCTTCCCAACTGACAAATTCGACTAAGCAGAGTGTTCCATTTGTATGGTCGGACAAATTTGAAGAAAGCTTTCAGAAACTCAAGACCTTGTTGACTACTGCACCAATTCTCACCTTGCCAGTGGAAGGAAAGAACTTCATTGATTATTGTGATGCATTCTATTCTGGGTTAGGTTTAGTGATAATACAAGAGAAAAATGTAATTGCTTATGCTTTGAGGCAATTAAAGGTGCATGAACGTAATTATCCGACCCACGATTTGGAGTTGGTTGCAGTAGTGTTTGCATTAAAGCAATGGAGACATTATCTGTATGGGGTTAAGTGTGAAGTCTATGCGGATCATCGTAGCCTACAGTATGTCTTTACTCAGAAAGATTTGAATTTGAGACAGAGGAGATGGATGGAACTACTGAAGGACTACGATATCACTATTTTGTATCACCCAGGAAAAACTAATGTTGTGGCAGATGCATTAAGTAGAAAAGCAGGGAGCATGGGAAGCCTAGCTCACTTATTGGTTTCCAGATGCCCACTGGTTAGAGAGGTTTAGAATCTGGCTAATGACTTTATGAGGCTAGAAGTAAATTAGAAGGGAGGATTTTTGGCCTGTGTGGAGGCAAGATCTTCCTTTCATGACAAGATTAAGGGAAAGCAGTTTAGTGGTGAGAAGCTGAGCCGAATTAAGGATATGGTGTTGCGAGGAGAGGCTAAAAAGGCAATAATTGATGAGGGAGGCGTTTTGAGGACTAATGGAAGGGTATGTGTGCCCCGTGTTGATGATTTGATCCACACTATTCTTATAGAGGCTCATAGTTCAGGATATTCTATACATCCTGGTGCAACCAAGATGTATCGCGACCTAAAGCAACATTATTGGTGGAATAGGATGAAGCGTGACATCGTTCATTTTGTCACCCAATGCCCGAATTGTCAGCAGGTAAAGTATAAACACCAGAGGCTCGGAGGAACACTTCAGAGAATGCTCATTCCTGATTGGAAGTGGGAAAGAATTGCAATGGATTTTGTGGTTGGTCTTCCAAAGACATTGGGTAAGTTTGATTCTATTTGGGTAATTGTCGACAAATTAACTAAATCTGCTCACTTCATTTCGGTCAAGGTGACATACAATGTAGAGAAGTTAGCCATACTCTACATCTCAGAAATTGTTCGATTGCATGGGGTTCCACTCTCCATCATATCAGATAGAGGTACGCAGTTTACTTCTATGTTTTGGAAAACATTGCATGTTGCATTAGGTACTAGGTTGGATCTTAGTGCTGCATTTCACCCTCAGGCCGATGGTTAGTTTGACAGAACGATTCACGTTTTGGAGGATATGCTTCGTGCATGTGTGATAGAATTTGGTGGTCATTGGGATAACTACTTACCCTTAGCAAAGTTGTCAAACAACAATAGCTATCACTCTAGTATTGATATGGCCCCATTCGAAGCATTGTATAGGAGGAGATGTAGGTCTCCCATTGGTTTGGTTTGATGCATTCGAGGTGAGGCCCTGGGGTACTGATCTTCTGAGGGAATCATTAGAGAAAGTAAAATTCATTCAAGAAAATCTTTTAGCGGCGCAAAGTAGGCAAAAGGAATATGCAGATCGAAAGGTTAGAGACTTGGAGTTCATTGAGGGTGAACAAGTCTTGTTGAAGGTTTCACCCATGAAAGGGGTGATGCGGTTTGGTAAGCGAGGTAAGCTTAGTCCGAGGTATATGGGTCCATTTGAATTTCTGAAGCGCGTGGTGGAGGTGGCTCATGAATTAGCCGTACCTCCAGGACTGTCAGGAGTGTACCCGGTATTTCATGTGTCTATGCTGAAAGGATACCATGGGGATGGAAACTACATTATTCGTTTGGATTCAGTTCTTCTTCATGAGAATTTGTCTTATGAGGAGGAGCCTGTTGCTATTTTAGATAGAGAAGTGCGCAAGTTGAGGTCAAGGGAGATTGCATCTATCAAAGTTCAATGGAAGAATCGGCCAGTTGAAGAGTCCACATGGGAGAAGGAGGATGATATGCAAGAAATATACCCACACCTTTCTACAGACTCAGGTACACTTTCTCGCCCTTGTTTTTCTTCCTGTGATCGTTCGAGGACGAACGATGGGTAAATTGGTATCTATTGTGACGACCCGTTTAGTCATTTTGAGCAGTAGAGTTTATTTCTTGTTGTAACTGTCTGGGTCGACGGATCCCACGACGGACCATCATAGGAACGACAGGCCGTCGAGGGGGTCTCGTTACAAAACACTTAGACTCTGGAAAATTGGGTACTGAGATCGACACTCTGAACTTCGCAACGGAATGGCAGGATGGACCGATGTTGGCATGACGGGCCGTCACAAACCTCTTAAATGAAATTGAGTCTCTGAACTCTGTGACGACTCAGCAGGACGGACCGTCGCAGGCACGACGGACCGTCACAAGCTGCGTAACCCTGACTTGGTCGGATTTCTGTTAAAAGTTTTAAGGGGTGTTTTGGACTATTCCTGCTTATGATTATAAAGTTAGTGGTTTAATGTTAATAATTCAATTACTTGGGGTTAAAGGAGATAACCTTGAATTAAATAGTGGGTTACTTTTACCATCTTTTGTACATAATTATATGATAATTAGGGTAAAAGAAAAGAGCTTGAATAAGGAAAAATATAAAGAACAGAAAGAAGAAGGGGAGGACGAAATATCGAGAGAAGAGAGAACGAAGAGGAAAGCAAAGGAATTTGGAAGTAGCTTGTTGATCACGAATTCTTCGGTGGAGGTAGGTTATGGTTTATACTATTTCATAGTAAACTCATAATAGCGATTGATATGTATTGGTTGGTATTGTAAAGTCTTCTATATGCTTAATTGTGTTGTTGCATTCTGTGATTATGTAAATATTGATGGTTTATAATAATGATACTGTGGAATCTTAAAAACCTTAAAAACTCTCTATTAATGATGATGCCTTGATATAAAAGAAGGCTTGATGAACTAAAAGAATGAGGTTAATGGATCGGGTGTCCCGTTCCGACACCAGGATAGTATGGGATTGGAGTGTCACGTTCTGACACCAGGATAGTAGGGGATCGGAGTGTCACGTTTCGACACCAGGATAGTAGGGGATCGGAGTTTCACGTTCAGACACCAGGATAGTAGGGGATCGGAGTTTCACGTTCCGACACCAGGATAGTAAGATTAATGAATATTGAGGGGATCGGAGTGTCATATTCCGACACAAGGATAGTAAGGAGAATGAATCTTGAATTATGCTAATATACTAAGATTTAAAGAACTTGTTTCCCAAATGAGTATGGTGTGGAGGCTTGATTCCTCATAGATGTGCTTAGGTTGTTGCCAATGGTTACGGTACTTGTTGTTGTCAGCAGTTGAATATGGTAGTTGATTTTATGTTATTATCTGATATATATTACTTTCTATTTTGAGTTGGCCAATGATACCTACTCAGTACTTGTGCCTTGTACTGACCCCTACTTGTAATTTTCTTCTTTTTTATTTGTGGAGTGCAGCAAACGTGCCATCGACTTCAACTCGTCCTCAACTCTAGCCAGTCTTTATCACGTCAGATTTCACGGTGAGCTATTGTCCCTACCTCGGACTGGATTCTCTCTCATTCATGTCTTGATGTCCTTGAAGTTCGAACATGGACCATTTGTTTAATTATTTTAGCTTCCTAGATACTCTTAGATTTAGTAATTTGAGGATAGATGTTCTTGTTGTGATGACTTCCAGATTTAGGGAATGATAAGTATTAAATTTTTGAAGTTATTTATTGGTTATATTAATGAGTTTTAAGTCTTCTGCATTATATTCTTTTTATTTTGGTTTAAATGTTGGGGTTTAGATTGGTTGGTTCGCTCACATAGGAGGATAAGTGTGGGTGCCACTCGCGGTCGTTTTGGGTCGTGACATTATTGAAGAGGAAAAATATAAGTGCAAGAAATTTGAAGAAGTTTTAATTGATTCCATTAGCAAGAATGTAGCGATCCTGCAACATGAGAACTTTTGTAAGTTAGTGTACGGTGCTATTACATGGGAATGACTACGTAAAAAAGAAACTAGTAGAAATGAAAATAGATTTCAAAAGCGTAGACCAGATTTTGGAGTTCCACCAAAAAGGGGATGGTTTGATAATTCTAAGGCTAGTAGTGATAATAGATATGCTTAAGAGAAGACAAACACATAAAATTTTTCTAAAGGTAGAACTCAAAATTCAGGTCAAGGCAAACGTTGCCCGCAATGTACAAAGAATCGTTATGGTTCTTGTAGTAGAGCCTCTAGTGCATGTTTTAATTATGTCACCTTTGATCATAAAGTTAAGTAGTAACCTAATTCAAATAATTCTCCTTCCTTGAAAACCTACGGTTTGGTTCATAAGCCTTTTGTTAGTCCTCCTTAATCTATTATAGATACATAAACTAGAAATACCCAAGTAGCAAATGCAGGTGGAGCTAATCCAGATAGTGGATAAAGGGGTATTACACGCCCTTATTCTTTGAGCCAGAGGGATTATCAAGATGGGCAAGACGTGGTTATCGGTAAATTTCACTTATTTGGCTTGTGTGTAATTGCATTGTTTTATCCTGGTTCTACACATTCCTATATTTGTTCATCCTTCTCATTCCTGAAAATGTGAAATCCAAGATACTAAATTATGATGTGGTGGTTGTAATTACATTGGGTTATCAGGTTTTGTGTCATTGAACTTATCATAATTTTCCGTTTCTGAATCAAAATCTTGTATTCCCTAGTAATTTGATCGAAATGCCCTTGAAGGATTTTGATGTAATTATAGGGATGTAATATATTTATAAATATCATCCAGTCGTTGATTGTAGGTCAACTCATATGACTTTTAAGGATCCTACATGTTCACAAATCATCGTACAAGGTGAAAGAAAGATCATTGACATCCTATATTCTTTTTTCAACCTTGGAAATAAAATTGATTCGTCAAGGTTGTGGGGAATACATTGCTCACATAGTTAATAAACAGTTGAAGAGTCCTTGTATCAAGTACATAGTTTTTGTATGTGATTTTCGAGAATTATTTATTGAAAAACATCCTGGATTGCCCCCGGAAAGAGAGGTTGAATTTCCAATCAATCATATTCTTGGATCTGCCCCTATTTCCATCACTCCTTGGAGAATGGCTGCAGGAGAATTAAGAGAATTGAAATCTCAATTGCAAGAACTTCTTGAGAATGGTTTTATTCCACCTAGTGTTTCTCCTTGGGGAGCCCCTGTTTTATTTGTAAAGTAGAATGATGGCACTCTTAGGCTTTTTCTTAACTATAGTCAATTGAACAGAATATCAATAAAAAATAATATCCATTGCCAAGGATGATTTTTTTACCAATTGAAATGTGCTAAAGTATTCAGAAAAATTAATTGATGTTCTTGATATCACCAAGTGCATGTTATAGAATGATATTCCTAAAAGAACTTCCAGAACTTGATACGGTCATTATAAATTTTCGGGGATGCCATTCAGATTGACTAATGCTCATGTCATATTTATGAATCTACTTAATCGAGTATTCAACGCCTCTCTTGATCAGTGTGTGGTTGTTATGATAGATTATATTTTAATATATTCTAGAAGTAGTGAAGACCATCATAAACACCACAATAATATTTTGCAAAGTTTTAAGGAAAAAAACCTTTATGGTAAAGTTTCTAAGTGGGAATTTTGTTTTGATGAGGTGTCTTTTTTGGACATGTTTTATCATGTGAAGGTGTTAAGGTGGATCCTAGTAACATACAACCTTTGGTTGATTGGAGAAGTCCCTAAAATCTGACTTACGTAAGAAGTTTCTTAGGCTTAGTTGTATATTGTAGATGTCTTATGAACGTCTTCTCCATTTTTTCCTCGCCTTGGATTAAGATCGAGCTGAATGTTTATTTGGGATGAAAAATGTCAAAAGGTCTTTGAAACTGCCAAACATGCTGACTCAAGCGCCTATTCTTACTCTACCAATTAAAGTGACATAATACATCTACTGTACAGTGATGCTTCTAACAATGGTTGGAGATGCGTTTTAATGCAAGAAGGGAAGGTAATATCTTATGCCTCTCGGAAATTAAAACTGCACGAATTGAATCATCCGAATCATGATCTTTTAACTTGCTTCTATAGTGTTTTCTTTAATAATTTGGCGACAATATTTGTATGGAGAGAAATGTCATTTATTCACAGATAACATCAGCTTAAAGTAATTGGGTACTCAAAAGGAGCTGAACCTAAGACAACATACATGGCTTGAACTCATCAAGGATTATGACTGCACGATTAGTTATCACCCATATAAAGTTAATGTGGTTGCAGATGCCTTAAGTCAAAAATATTTTGGAAGTATTTCTTTGAGCCCTTTGAAATTTCTCATTGAGTTAAGAGCAAGAAATTTTTGTTTTACAAATGATTCAAATGGTTCAGTGATGGCTTATTTGCAAGTAAAGTCAATATTACTTGAACAAGTGAAGGAAGCAAAAAGTTAGATGAGAAACTTGTAAAATTCACTAGAGAGGTCCCAAATGTGGAGAAGCTTGATTTTACATTGACAAAGGATGGTGTCTTACCTCATCAAAACAGGTTATGTGTCCTTAATGATGACAACTTGAGGAGACAAATATTGAAACAAGAACATACTTCAGTATATACAATGCATCCTGGAGGTACAAAGATGTAGAAGACCATCAAAGAAAATTATTGGTTGAATGGTATAAAAACAGAAAATGATGTGTTCATTTGAAAAATGTTTGGTTTGTTAACAATTGAAGGCACAACATCAACTCCCGGTTGGTTTACCATAGCCCATGTCGATTCCGGAATTGAAATGGGAGAGAATAACTATGGACTTTTGTTTCTAGACTTCCACTCACTCAAAGAAATCATGCTGCAATATGGTTGATCATAGATATTTATAACGACCTAAAAGTATAGCCTACAAGTTAGAGCATCCTTGTATCGCCACATGGCAAATGTGACTTCAGTATGTCTCATCAAAGGAACTCGTATCACTAATTTCACAATAATCGTTCATAAATGAGTAAGAATTTAAATCTTCCTTCACACACGAAGAATCTTTCCATTATTAACAGTTGTAACTAAGCCTAAACAACACATAAAATAAAGACTTCAAATTGAACCACCTAAACTTTGGAGTATACAACACTTGTGACTAAACCTATACAAGACATAAAATAAAGACTAAGACATAAAAGAACATGTGGATAATGTCCTCGAGTCGATGATGACTCACCAATACTCAATCTTCAACCCTTAGAAATGTATCCATCCTCCATTGCTTATCAAGACTTCAAATTCCCAATACTTTAGTCAGAAAGGGGAAAGAAGGGATTAGAACCTTAGATGCACCAAGTATGAAAGCCATGCAAAAACCATGAAAAAGGGACATTTAGTAAATAACATGATTTTCATGAATTTTAATTAAAACATCATACTATAAGCATAAGAACAACATTTAACGTCTTAGGAACACATAAGAGATCTTTTAAGAAATTATTCACATTTTAAAGAAAAACATAACAGTGTGATATATCATTGTTAAAATGAAGTTCTTTCACTTTGAAGTGAAGTCTTTTAACGTCATCTTGTTGACACTTCCTAGTATGTAATTCCCTTATATAAAGCTATCCTAAGACTCACTTAAGTAAGACAAAGAGAGACTTCCCATACACCCTCTCTTGGCACACCTAAAATATACTTAAGACAACCTATAATGAGATACACACCAAGAACATAAACATGAGATCCTCCTATCAAATGTTTTTCTAAGTCTAACTTGAGTGAGTTGTGAAGCGACCGCCCATGCAATCTCCTATACACACAGTTTAGAGATCATATCGACTACCTAAGATAGAATCATTCTCACTCAATACATTACCACATAGATAATATGACATTCCACTTCGATAGGATATCAAAATACATTCTTAAGTAAATCAAGAAGATAACTTCTATGATTGACGTCTTCACGATTACCTAAATAATCTTTAAGACTACCTAAGGCTTAGATCATCTCTACATAATCAACAAAATTCCGTAACTAGATTCATATTATGACTTATATAGGTAAGATACTAAGTGACCGTTCCTATACACCCTCCACACCTTAACTAGACAACCTTTTACTACTCTCAGTTAGTACTTATTAATTTAGCATGCTTTATTAACTTAAGTCATTACATTCATTAGTTCATTTAAAACTCATTCATCACATATGGACTATCACAATCGGGAGCATCCCCTAGAAGTAACGTGGTGTACTTGATCTCTCGGAGGTCTTATACAATCCCATAGTAATCATTTTTCGCGTCGACATAGTAAATTTAGCATAAAACTTAAAACTTTTTATAGCACATTATATGTTAGGAACATCACTTCGTATATATATAATATATAAGTCATATAACATATTAAGACCTTAAGTCTCTTTGCCATCTTATACTCAAAAAACATATAATACATTAGGGATACAACCTTTAAGACATAATACAAAACTATATGATATTTAATACACTTTAGACTAAACAATAACAAAGGAAATAATTGGACATAAGGATTCTTTTCCTTGACCATAGGAATCACATATTAAGTTTCTCAACCATACAAAAATCCCTTTAATATTCCATAACCTACACTTTGTGTAAAAAGTAGAGAAGAATTGTTTTAGTACAAGAATGCACTAAGTGTGGCAACCATGCAAAAACATTCATTTAAAAGGGACATATCCTTGAAATCATACTTCATGACTTTAAGGGTAAATCTTTATAAAACCTTTAAAGAATCGCTATATCATTCACATACTTCATATAAGCGTATTAAAATTCCAAAGGTTCCATAATATCACTTATCGAATTTATTACATAGTTGAGTCTCTTTACAGTGAGCTCAATTCCCATAACAGTGAGCTAATTTCCCTTTTATTCTTTAACTTCCCCAAAGACCCTCTATTGATACTTGGTGAAATGAGTCACGTTAAGGCCACAAGAAAACATTCATATCATCTACTCAATACAACACATACAACTAAAGACGTGTAGTACATCATAGACATAGTTAAGTCAAAACTATAAGGACATTAAAGTGAAGTCAAAGTCATTATGCACATATACTTATTTTACTTCACCTAGAACCTTATAAGACCTAACTCATGCCCCCAATCTAAGTCTACTAGTTCAATGTACATGTAAGGCCCCATAACCTCAAACATAGTATTAAACCTATCATGAGGACACAAGCCTGTACATCCAAGTCATAAGTCAAAATAGTAAGAGGAGACCAATTCATTTATGTCAACGAAGACCTTACCGTATAGGAAAAAAATGTCAACATCATGAATAAATACTCATATTATGCACCTCTTCATAAAAATTAGACAAATACTACAATTTCATGCATAAAGAACAGTTACATAGTGACATCCATTAGAACACCTTCCTAGAGCATCCTAAGGAACTACATGTGCAATGTCAAGATGGGTTCATTATTTCCACCTATCCTAAGTAACCTCCCTTATGTCATTCTAGTTACGGTCCTAGTCATATACTTCCATTTACCATTTTACTTTAGTGAAACTATACCCTTATCCAACATAGACGATGTGATACTAAACAGGGAATACTATGTCATAAAAACTCAACACTTAAAAAGGGTGGTGTACCTGCCAAAGTATAACCAAACATAACATAGCTTTCGAGGTGGATCCACTAGCTAGTATTCTATCGTGGATACATAGTTATGCAACTTGGAGGTCACGTGTGAAAACCCTATTTATGCCAAGATTAGGCATTGTAGTTATTCACTTAGGGATACCCTATTTATGCCTATTGAGGCATTGTTGTTATCCAACTCATGAGATTTACTGTGACCTACCTTCCTACCTTAGGAAGGTACACATATTTATATTCAAGTTCACTTGATTTTAAGCTAAGTTCCCTTCATTGAAAACATTTATTATAGTTTTACATTATAAAACATGAGTTAAGGAGAGTCATCCAATCATATGCTTAAGTCATAGGTCATAGATGAATGTTCATCAACCTAAATCATTTAAAGAATCCCCTCACATGAACATTGCATATGTATAGCATCATCTGGTTTAGGGTACACATAAACACACCATTCAAGGCCCCTCTTTTGACTAGGTTTTCATACATGTGTGTGTGTATACATATATGTGAGCAAACGTTTCACGTAAAACATTAGGTCACATATATTCATAAATAAGTATTCATACATTTACAAATCCATACTAAAACTATCCTATCAAGGTACACATGTGCATTGCAAAGGCAAATTCTCATACCCTTGCCCATACTATTACACCTATCAAGTCATCCTTGCTAAGGAAAACATCTCATGCTTTCATAAACAACATCTTAACATGCGAACTAGTAGACACTAGTGAATATGAGAATTATCTTTTATTTAAACACCATGACATATACTACTTGTAACATGCATGTAAGTCTGTATTTATTGGTCAACATAATCACATAATGACCGCAACCCTCTTAGACCATAATACTCTATCAAACATAAACAACACAAGTTATGTTCATATTACACTTAATAATCCTAACATGTGGTATTCATAGATTGATATACGGGTACATAGGTAAGGGGTTATTAATATGCATATGCTCATACGATGGCCATACAACCTAGATCAGAACTAGAATAGGAAAGTAGGCACAAGCTTCACATAGTATCATCATATGCACATGTTCATATATTAATAAATTTTTCTTCATGGAAATGTTCAACACATATATAGATTGATAATCATGTTAACAACACCACCATAAAGGGACCATACAACACATATCCATACAAGTATTCATCAACATGACTATAAAGAAATAGAGAAGTAGAAGAGTAGAGCTATTCTTACAAATCTGTTAGTCGTTGGTCATCATTGACCATTACTTTTCATTCATCAATATATCAAGTGTAGGGCAGTAGATTAAGGTACAATAATCATACATGAAATTAAACATAATCTAATACAAGGTCATGTTACAAACTATCATTACAATGCTAGAATGTAAAAGGACATAGACCATCAACAAATTTCACTTACATGGATTATAGATCATATTTCATAAAAAATATTAATGAAGGAAGTAGTTAATCGTAGATTTAGTTAAAAAAATCATTCTTAAAGCACATCAAGATCAATCTTCCAACATAGACATTAGGCTTATTAATTTGCTAGAGTGTAGAGGAATTAGCCAACACTATTCAATTTCCTAAGGCGATGATCATCAATAATATTTTAACAATAATATAATGTTAGGAAGTAGCTAATTCGATATTTATTAATAAAAAATCTTGCTTCATCAAACCATTATTCTAGATCACATCAGATACATAACGCTTTTACTTTGACCTAGATCAATTCATGGAAAATATTCATTACTTTGATCATACGAGATTCCTATCAATAATTCAATCACTATATAACCTAAAACAGAAGTTAGAAGAAACAAAACATAATTAAAAGTCTTACAAAAATCAACATAAACAAAACCTTACACTGAATACATAAATAGTGTACTACTTATGTTTGATTCTTCATACATTGATTCATATGGATAATTTATCAACGATTTACCATCAATATACATACTAGATATGAAGGATCATCATACCATCATCTACATTAAAATCTCAAAAACCTTATGATTCATCCATGAAAATCCAATAGCTAAGCTTTTCTTGATATTCACCAACAATGGTGGTTTCTAGGGTGAATATTTTTGAGGGAGATTGTTTAATTTCGTGAGTCAGGATTTGGGATAGGTTTTTCACGTGTTAGATGAATTATATACACCTAAAAGAAGGTTTAAAAACCTATATAAATTAGGTTAGGACGTGGGGTCAATTTCCCATTCACCCCTTAAATAAAACACAATCAGGCACAAGTTACCAGGCCACCATTTATGGAACCATTTACTGACCGTTGGTAAATCGACAGGCTTTGCATTGTCTTTCGTAGATTGATCCCTAGCTAATTTTTGGATCAAGACCTGCTAAATATAATTACAAATCGAAGATACCACACCTACGGGTCGTTGGTTGAAAAAACTAGCCGTCGTTTGGTCCAACGATTAGCACAGCCTTTGGTCCTTCTTGTAAGTCCTTATGTGGTGCCCTTTAGAATTCGTACCCAGACGTTTCTAATGTAAATACAAACCTTAAAAAATTTTAAAACATCCACATTAGTTTCATCCATATCGAACACCTACAACTTGTCAAAACAGCCTAGGCACCTTCAAGACACATGTTTAGGTAAGTGTTCATAAGAGTTTCATTCTTTATTCCAAAAAAGCATTTCTTTTTTTAACAATCATTATCATGTTCATATATATCAATTCTATACACATTTAAACAACATATAATCAAACAACGATTTAGTTGATTTCCCAAAAATTTCACAGTGAACAGCCTATCGTTATAGTGAGCATGTGTTCAAATTCTAAAAATGCAACATTCAGGTAATTGATGGGAAAAGCATAACAATATGATTTTTAAAACATTACCATAACAAGCATGCTATGATGACATGTACTCTCAAGTCTATACAAAGACTCCAATCCATACTAGGCAACTTATCAAGGACAACATGTATACAAAAGGAAACATTGAACATATTTAAGTACATAATCTTAGGTTATCATGTTTCCATAGGTAGTCACTAAGAATTTCAAGTTCAATTCGTAGAATAAGGCTACCCATTATGCAAAACCATTAGGAACACATCATTTCAAAAGAACTAATTTTAACCATAATAACTCCAAACATACTTTAACTAAATCATGACATACATTTCTCAATATCACATGCTATTTCACATAAAATTCATATGTAGCAATAATTGACATCACATCATAAAAATATATTAAAATTCACCTTCACACATACTTATTCAAACCATAAAATCAAGATAAGCATTGAAACTCACCTTTTTTCCCTCAAGCATTGAGAAAAAACTCATCCAACAAATAACATCTAAAAGACCACCGGACAAGAAAACATAAGAGAGAAATCACAAAGAGTTAAGATCTATGGCACGATGTGAGAATTTTGAAGAAGGGAAACTCTATAGTCGTATAGACATTCATATCATTGATGTGTCGCGAGTCACGACCAATGATACAAGACCCTACTAGATGTGGAAATATGAGACTTGTTGGACCCTAAACCGCTTATAAAAACCTCATGCTCTAATAACGTGTTTGTCAGAACCGGGGAGCACCCCCTTGAAGTAACATGGCGTACTTGAACTCTAATAGGTATTGCACAAGTCAATTGTTATCATTCATTGCATCGATATAGTAAATTTAACGGAAAATTTAAAACCTTTAATAGCACATCATATGCTAGAAACATCACTTCGTACATATATAAATTATCAGACATACTACATATTTAGACCCTTAGTTTCTTTGCCATCATAGACTCCACAACCTAACAATTTATTAAGGACACGACCCTTAATATATAAAACAAAAATAAACTATATTTAATAGACTTTAATGTAAATAATAACATAGGAAGTCCTTCGACTTAAGAATTACTTTCCTTGAGCTTGGGAATCACATATCAAGCTTGTCAACCATTTAAACATCCCTTTAAGCATCCATTACATATTTTTTGTGTAAAAACTAGATAAGAATGGTATTATTACAAGAATCCACATAGTATGGCAACCCTACAAAAACATGCATTTAAAAGGGACATTTGCTTGAAATCATACTTCCTGCCTTTTTGAGTAAATCATTATAAAAACTTTAAAGACTAGCATTATGTCATTCACATACTTCATAGAAGTATATAAAAACTCCAAAAATTTTGTAATATCACTTATCAAATTTATTTTATAATTGCGTTACATTATAATGAGCTTAATACCCTTAATATTGAGCTAATTTCCCTTTTATTCATTCACTTCCCAAGTAACCCTCTGCTTATATATGGGGAAACTAATCACCTAAAGGACACAAGAAAAGATACAAATCATCTACACAAAACAACACATACCATCATAGAAGTGTAGTACAACATAGACATAGTTAAGTCAAAACTATAAGGACATAACGGTGAAGTCCTAGTAATTATGCACATAGACTTATTTACTTCACCTAGAACCTTATCAGACATAACTCATGACCCAATCTATGTGTTCTAGTACAATGTAAATGTAAGGCCCCATACCATCACACATACTAGTAAACCTTTCACGTGACCACAAGCCTTTACATCCAAGTAATATGTCAACATAGAAAGAGGAGACCACTTCATTTATGTCAAGAAATACCTTCATCATATAGTCAAAAAGGTCAACATCATGCATAATGTCACATATCATTCACCTCTTCATAACAAGTAGCCAAATACTACAATTTCGTGCATAATGAAATATGACATGCATTAGAACACCTTCCTTGAACATCCTAAGGAGCTACTTCTGCAATGTCTAGTTGGGCTCATTACTTCAACCTATCATAAGTAACCTCCCTAAAGTTATTCTAGTTAGGGTCCTAGTCATTTACTTCCATTCTCCATTTTACTTTTGGGAATCTACAGTTTTAACAGACATAGACCATGTGATGCTAAACATGGAATCATGGGTCATAAAACCACACAACGAAAAATAGTGGTCTACTATCAAAAGTACAACCAAACATAACATAGATTTATAGTTTGATCAACTAGATAGTATCCTATCGTGGAAACATAGTTATGGAATTCGCAGGTCACATCAGAAAACCCTCTTTATGCAAAGATTAAGATTATAGTTATTCACATAGGGAAACCCTTTTTATGCCTATTGAGGCATTGTGGTTATCAACCTCGTGAGATTTATGGTAACCTACCTTCCTACCATAGGAAGGGACACACACTCATATTCAAGTTCACTCGGTGCTAAGCGAAGTTCCCTTCATTGAAAAACTTTAATATTCTTTTACTTTATAAAACATAGGTTTAGGAGAGTCATTCCATAATATGCTTAACTTACACGTCATAGATGAAAGTTCATCAACCTAAATGATGTAAAGACTCCCCTCACATGAACATAGAATATGTAAAACATCATCTAGTTTAGGGTACACATGAACACACAATTTGTCACATTCGGGTTTACTCCATAGACGTAACCGGTGTCATTGCCTTTTTCAAGAACTAAGACTAGCCTCTTTTTTTCATGTAATAACAATCATTGGTTGAAAATGTGGAAAAAATTAAAACTTTCAGTATCACTACCTTGAGGTTTAGATAGACCTATACATACCATAATATATATTCACATCGAGTACCCATAAAACCTTCATATAGAAAGGTTACATAACTTTCTACTTTTATTGCACTTACATATACATAAAATATAGATATAGTCTCAACGATTGTCTTATCTGATACCATCTAAACGAATATCACAATATAGGCATAGCCCTTACATCTATTCAACAAGACCATGTATAGGTCATACAAAAGATTAATACGACATTAAAAGAAATGGAATGAAAGAGTCAATAAGATCATAGAAAAATCTGTCAGCTAGATGCCCTCGAAAGTTGAGAACCTATCCCACTTGGATGAAAGGAAGATATGAAAATGGGGTTAGTACTCCCCATGTACTAAGTATAAGACGTTATACACATACATAAGAAAAACATGCTAAAAGGGACTTTTTATCAAAACATGTCATTTTACCCCTTTAGGAACTTAATGCAAAGTCAAGTAAGTCATATCAATATACCAAACATGCTTACCATATGAACAAGTAATTCTTATCCCAACACATGATTTACTACAACCCTAAAATCAAGGAATAATATCACAAGAACAATTAAGAGATAAACATATCATAATAATAAAGATAAATACTAACCAGTCCTTATCAAGTCAACAACTGCAATTACCAAGCAAAGCCCCTTAACCTTGCTCAATCAATTATCCTCGACAAGAAAACATGACCAACGTCCAACTTTACATATCATGGCATTTAGATTTATATTTTACTATATATTAATATTATATCCCAAGGCATATTCATTAGTAAGCTAATAGCCATATAGTATGAACAATGTGCCATGGTCATCACATATACATCACATATTATCATAACATAAACATGTATAAGATCCTCCTTCTAAGACTCCCCTTAGGGCTAATTAGTGCAATGTTTAGTTAGACTCACATATCCCTACCAACACTAATATAGGCCCCTTAGGTTATCCAAATTAGAGTTTAAGTATTTTAATTCGTTTTACCTTCTTGGGAACATCTTTATCTAACCGACATAGACCACATAAACTAGTGTGGAATCCGGTGTCATAAGACCCTATACCGAAAGAAGGCGGACAACTTGCCAAGGTAGTACCAAAACATGAAACATAGAAACTACATGGATTCGCTAGCTAGTATTCGTATGGGAACAACATCATTAAAAAATAGGAGATTTAGTTGTGACCCTTTTTATGTGCCATGATTTATTGTCTCCAATCTCAAGAGTAATATAGTGTGCCTACCTTTCCTATGTGGAAGGGACACTCTTGTATTCTAGTTCACTCGGTGCTAATCTAGATTCTCTTTTTGAAATGTCTTTAAGCATTTAATTGTCAATCATAGATTAATTTAAGCCATAGAGTCTACCCCTTGAATAATTATTATCAGCAACTTTTCAATAAGAATTGTATGAGTGTAAGTCCTTTTATCGCAACTCAAATAAGTGAGATTAACACATTAGCATTTCATAACATATTAAGGAACATTGATAGTTTTCACAATTCATATATCACATACACCTTAATTAACGTGAAGACATAGTCAACACATTTCGATTCAACATCATACCACCCTATAATCGTAGTATAATGTATTCTCCAATGTAATATCATGACTTAACAACAATTAATCACAATTAGAATTAAAGATAGAGATTCTAAGACTTACCAAGTCTTCCTCATAGTATATCATCATGGTCTTAAAATCAACCTATAATTCAACCTAACTTTGGGAGTAACATCATCACACAATAATAACCAATAGATTAACAAGTCCAATTGCATCTCTAAAACACTATTCATCTTTTAGATCACAACTTGAGACATGATACATAGGCTAATTTCACATTATAATTAATAACATATACCACATCTCAACAACTACCATGATTGGCCCATAATTCATATCAATTTAATCATAATAACACAATATTATTGTAATCAAATCAACAACGAACTCAACTGAATGATCACAACACGATATAGGTCATGATCACTACTTAGGGTTAGGGAAGAAGGACCATATTCTTCAATTTATACCAAATCCTTATCAATTACCATTAACAATTGTAATTACGTGTTAATCTACTAAATATAACCTAGATAAATAATCAAAAAATCAATTCATACCTTCAATTTAATAGTTGACTGAAACCCATAAGAGAACCCATCCTTTTATAATCTATTTTTAAGGAACCATTTGAAGAAAGAATCTTAAAGGTGAATAGAACCCATAACTTAATGTTTGTCAACAAATTTATGGTAAATTCGTCCCTTTCAAACCCATAAACACTAGTCCTTGCTAATGTTCAATGGTGTGTCAATATATAGAGGGAAATAAAGGAGAAGAAAGATAATTTATTTGAGAGTTGTTTTTAGGTTAATGAGGGTTGAGGGTGCTTATATTGGGACTTAATCATCTTAATTAGTCTCCCTTTAATCCCCAACTAACCCCTAAACGATTTAATTATTTAAATGAGACCAGCATAATTTAGGTAGGAAAGTCCACCCTCGCAGATGAAACCTTGATCGACGGGCCGTCTGTGAGTCGATGAACAACCCCTTCTCCGTCTTGCACTCCATTGTTTTGGTCATACACTATGCAGGTGAGGGTTTCCTACAAATTGTGTGAGTATGGGAAAACGGTGGCATCGACGCCTCGTCGATCCACACATGGACTATAGGATACACCTCTACACTCCGTCAAGGAGTTTAAAGGTTGTGCAAATGAATGGACCTTCTCCACAATCCTAAGTGTGAGACGATGGTAGGATTTACATCCGTAAATCCACACTCGGGCCATCTTGTATCTCGTTGATGCAAACTACCAGGCTTTATTGCATCAAACCACAGGGGTCCTCCTCAAGGGCTCTTAGTTCGTCCTTATAGAGTCATACCCGGAAGTTTCTACCATGAAACAATTCAAAAATCTATTAGCTACCTTTCCATCAATTTTCGTACATCTCTGACTCGTAATAGTTAGTTAAATAGGCAACGGTACACTAACATCCCTTTTAACTAATTTCCAAAAATTCATGGACGTTATGGGATGTGTTGGTTCTAAAACATTCTAAGTGACCTATAGTCAATAAGAATGGATTTAGAAACAATTCTTAGACTTTATGACACCTATGTTAGGCTTTCCTATGTATCTTTGATTTTCAATACCATTCAAGGTCCCTCTCTTTACTAGGTCTTTATACATATCTGTGTGTGCACATATATGTGAGCAAACCATTCACATATCATATTAAGTCACACATATTCATGCATACATATTCATACATATAGAAACCAAAACTAGAACTATCCTATCAAGGTACACATGTGCAATACATAGGCAAAGTCCCATACCCTTTCCCATACTAGTACACCTAACAAGTAATTCTTGATAAGGAAACAGATATCATGCTTTCATAAACATCATTTTGACATGCATACTATTAGACTTAGGGAATATGAAAACTATTCATTTAGACACCATGACCTATACTACCTGTAACATGCATGTAAAGTGAGTGTATGTGTACATTGGTCAACATAATTACACAATTGCTATAAAAACATATTGACGCAGTCACCCACTTAGACCATAATACTACATCAAGCATTAAACACACAACACACATAATACCGTAGGAGACAGGTCAACTTCATATTAAACTTAAGAGTTCTAACTTGTGGTATTCAGGGATTCAAATAGGGGTACATAGGAAAGGGGTTATTAACAAATTTACTCATCAATAGCAGCACCTATACTTTACCCTAACATGAATATACACATGCTCATAAAATAGCCATACACCCTAGATTACAACTAGAATAGGAAAGTAGGCATAATCTTCACATAGTATCATCATAGTCACACGTTCATATATTCATTAATTTGTCTTAATTTCCACGGTCAACAGATACAAAGATTGAAAATAAAGTAAACACCGCAACCATAGGTGGACCACACCACACAATGTCGTACAAGGGTTCAAAAACATTACTATAATGAAATGGAGAAGAAGAAGAGTAGAGGAATTCATACAAATCAGTTAGCCTTTGGTCATCATTGACCATTACTACTATTTCATCATTAAATCAAGTATAGGGCAGTATCTTAAGGTACCATAATCATACATGAAATTAAACATAAGATACTACAAGTTGATGCTACAAACTATCATTAACATGCTAGAATGTAGAAGGACATATTCCATCAACCAATTTCACTTACATGTATTATAGATAATATTTCATCAATTATATCAATGAATGAAGTACCTAATCATACACTAAGTCATAACAAAATAATTCCTGAAGAACTCTAAGATCAAGGTTTCTAACATAGATATTAAGCTTATTAATTTGCTAGAGTATAGAAGAATTAGCAAACACTACTGAATTCTCTAAGGCCTTGATTATCAATTCTTTAATAATAATAATTTACATGTTAGGCAGTAGCTTATTAGATCTTTATTAATATGAAATCATGCTTCATCTAACCATTATTCGGATCACATCACATCCATAGTATTTTTACTTAAAAGGCTAAAATAACATAGATCAGTTCATGCACCTCATTCTTTACTTTCATCATACGAGATTCCTATCCATAATTCAATCGTTACGTAACCTAAAAAGTATCTACAAGAACCATAATGTAATTCAAAGTCTTACACCAGTCTACATAAAGCCAACCTTACAGTGAATACATAAATCGTGTACTAGTCATGTTGGATTCTTCATATATTGATTCACATATATAATTCATCATGGATTGACCATAAATATACATACTAAATAGTAGACATAATCATATTAACATAATTTAATTACAAATTGACATTCATAAAATCAAGATCATAAAGCCATATTAAGGTTAAAATCGAGTTTGTGAAAGAACATTGTTTCATTATGAAATAGGATTCAAAATCACATCCAAGTCAGTAGATAATAATCAATACATTCATGTTATGCTTTTTAAATCAATTTAAGAATAAACCCATGGCTAGAATGAATATGAAGAACTTTATCATATTTTACTCTTAGAAAACTTTGAGATTAACTCTGTACATGGAAGTATAACTAGAGATTAAGAACCATCATACCTTTATCTACATCAAAAATATATAAAACTTGATAATTCATCTATGGAAACGATGCTCGATGTTGTTCTTGATCTTCATCAACAATGGTGGTTTCTAGGGAGAATATTTTTGATAAAAAAGGTTTAATTTCGTGAAAAAGGATTTTGAATGGGTTCTTCATGTTTTAGATGATTTATACACACATAAAAGTAGATAAATAAACCTACTAGAATCAGGTTAGTACGTGGGGTGAATTTTACATCCACCCATTAAATAAAGCAGACGCATGCACTAGTTTACAGGGCACCTTAGACCGAACCATCTACTAACTGTTGTTCAGTCGACGGGCCGTGCATTGGCTTCGTTCAATTGGTAATTGGCCAATTTTGGTCTTGAGAACTGCCCAATATACGTAACAATAGAGGATACCTCATTTATGGGCCGTTGTTTGACCAATTAGCCGTCGTTTTGTCCGTCGATTGACAATGTATATGCATTGTCTCGACTGGGCATGGGTCCTTCTTATGGGTCCTTTTACGGGGCCCTTTAGAAGTTGCACCTGGATTTTTACAACGTACCTACAACCCCTAACAATTTTAAGACCTTCCATATATGTTTCACCAAAAACAAACACCAGAAACTCGTCCAAAGAGGCTAGGACCCATCAAGACACACGTTGAGCATCTTAAGGTGTATCTTTCGAACGCATGGGATGTTCTTCGTCGTTTTGCCGCCGTACTTCTCAAAACATCCTTTAAAATCTCTAGACATCGTTATAATGCATTTTATGACTTCCTAATCTCATGAAGCACAATATATAAACACGCATGTACACATGAGGCACACAAGTAACTAGTCATCGAACGTTTTGGTCGTCCCTTGACGTTCGACTTCCAAATCACTTCAAACTTTACGCACTGCCTCTAATGGCTATTATAATTAATTTAGGACCTTATAACCTTAATAAAAACAGGTTAGTCTCTAGACACTCTATCTCATTTTTGGGTTTTTACAAGGACATTCAAGTAATGGTGTTGGAGAAAATCTAGAGACTCTCATTAACACCTTAAAAGATTATGGTGCAATGTATCGATAGAGTCCTAAACCACAACCTAAACTTAATGAAACTTATGTAATGCTCGTACGTATCCCATATGATTAAAATAGACAACAACCAACATAGACCATGATAGCAAGACAAAATATTCCTACTTATTTCAATGAGAGTGTGCTACTTTCCAAGGGTAGAAAAAGGAAACATCCCATGTACGCATATTGTTAAGGAATATTAAGGGATTTTATGCACACTAGTCTCATTCTAAAGTAGAGATACATTGTACTCTAGTCTCCTTCTCAAGAAGAGCTACTTCCCATAACATATTACTTAGTGCTACCCTTCGTTCTCATTGAATAATTGACATTAAAGGTTCATGCAAAGGCGTTCGATATCTAGTTCATAACCCAATTACAGTCACACTACTAAAGAGGTCCACAAGGGATACCTTACAATGGCGACATATATAGATGATCATGACTATCCTAAGGATGATATGATGTCGTTCAAGCCAATTAAAACTAAGTCCATCATCCTTTAGATGAAAGATACCATTACAACTCTGGACTTCAAAGCTTATAAACTTACCACTACGTTTAAGGTTCAACATACATGAACTCCTTATCATCATTTATGGTCTCACATATCATGCATTCATACATAACAAGGGTGAAATAAGCCTACAAAGTAAAAACATCTCATATTCACATATCATTCATACATGTATCAAGTGAGGGACAAAAGTCTACGAAAACAAGACACAACCTTCTTTACATTATTCCATATAAAAAATTCTTCTCTCAAGCACTTAGGAATGACCCTCATAATTTTATGTCATCCTATACATTACTAAACAAATCATTAATATAACCATCATATATTTATATAGTAAATTTGGAATACTCATGTATCAACTCTAAGACTACACACATAAGGACATAGTCGTAGTCTAACATGATCATCTAAAAAAATCTATAGAAGAACACATACTTTAATATTACTCCTACGTAGACAAATATGATCATACTACACATAAATGAACAACAAAATCATCATAATACATCAAGTAGTGCTTACAAGGTATTGATCATCATAGTACATAAAGTAACGCCGACAAGGCCACATCAATTAACATATCACCGCCACCATAATTTTAAGATACCAATAATCATTGTAATACAAAATCTTTAAATAATATTAAGATATTTAAAGCAACATACCATCCATTCAATCTCACCATTTCAATCCAAAGCTAAATCGTCCAATTTAATACCATAAGACCCTTATCCATGGACATGAACATCAATTCAATACATAAACTATAATACTTAATGAATCTAGGTTCATTCAATATAGATTTATCAATTTATGAATAATTAGACATCAATTGGATACAATTCTTACATCATTCAATAGCCCCAGGAAACTACACTAGATTTTATAAGCATTAAGTCAATTTCAATTTAATTATCATAATATTCAATGGATCTAAAAATATACAAAACTCAATTAATCTAATTGAAACATCCTATAAACCATATAATCATAATCTATACATAAACCAAGTGGCCATTACAATCTACACATGAATTCATTAATATTATAGAATGATCCCAGAACCCATATTTTAGTAGAATTGAGAAATATGAGAAGGTAAAAGGTTCATGCAGAATTTCATTGGAAAACATCAATTATACATAAATAACATCATATAATTAGTTTTGAAAATGTTTCATGCAAGAACCAACAACATAGAGTCGAAATTGGATTTTTTTTTACCTTTTTGAAATCTTTGAAAATCATCTTAGAAATTAACTCTAGGGTGATATCAATCCTTAGTAGAAGAACTCCCATACCGTATCAAAAGAACAAAATGATAAATTATTAAGAAACTTCATTGAATATCCATCTTAAGCCCTATCTTAACCTTAAGCTCTCATGGGGTTTTTTGAAGAAACATTGGGAGGTCATGGGTTTTCATTTAGGTGCTAGGGTTTAAACGAGAGTTTTATGACCTATCTACTCTTAAAATACCCATAAGCACCCAAAATAACCATCCTCTAATTTTATTATACTTTTGATGAATTTCTCGAAAACCCCTAAGTCTATACAGAAAAACTTGCGAATTGCAGCACCATCGTTGCCATAGAATTATTGGTCCGTGAATGAGACCACGCCCCATCAATGGGGTTCGTTTGTTGCATCTGCATCTCCTCAACCTGCAGGACACATGGATCTATCCACTCCACCAATCTATGGGCCGTTGTTTTGTTGACTGGCCGTTATTTAGGGAAGTCGATTACCACTGCCTGGCAGTGTTGAGCTCCAAGCTAGGCTCCTCCTTCTAGGGATCCTTGTGGGTCCTAGGTAGAGTTGTACCCGAACGGTAATCCTCTAAAACCATACTTCTAGGTATTAGGAACATCTTAAATATATTTCAACATCAAACAAGCCACACGACAATGATAAAACACATCCAAACTCACAAGGACATATAAAGGATATCTTTCGTATATCACCGGACGTTCATGGACCTTTGACCTCCAAACCATGCCAAACACAACATGCTGACTGTAAACTCTATTATCAACCATACAAGGACCTCATAAACTCATTATTTACTCATAAGCACATGAAAATACATAAGGCACATAGGTGACTAGTCGTTGAACGTCTTGGTAGTCCCTTGATGTTTGACTTCAAACATCACCAAAATCTTGAGACATTGCCTCAAACATCATTTAAACCATCTTAGGACCTCAAGACTTCATGTCACACACGTTAGACCCTAGTTTCTCCAAAATCATTTTTGGATGTGTTATAGACAAACAAAAAGTGCTCACTTCCTAGAAACTAAGATGGGTTACTCACTTAATTGTTTAGATGAGTTGCATATTACTGAGATTGTAAGACTACATGCTATCCCGGTGTCTATTGTATCTCACCGAGACCCAAGGTTTACATCCATATATTGGCGCAACTTGTAGGAAGATTTAGGTACAAAATTGAAATTTAGCACTTTGTTACGTCCTAAGACAGACGACCAATAAGAATGAGTGATACAAATTTTGTAGCATATGCTTCGAGCTTGCATTATTGAGTTTGAAGGTAGTTGGGACAAACACTTGTCTTTGATAGAATTCGCTTATAATAATAGATACCAATCAAGTTTTTGAATCCTCCTTATGAAGGCATATACAGAAGGAAATGTCAAACCCCTATTTATTGGAGTGTAATTGGTGAAAGATTGCACATTGGCTCTGAAATGGTTCAGCAAACTGAGGACAAGGTAAAAATATTCAAAGATCATTTAAAGATTTCTTCATATATACAAAAGTTGTATACTAATAAAGAAATGTGTTACATTGAATATCAAGTTGGAGATAAAGTATTCTTAAAGGTATCTCCATTGAAAAATATTATGAGATTTGACCAAAAAGGAAAACTTAGTGCTCGATTTGTTGGACCTTATGAGATACTTGAAAGGGTTTGACCAGTTTCATCTTAAATGGCTTTACAACCTGAGGTAGAAACGATCTACTATTTCTCCCACGTTTCTATCCTTAGAAGATACCGGTCTGATCCATCATATGTTCTTCCAATTGAACCTATTGAGGTTAATCCTAACTTAACGTATGTATCCTAATTCAAGATCATGAAGTAAACCACCTTAGGAACAATAAATCCCCTTAGTAAAGGTACATTTGATAAACCATTTTTAAAAGAATCTATGTGAAAGAGAGAAGAAGACATAAGGAGACACAATATCCGATCTTTTTTCGCGACTAGTCTAAGGTAAATTTTGAGACGAAATTTCATTAAGGGGGAGAGAGTTGTAACACCCCTAAAATACTAGACCATGATTTTCATGTGGATATATCATTGCTTAAATTCCATAAGGTCTTTTATTATCATTTTGGAAACGTAAATATTTTTGATAATTGTAAACGTGCTTAGCATAAGTGCTATCGTAATTTAAGGAATTGTATGGGCGTATTTATGTAAATTAACTAATTATAATTTCATATAAGCTGAAAGTTTTTGTATCAAGTATGTGTATATATATATATAAAATCTCAAGGGGAAGTGTCAAAATGTAGTGTAAAGAGTGAATCATAGTCACACATACAAATGTGTGTGACTAACCTTGATTTGACATATGTATGTGTGACTAAGCTTCACTCTTTACACTATATTCCGACACTTACCCTTGTGATTTTCGTTTCAACTAAAGTCTAAAAGTATTATACCTTACTAAAGCTGTTGTACTTCAAAATCTAAAGAAAAATAGGTCTTTTCTCCTTGATTCCAACACACAAAAACTTCAACTTGGTTAGTGATAAAGATTTTATTTTAATAGTAGGTAGTGTTTGGTATTTTAATCATATCTCGTTCAATATAACTTTGGTTAGAGTGAGTAAATTTGATTTTGAAATATAATTTGTAATTATACAAATCTTGTTCTTCTGAAAACCTCTAATTTCTACGTTACAGATTCGAAATATGAGATGCAACATAGGAGAAGTTCTGTCAAACTTTTGGAATTAGAAATCTTGTATGTTTAACAGTTAGTATTTTCATTATATGTTTTTGTACAAACATATTTTGGGGTGATTCCTTGTAATTTCAAAGATTAATAACTGTACCTACATCTTTTATTAAGGATATAAAGTTCATTTTTTCCTTTTGTCTTTCAAATATTAGGTGCGACATGAGACATTAAGTTGAGCAAAATCACTATACTAAGACCAATAGTTTCATTTCTAAATGCTAAGCATACTTGTGATTGTTATCCTATTTTACTTTGACATTTTTGAGATATAAGTAATTAAAGAAGTTATTTCATTGCATTTTTATTGTTTTGTATACTCATGAACAAGTTGAGGACTTTCATACGTTTGGTGGTGTATTGTTTAAACCGTTGAAGTCATGTTGGACTGTTTCTTTGCTAAACCATTAAGGTTTGTGTAGAAATTTATACATGTACTATTTTTACCAGTTTGTTTATCAGAAAGTGTATACGGGTACGGTGATTACCTCTTGTCACTTTGCATTTTTATGTTGTTGTTGTTTAAGACTTTAAAGACTCTTGTGTAACTCGCCACCTGTATGAATTGTTTGATCACTTGACATTCTTGTTAGGACTTGGTCATTCTTGTTGCTAACAGTTAGTCACTATTATCATACCTCAAGATTTGGATAATTTTAAATCTTGAATATAGATTTTTAGTTCGTCTTAAGTATGCAAGTTGTCCATTTCATGTATGAACTAGAAAATAATTTTTAATATGGTTCTTATTTCTCATTATTATTTGTCTGTGACCTTTCTTGATAAAGGGGTCGAATCTTCTTGTTTCTGCTTGTGCTTGGTGTGAAGACATGATGTATATATTGAGCTAGTCTTGTTATTGAACCAATTATAAAATATTTCTTTTAATGTTATTGACATTTGGATATTTAATTATCCAACTTGATACGATTTTTATATTTTTTACTTGATTTACACAGTGTATTTCAATTATTCTACCCTTGACTTGAGAATGATAACATGGTGAATCTAAGGGAGCCGCATCTATACTTTTTACACCACTAAGCATTATTCTTAGGGATAGGTCTATCTATCTTAGGGAATTTTCGAGAGGACAATTGAAGTTTATAATTGAAGATGGAGATTTGAAAGCCTTAAAGGAAGATCACATTTGCATATAGGTATATATATATTTTTTATAAACCTTGCGACTTAAACACAATCTATTTGTTGTATGATTACATTAGATTTTGAGTGCTAATTTTTGTCATGTCACCATGAGTTGTAATATAAGTATGGAAATACATTTTTATCTTTTTTTAAGTGTGTAAATGCAAGTCTTGTAATATAATAATTTACTATATATTTTGTCAATTGTGTCACTCATGAACATGATGATTTTTTCTACATGTAAGTTGGTAATACTATTATTATTTCTCCCTTAAATATGAGGATAATATATTCAGGAAAGCTTCTCCGTCTTGCTTAACATATTTTGGGACGCTTTTTCTTTGTTAGTTAAAATTTCATGCCATATAATTTTTTACCTTAATTTCATATTTAAAAAGGGGAAGATGCACATTTTAACTAGCTTATTCGTTATTAATATAATCTGTCAACTAGACAAAAAAAATTAGTATACCTTCGTTAATTTCTTTTGAATGTCACAAGTATTAAATTAGGTTTCTTGTCTAGTTGTAGTATCACAAGGAAAGGGGTATTACACGTGAGGTCAAGTACACCATGTTACATCTAGTGGGTGCTCCCTGGTCGTGACATATTTTATGAGTGAAAATTTTCTTGTTTACCAATTAAGAATTATATTGCAATTTTTTACCATTACCTTTTCACAAAGTTTAGAGTGTGGGAGTTTTTGTTTAGAACTTTGAATTTTCTAGGTCATATATTGTGTAAAGCAAGGTTTTGAGGTATATCATATGAAGACGTATGCGGTCATGATTTTCCTAGACCTCCAAAACCGACAGACTTTAGGAGCTTCTTGCATTTGGCTGGTCGTTATAGGAGTTTGACGGTTTTTCTGATAGTGCCTCTGCTTTGAAGGTCCCGACCTAAAAGAATGCTAATTTTGTGTGGTCGCAAGCTTGTGACAAGTGGTTCCAATAGTGGAAAGTTAGATTGATTTCCGCTTTAGTGTTAACATTACAGGAACGTAGAAATGGTTTTGCGCTATATGGTAATTCCTCTAACGTTTAATTGGGATGTTTGGTTATGACTACTCCAAAGGTGGATGCCTATGCTTGAAGTAAACTTAATGAAATGAGAAGAACTATCATATCCATGACCTTGAGTTAGCATGGTTGTGTTTACCTTAATTGTATAAAAGCATTATCTCTATGTGATTCATCTAGATTTGTTTGCAAATCGCAAGATTTACCTTTGCATTTAGATTAAATGATTTTAATTTTTTCAAATAGAGGTGACTTGAATGATTGAATGATTATGTTAGGAGAGTTTTTATCAACCTGGTAGAATTAATTGGGTAATGACTTCTCTTCATCACTTGCTTGTGGGTGGTTTAACTCATATATGTAAGGAAAAGAATGAGTTTGATAGAGATGATTCATTGAGGCTCAATTAGCTCTGTGATTGATGAATTCTACAAAAGATGATGTTATGGTTCACAATGGGTCCAAATCGTCTTATTTGATGAATGAGAGAGTTAATCAACGGCTTGATTAAATTTAGGTTTACATAAAAAGGTGACGCTAAAGGAATTAATAGGGTCTTCCTCCCTAGGGGGAGAGAGTGTGCTTGGATAGCAAGATTGTTGAGTGTTCCTTGTGTTTATCATGATGGATCTTCTAGGGAATTCAACCTAAAAAGGATGTGATTAATTTTGGCAAGAAGGGAAGACCTATTTACTGACACATAATGCTCATGCAAAATATTGACAAGTGTTGATAATTTTTCTTATGGGATGAAGTGCTAAGTTAGGTTTTTTTTGTGCATCCGAAATTTCATGTTTCCATGCTTAGAAAGTTGGTTAGCGATCCAATACAGGTTATTCCCTTAGAAAGGGTAAGGGGGATGATTAAAGCATTTCATATGAGGAAATTCCGATCGAGATACTAGACTTGAATGTTTAAAGGTAGAGAAGCAAGGTAATAGTATCCTGAGAGTTTTATGGAGAAATCATCTAGTTGAGTGGGCTACATACAAAGTCGAGGCTGATATATTGTCCTTATATCCTCATATTTTTCATTCTACTGCAACCCTTCATTGTCAGAAGTAGTTCGTCTTTAGTTTCCTTGTTTTGGATGTCATATGTGTTCTATGAGTTTTTCCATGATTTACTTCTGTTATCAAGACAGAGATATATGTTTAGTAAAAAAATGACTGTTATGATTCATTTTCTCAAGTTGTGCATTGCGTAAGAGTTTCCTAAACACATCATGAGATAAATCGTTGAACATTCTTGAAATATGCTTTTTTAATATCTATTTAATAAAGGCTCCATGACCTTGTGTTAACCATGCTTTTAGTTTTGAGAAGGTAGTTCCTCTTATAAATATCGAAAACGTTGTATTTTCATGCATAATGGGTTGATGTATGTAGTTTCTACTTCCTTGTGATGCATTGTGTTTAGTTTGAGTTGTAGTAGAAGTGTCCTCATTTGACTTTTGCATTATTTTTATGTTGCATACATGATGGGATGCGAGTAAAAAAAAGTCTTCACTTCTTATTGGTGTCTAGAATATCATCTGAGGAGAAATGTTCCCAAAATGGAGATATTTACATACCCCAGAAGGTAGTAAACTAAACAAGAGCTTGGAGCGAGGGTTAGAGTCGTGAATAAATCAATGTACATAAAATAGATGTTGTGATGTTAGAATGACAAGGTTAAAACCTGAAATAAGAAACTAGGGGTCCTTGAGGAGGACCCCTGAAAGCTCTTAAGACAGGGCAACTACGAGAAGACCCCCGCCCTTTGGGAGGTCCAAGACTCGTAGCTTGGTGATTGTAGGTGGCTAAAAAGTTGCAGTCACAAACCAAAGCCCCATCAGTACGAGTCGTGGGTCAATCCACACCCCATGAGTGGTGCTAAAGGGGCAGTGGTCTAGAGGCACTTTTAAGGGTTAAGTCTAGGGGTCCTATAGGGGTTTCTAGTTTGAATCAAATCTATTTAAGACTATTTTCTAAACACCTATAAATGGAATTAAGACTCCTAAACTAACTCATCCGAATCATACATGTAAATTCTAAAAAGAACTCATTCTCTCCAAAAGTTCTCTCTCTAACACTCAAGGATGAAGAAGCATGTTTTTGGAGCCTATGATTTCATGGAGGAAGAAGTTTTATTCTATTTCGTTGGGATTCATAAGTAAGGTATGTTATTCCTTCAACCATAAATAGTGTTCATCCATGAAGTTCCTCGAAATTCAATTTCAAAACATCTAACTACCCAAAAGTTTTGATTTGGCTTCACTCATGGTTACGTTTAAAATTAATTTATAATGAATGAATTTCTTTTATCATGAATAAATTGATGATTTTATATGTTTTTATGTTGAATTTCCCAAAAATCCATTAATTCTCCTACATTCCCGATTTTAATCTCAATAAGTGAGTGTTGATTGATGAAAGGAGAGTATGATAGAATTATGTGTGTAGTAATTGAGCTACTTGAATTATGATTATATCAAATGTTGTGAATGTTAGACGTGTTTATTGAATATCATATATGATGTTTGAAGTACCAGGAAATAGATTTACTTATATACTTTATGAACACTTTTAGAGTAAAGTGATTATGATTATTGTCATGTTGTATGATGTTGCAAATATATTTTCATTTACACAGCCATGTATTAATATGGTATTCTTTTAATGATTTTCTCACAATCTAATTATTCTAAAGTTAATGTTTTTCTCACCTATTTGTATCCCCTGTTACCTTATAAATTATGTTGGATTGAATGTAAATACATTACTTCCAAGATGATGAATTTAGTCAATACTTAATATGTTCTTTGTGGTAATTAATTCTTAGCACTAAGTAAAAATATATATGAAATGTGATCCCTCACGTTAGTAGAGTCTGTGTTCTAGAAGCATTCTCTTGGATGAGAGCCTTCACAATAGTAGAAGTCGGGTTTCTAGCCGAATTCTATTCATCGCAAAAACTATGTACTCTTAAAGGTTATTAGCTAGTGAATCCACCAAAACTAAAGCTTCCTCTGCGGTCTCTATTCGTAGGAATAGAATCGTCCAAGTAATTGCGTCTATCACTGAAGGCATCCAAGAGTCACTCAGGGCTATTGTACTTGTACTACTCAGCTGTTATAGTCCATTAGAGTGTTTGAAATCCCTGAATCCTGACTCTGTACGGAGGAGTATTAGGTAAATAGACAAACCCTTTTCTCTGTATGACTCACAAGATTCCATGTTTAGCTCACAATGTATCATGTCGATGAAAGATTATCTCCCACAAGAATTAATATGAATAATATTATTATTGATGAGTTGTTGTTACTCAAGAAGCTTTACTTAGCATGGGTGGAATTTATGGGGTGTTATTTATAAATTGAAATGAATGAGTGGGACAATTATTCTATATTAACTTACTTTTTTAAGTAATAAATTGGTTGTGACTCTTTCTATAGAGTTCGTTCAGTATACTAACAAATAAATGTCTCGACTAAGGTATACTAACATAATATGAGTCTTAATGTTATTTATATAGCATTAGTAAATTCAATTGACATAGCATTTGGATAAATATATATGCATCATGATACTAAATTATAATTGACTTGTTGAAAATAAAAATGGACGATTATTATGTATACTAATTCATGTTCTTGTTGCACAATAAGTGTAGCATGCAAAGCAAAAATAATAGCATTCTTAAACTTATGAAAATTAGGATGATAATTAACAAAAATAAAAATTACTATATTCAGGTTCATGAGTTGATAAAGAGTAACCAAAACTTCATTTCATGTATACAAATATGATGTAAGACAATAATCTATATTTCTTTGGATAAGTATAAGCTATCTATAAAATAAACAATCATATAAAGAATTTAATTAAAAAAATAAACTGTTACAAAATAATAAAGAAAAAGCAATACTGAAGAGTCTAATAATTATGAATACTGGTTCCTAATAGAATACATACCACTCTTACAATAAATTACGCTGCTAGAAATTATAGGTAATAAAAACTTGTACTATATAACATACCATTGATACAGATAACAAAAAAAAATCCAAAATTACATGGACATAAGCTTATATTAAATATGCATTCAAGAAGAATATAAGAAATATGTTTTTAATGAAGATGGCCGGAGAAAAGGTAAAAAAATATGAATCATTCGAAGTAGTTTAAAAATGATGGAGAAGAAAAGAGTTTGAGAATATACCAATTACATGTTTTTATTATTAGTATTATATAAAATTTAGAATCACTTTCTTTATAAATTATAATCAATCAAAAATTAAATAAGTAGATAAAAATTCCTCAATTGCAAGAATTAATATTTTTGGACTTAGTACACTAACCAATAAGTATTTTTCTTAGGTCCATATAATATAGCAAAAGAATACTAATAGCCGCATGAATTTATTAAAATATATGCTTAAATTTAAAAAAAAATATTAATTGAATATGGTTTTATATAATGAATGAAATGATCAATATCTTTGGTGAATTGTTTCGTAATTCAAATTTAAACAAAAGAAAACAAACTAAAAAGACATTGAGAAGATTATTAGGCAAGGTTGATCGGTGGAAATTGATTATTATAGGTTAATATTGTTTTGTCTTTAAAATTCTAAAAGCTCGAAAGCCAAAAGTTTTGCATATCCCGGTTACATAGCTTGGACATCATGAAAAAATGTTAAAAAGAGATTGTTGGATATTTTATCCATAAATAATGGGCGTGTGTACACCCCAGATTCAAGAAATGACGAATTACACAATTTTAGCAATTGAAAGTCTCAGCCCATGTTGACCACCCATAACCCATGGATGGGACAATGCACCATATGTATGGCCCATGGTTTATCACCTTGCACTGCCTAGAAGGGTCAAAACAATGGCGGGACAAATGGACCGTTGGTGGACCATAGTCCGCCGTTGAATGACCGTGGTCCACGACCCCAAATTAAACTTTCTGGCCAGTGGTTTGTCAATGGGCAATGGATAAATATTTTATGGGTTGTTGGGTCTTTTTCTAGTTAATTTGTGTAATACTTAATATTTTTTCCCTTGATTAAGACCCCCTATAGAAGTATTTTATCCTCAAAATTTCCCAATATATTCATTCTCTCAAATTCACCAAAAAAAATACGCTCTAGAACGTAGAAGAAAAAAAAGGACTCAACCTGGGGATTCACACAAGTCTAGTTCTCCCATTGATGATTATCGAGGTGTTTCAGGTTATGATAGTTTTCATCCATGTGTTCATTTCACTCATGGGTTTTCCAAATTCAACGATTTCAAAGTTATGTTTTCCCAATTTAGTATGGGTTTTCTTCAATTTGTCAGGGTTATTTTCATTATTGATTTAATTCATTCAATTATGATCTCCTATCAGTGAATTGAAGAAATACTATGATTGTAAGTGATTTTTGAACCTAGAATGGTAAGTTTTGAACATCTACATATTCTGAAAATCTTTGCATATGTTCTAAAGATTCATTGAGATAAACGTATCAATGATGATGATCATGATGTGTTATTTGAAGGATTTTATTATATATAGATAAACGAAAGATGGGAAAGGGTGACATAATAAGGTTTCTATGGTTGAACAATTCTCTCACGTAGTTATATCAAAGATTAACATTTTCCTAATAAACCTATCTTGTATTGGTTATTGAAATATACCTTTCCATTGATGATAATTTAGCTTTAATTTGAAAGAAGGTGTGCTTTCCATGGATAGTAAGAACAAATTAGAAATTATAATTATGTGGGATCTATGCTTAGCACCGAGAGTATATTGAGATGGAAGCTCTCCTGCTACTAGATGTTGGGTTGATTGAATAAATCTTCTTATCCCTTACCTATGATAAACCACAGGATGAGTTTCTAGAGAGACATTAGATAGTGGATCCACCTAATCTGTAAGTTAGGTTTCTTACTTTGACATGTATGACAACCCTTTTTGGCATGGGTGACATGATGAGGATCATGTTATAACTCACCTGGTCTCTATGTCGGTTAAGGATAATACCTTCCATACTAATGATGAAATAAGGTTACTTAAAGAATTATGTTATATGTTTTCAATGGCTTTAAAGATGTTAGCTTGCGTTGAATATCTTTTATGAGTTATTGTTTCTAACTCTCTTATATCATGTTTTAACTTTGTCACTAGCATGTCATGAAATGAAATTTCCACTTTTAGCATTAACTAAAATTTTTTATGCATAACTATCAATCTTGGTATATTATTTTGTACTAATGCATACCTTTGTCAACATGTCCCCAAATGTAGGATATGACAATTATGTTTCTTTTTTTCATGGCTAGTGGTTTATTTTGAGGTTCTCGTGCTTTGGTTCGTCCTCATTCTTTGAAGATGGGTTCCAATTATTTCAATTTCTTTCTTGTATTTTTTTTGGACATGACGTATAGGTTAGGCCCAGTTTAAGTCTATTGTACTAGATGGCTATAGTGAATAGTTTTATAGACTTTAACTTTTCTTTTATAAAAACTATTTAACTTGTATTATTGTTTTACTTCTATTTCTTATGTTATAAAAGATAAGTTACTACTATGGGGTCTTTCGGAGTCCTATATGCAATGTTACAGCTAGGTGGTACCCCTCAATATGAAAACTTGGTAATCAGATCACAACGCTTAGAATGGTCCTACGATGTATCATAAGCCACCTTAATTATATTCTTGTTCATGATTGTGTAGAGCTCCACTTTATGAATGAGATGCTACAAGATTATTAGGAAACTCTAGTACATTCATTGCTCGAAATGGAAGATATGGCTACTCGAAGAGCATACTTAGAAGAAATGTCATAGAGAATGCGTATAAATATGCTTCTTCCTAAATTCCTCAAGTATAGGTCGATCCTTTTACAAGAACAAGTTACTAATGCAGAGTTAAGGTGTCACATCTTGGAGCATTCCACACACGTAACCGGCATCGTTGTCCTCTTTGAGAAATAAGACTAGTGTCTTAAATTACATACATCATTACAATCATAGGTCAAGTATATGGAAAATTTTAAAAAACTTTTCGTAACTTTTACATTGAGGATTGCATAGACCTCTACTACACATAATAGTTATATCGAGTAAACATCGACACTTCGTATATGAAGATTTACATAGTATTATAATTTTATGGCACATAGATATAAAAATATAATAGTCTCAAATGGATATCTGATCTCATAACAATGTAAAAAGAGTATAACAATTTGGGCCTTAATAAAACCACATACAGGCTATACACTATTTAGTTCTCAAAAGAAAAAGGAAAGAACTTATAAGTCTTAAAACTAGAAAAATTTTATATGCCTTATAGTTGCATTGCCGTTGGAAAGTGAGGATCTATTCAACTTGTATTAAGGAGAAGTTCAAGTCTATCTTCAAAGTCATCTCAAAAAATCTTCAACGACCCGAACCTAATATATTTATGAAAAGGGAGAAAATGGATTTAGTACACCACTTGTACTAAGTATGAGACCAATGCACACATATCATGAAATCATGCATAAAGGGACAATTCATTATAGTATGCAATTTACTCTGAAAAGTCTTATGCACATTCAAGAAAACCATGCATATCAATAACAAATAATCATTTTGTAAAAAGTATAAACATCACAAGACCAATAATACTAAGTCTAGTCAAGTCAACATGCATGTCACGTAATTGAACACATAGTCAAGACAACCCTATCATCAAGTTATACCAACAACAAGCATGAATAAGAGTTCATTACAATATAGCCAAAGCAATACTATTACCCATGGACCCTCATTAAGTTAGAATTTGAAAGACTAAGCAAAGACACATAACGTTACTCAATCAAGCAACCTAACAAGAACCATCACTAATATGCAACTTTGCATTGCATATCACTAAGAGTACATATCATTATACTTTAACCTTGGATACCAAACAAATATTCATATATGAATTCAATATCACAATACACCATCAATGTGCAAGATCATCATATACATATCATGTACAATTATAAGCATATACATATATAATAACATCCTTCTAAGACTTCCCTCAAGGCTAACTAGTGCAATGTTTAGGTAGATTCTCTTAGCCCTACCTAGACTAACTCAAACCCCTTAGGTTATCCTAGTAAGAGTTCATGACTTTTGTTTATTTTACCTTTTCTGAACATCTTTCTTAAACCGACATAGACCACATGAGCTAATGTGGAATCCAGTGTCATGGAACCTTATACAAAAGGAAGGCGGACTATTTGTGAAGGTAATACAAAAACATGAACATAGAAACTAAATGGATCCACTAGCTAGTATTACTATAGGGGAAACATAGTTCAAGAACAAGGAGATATAGTTGGGACATTGTACATGCTACATTTATTATAGTCTCCAATCTTAAGAGTACATTAGTTATCCTACATTCCCTATTTGGGAAGAGACACTCCTCACTTTTGTTTACTCATGCTATGCTAGATTCCCTTTCGAAATGTATTTAATGTCATTATCAATCATAAATTAGTAATGTAGGTCATAGGGTCTATACCTTGTATAATAAATATCATCATTGCACAATAAGAATTGCATGAGTAAAGTTCGTTCAAAACAATGCATATAAGTGATGTCAGCAAATTTACATTATCACATCATGCTAAGGCACATAAGTAAGTATCATCATCATTATAACATTTACATCTTAGCTAACACCTCACAAACTATAGTCAAGACATTTCAATTCAACATTATACCTACCCTATAAATCTTAGTACAAAGTATACTTCAATGCAATATCATCACTTAATCATAATTTACCACAATTGAAGTAACGAATAGGTTTCATAAGACTTACCAAACCTCCTTCATAATCCATCATCAAGGTCTTAGAATCAACACTTAACTCAACCCAATAAGGGTGTAATATCATCACACAACAATAACCATCTAGACAACAAACAAATTTAATCACTACATCACAATCAATCACTCGTTCATAACTTAACATAAGAGACTTAGGTCAAAGTCATAATGTAGATTAATTACTCAAGAAATAGCATGATATGAATAAAATTCATCGTAATTTATTTATAATTGATATAAAGACATCATAGGATAGTAACTGAACAAATAATCAAGTCAATCAAACCAACACTAGACAATTCATATCAAGAACACAACCTAGGGTTAAGAGGAATAGGACATCTTCTACAAACTAGACCAATCCATCAAAAAGTAGTGCAATACCGTAATAATTAATCATAATCTACTAAATACAATATAAGAAACCATAAACATATCAATTTTAAAGATAAATTTCGAAATTGGAAAAGACCCACTTGAATTTCAAACTTTTGAAATCAATTTGATGGAACCCTTTGGGGAAAGAAGTCTCAAAAGGTGAAAGGAATATCATACCTTGTTATTTTATGATGATTGGAAGAGAAACCTTTGTTATTGAAGCCCTAAAACCCTCCTTGAACTTGTCTTCTATAGTGTTCTTCATCTTGGGAGAGATAAATAAGAGAGAAGGAAGACAGTTTGGGTTTGGGAATTATGAGAGTTAGGTTAGTCTAATTAGGTTAGGGTCTTTATATAGTTGATTAGAAAAATTAATTAGGTCTCCCTAAGCCCCTAACAAATTATCTAACGACCTAATTAATTAAATTAAACCATTAAAAAAAGTCCAAAAAAATAGTCCATTGACAGATAAGACCACGACAAATAGTCCATTTGTCAAACGACGGGCGATGTTAACTTATGTGTTGGACACTCGTTGTTTGGTGTTAGACTCGTCAAAACAGGCCTCCAAGAATTTTGTAGCCTTCCATTGACGGAAGAAGTACACTCCGCATCGATTGGAAGACAAATTGTTTGTTGCGTCCGTTGGTGGACATTACCTTGGGAAGCCTTTAACCCAAAATTGCAAGGGCCCTTGGTTGGTAAAATAGGCTAAGGCACACTAGCACCTCATTGAACTTGATTCCGAACGTAATGGATGTTCCTTGACATTTTGATTTCTAAACTTCCTTATTGACTTATATAGGTTAAAATAGACCTTAAAACATTGTCTAAGCATTTTGAAACTTATGTGAGGCTCTAGAACACGTCATAGAATTTCAAAGTGTTACATTATCCCCCCTTAGGAACATTCATCCTCTAATGACAATATAATCTTATAAAAGTAAAGAATAGACTGAAGACTAGCAGCACAAAAAACAACAATATATAACAACATGAGTTACAATATAAATCATGGTATATTTACACATAGCAATTCAAAACATCAATAATCACACATGAGTCAAATCACATTATCAGGATTTTCTTTATCACACAACAACATGACCTCAACATACCATATATGAGTCAATTATGTGACAGCTCAACTTACTAACAAGCTGTATATCATTTCACAAAGACTTACAATTTCAAAATGCACAATATAACTGAAAACAATAAGAATTTCAAATTTTCTAGTTAAAATAAACAATTCATTGTAACTTCACTGTAATGACAACAAAAATGGACATTTTTGCAAAACTTCACCATAATTAAAGCAACTTCAAATTTAGTCATTATTTTCATTATAAGCAAGCACAACTAAATCTCATTAAGAAAAAAATGAAGATAACAATACTTCATGTCGGCCTCGGTCGTTTTCTAATAACATTTTTCTTGAGGCCACCTCTTTGTTCCTCAACTTCCTCACTTGATGATCAAGGATTTCAACTAGGACATCCTCAAAAGAGAGGTTATCCTTCACACTAAGATCCTCAATAGAAAGAATAGACTTGGATCATGGATTCACTTCTCAAGCATAGAAAATGGAAAACCAGATGAACTAAATCAAATTCACTATGAAACTTTAACCCATGTGTCAGCTTACAAATATTTTACAAGATTTCACTGGGACCCACATAACTAGGATTCAACTTTCGTTCTTTCCAAATCTAACAACCCCTTCAAAGGTGAAACTTTTAGATACAGTTTATCATCTTCTTCAAACTCTAATCCCTTCTCCTATGGTTGGCATAAGACTATTGATGGCTATAGGATGTTTTCAAGCGATTCCTTATGATATGAACCTTCTCCAAAGTCTTATATATCAAATCGGAAACCAAAAGATAAGACTAACTCACTTCAAACCATCCAATTGAAGATCTACATCTCCTACAATTACAAGTCTTCATAGGGAGACATATATATAGATGAATGGTAGCTATTATTGTACGCAAACTCCACCAAAGGAAAATGATTATCCCAATTTCCCTTGAAATCAATGATGCAAGCTCTATGCATATCCTCAAGGTTTGGAATAGTACGCTTTGCATTACCATCCATTTGGGGATAAAAGGCAGTGCTTATCTTTACTTTGGAACCCGACCCTTCTTGTAATGTCCTTTAAATCCTAGATGTGAATTGTGCACCCCTATATGATATGATGGATAACGGAATACCATGGAGACACGCAATCTCAATTACAAAGATCCTTTCATAATTTGAGTCGAGTAAGTAGATTTTAGGGGAATAAAATGAGCGGATTGGGTCAACCTTCCACAACCACCCATATCACTTTTGTGTCCGATAAATAGCTAACAAAATATCAATATTGATGTCTTCCCATATCCAAGTAGAAATATTGATTTCTTGAAGCAAATCACTTGGCATTTGGTGTTCGACTTTCACTTGCTGGTAATTTGGACACTTAGCAACAAATTTAGTGATGATCTTTTTCTAGCCTTCCAACCAAAACACTTCTCTAAGTTCATGGGACATATTTGTCAAACCCGAACGAATGGAGTAACAAGATCCGTGAGCTTTCTCAAGAATCCGGTTCCTCAAAAAATCTACATTGGGAAAATGCAACATTCCTCGATACATCAAAGACGCCATCCACCCTAAGGAGATGACTCATTAAGCTTACCAAGAAAATAATTTTTCAACTCCATTATTGGTTTATCAAGTTGTTGTTTGGTCTTCACCGCAACTACGAAAGATGACTCTAATTTATAATGGACCATCAAACCACCATTCGAAGAATCTTCTTACCTAGCACCAATCTAGCCAAAATATGAACATCTTTCACTAGGTCTTTCTTGGATTCCTCTTAATCAAACACACTACCAAGGTCATACAACTTAGAGAATTCGCAACAACATTGGCCTTGCCGGGTAGATAGAGAACAATCATGTCATAATCTTTCAACAATTCCAACCACCTTCTTTGTCAGAGATTCAACTCCTCTTGGGTAAGTATATTGTAAGCTCTTGTGGTTGGTATACAAATCAACATGAACACCATACAAGTAATGCCTTGGTATTTTAAAGGAAAATACCATGGCCTCTAATTCAAGATCGTATATTGGGTATTTTCTCTCATGCAGCTTACGTACTCTAGAGTCATAGGCTATTACTTTCTCATTTTGCATAAGTACAAACCCCTAAACCCACTCGGGGATGCATCATCATATATAACAAAGCCTTTGCTGCCGACCGAAAGTAAGTCTATCTTTTATGAAATGGAACCTTCTCTCACGTAGCTCAGACCACTGAAGTTTCTTACTCTTTTGGCTAAAACTAGTCAAGGGATATGAAATGGATGCAAAAAAATCTATAAAGCTCCAATAATAACCCTCTAAACCCAAGAAACTCCTAATGTCGATTATAGACAATGCTCTAGTCCAATTTTTCACCACCTGGATTTTCCTTGGATCAACCTCAACTCCTTCAATAAAGATGAAATAACAAAGAAACACCACCGAACTCAATCAAAACTCACATTTTCTATGCTTGACAAATAATTAGTTCTCTTAAAGAACTTATAACACCACCGTCAAATGTTCCATGTGTTCACCCTCATTTATCGAATATACCAATATTTTGTCAAAGAAGTCAATGAGAAATGAATCTAGGTATCTTCAAAAAACCATATTCAAGAAATTCATAATCGCTGCCTGGGCATTAGTGAGACCAAAGGACATTACTAAGTACTCGTAGTGACCATATCTTGTTTGAAATGTTGTTTTTGGTATATCCTCACCTCTCTTCTTGTCTATCCCCTTCACATTGGGGAAATCTCGAACCTTGTTCAAACTTTAACCAAAACCAGAAAAATTATCCTTTTCTTAAGGCAATCACTATAATGCTTCGTGCCACACATTCCACAAGTTTGCTTCTTTGTTGGTGAACTAGTTCCGCTTCCCTTTTTAGGATTAGAATTAGGCATCCTATAATCCCTAGCCTTAAGGAACTTGATAGGAACTTCTTTTAAAACCCTCTTCTTGAACATAGGCTTGTCTTGGATATAAAGCATACCTTTTAAAGAACAACTATCAAAGGATCTTGCCCTCTTAGAATCTCCACTCTTTCTCTTAGCTATTGACTTGTACACTTGTTGAGCATAAACCATGAGAGAAGAAATGTTCATATTGTAATGTAGCATAGCATAATGTCATTTTTCGTGCATGTAATCCGACACCACCTTCACAAACAGGTTCATTCTATCCCTAGGATCGTAAACAAAAGAAGGAGCATACCTGGATAATGTAGTGAATTTCAATGAGTATTCAAGCACACTTATACCTCCATGGCGAAGGTCGATGAACTCTACCACTTTAGCTTCCGCCGCTCCCTAGGAATGAATCTATCAAGAAAAGTCATTTTAAAAACCTCCCAAGTCAACGGTCCATTTCTCAAAAGCCCATTGTCTCTCCATTGGACGTACCAAGTTTGGTCCACATCCTTGAGTTGATTAATGGCTAACTCGGCCTTCTCCCTTGTAGTCAACCCCATAGTATAAAGGATCATGTAGATTTCATCAAATAAATCTTTAAGGTATTTTTCAACCTTGGACCCATATAAAGTAGGAGGATTCATCATAGTGAAATCCTTCGAATGAGAGGCTATGGTACCAACGTGTTGGTTTGCTCGGGGTACAATCTCCATATTAGCTTGGGCAGTAAATACTTGATCTTGAGTAGTGACATCTTGTGCTTGAGTAGTAATGGCTTAGACCATGTGGAGAAGGGTATCATTTATGTTGTCATCCGTCAAAGGTGGACGATTGACCGGATATTGGTTATCGTTAATATCTTCTTCAAGAGAAGGGACTTGATCCCCACCGAGAGGAACTCCCGCATTGGCAATCTCTTCTTCAAGACTTCATGCCGCGTTCTTTTTAGTATGCATTGTCTATAATCACAATAAAAGGATTTGATGTGAAGATCACGTAGAGTCAAATATCTAGAGGCACGATATTGGATTTCTAAGAAAATGAGATTTCTCTAAACGTCACATATGTCCTATTCATAAGTGTGGCGCGCTTCACAATTAGGATTAACAATCTACATAGATGTGGTTGAGAGAGACATCGACTCAAAGATATTAAACATCATACTATGATACAAAGTGTGTCACATCCGGGGAGAACCCCCCAGATGTAACCGGCGTCGCTTTCCTCTTTGAGGACTAAGAGTAGCCTCTTAGCTTACACCATTACATTCATAGGTAAAAAAATGGAAAATTTAAAAACTTATGATTACTTCTTCATTGAGGTTTACATAGATATTTTCATACACATAGTGCTTATATCGTGTATATATAGACCCTTCGTATAGGAAGATTACATAGGACTCTACATTTATTTCACATAGATATATATAATATAACATAGTCTAAATGGATGTCTAATGTCATAACAATGTAACAAGAGTTTAATCATTTGGGCCCAGTCCATACATCAATTTAACAAACCCACCTATAACCTATACAATATTTAGTACTCAAAGAAAAAGGAAACAACATAGAAGTTATAAAACTAGAACAATTTTATACGCTTTATAGTGGCATTGCCCTTTGAATGTGAGGACCTAACCATCTAAGTTGAATGAGACTTCCAAGTATTCCTTCAAATTCTTCTCAAAAGTCCTTTAATGACCGTAACGCAAAATGTTTTGGAAAAAGGAAGAAAATGAGATTAGTACACTAATTGTACTAAGTATGAGAAAATATGAACAAATATCATGAAATCATGCTAAAAAGGGACAATTCGTTGAAGTATGAAAATCCTCATGCACATTCAAGAAGACCATGACAATCAATAAGAAAAATTCCTTAAGTTAACAACATGTACATCACTAGACAAACAATACTAATTCTATTCAAGTCAACATGCATTTCACCTAATTGAACACAAAGTGAAGATAACCCTCTTATCAAGTTATACTACCAACAGGCATGACATATAGGTCATTACAACATAACCAAAGAAATAAAATTACCCATGGAACCTCATTAAGTCAACAAGTTCATACACTATGAGAATCCCCATAACTTTACTCAATAAAGTAACCCAACAAGAACAATGATTAGTATCCAACTTCACAAAGCATATCATTATACTTAACCATGGAGACCAAAAACATATTCATAAGTGAATTAAACATCATAAGAAACCATCAATGTGAAATATAATCATACACATATAATGTACCATTATAAGCATATACATATGTAAAAACATCTTTCTTGGACATCCCTCAAGCTAAATAATGCAATGTTTAGGTAGAGCCCCATACCTTTACTATAACGCCCAAAAATGACCAAGGTGATTAGATCTTCGTGGCTGTTTCATGATTTAATTTTTAGTTAAAATGAGTTATATTATTGTTCTTAGGCTGTTCTTGATGTTTGATTTATTTTGGAGGTCAAACGGCAATGAACGTCCATCACATTCGGAAGGTGTTCTTTAGATTGTACTTGTGTGTCTTGTTGTGTTTGTGTGAGTTTTACGTGTTCTTTTTCCTTGAAACTAAGTTGGGATGTTCCTATGACCTAGAAGACTCAGTTTATAAGTTTAACATCCGGGCATGACCCAACCAATGACCCACAAGGGGACCAAGATGAAGAGCCCAAGAATTGGACAAGACTGGCAAGAATACTGTCCAAACGATAGAGCAGTCTACTGGGCATAGGCCCATTGAATCCCCATAGAATGAGGGTCTTCATCCCATAATTGGTGGGAAATATAGACCTCCCTTGAACCGGTATCTGATGGTATTGATGCGCAGCAGCACGGGCCGTCGATCAATCGAAGTCCATATGCTTGGGCCGCTGATTGGCACCTGCTAGAGCTGCTGCACCTTGCTGCCTTGTTTGGCTGTTTTATGTAAATTCACTCCAAGTATTTTGGGACACTAGATGATACTTTTAGTTATTTTAAGTTATATTAAATTAGTTTTAAACCCTAGACCTAGACAAGATTTCTCACTTCATATATTCAAACTCCCTCTCTAAAGAAAACTCACACAAAGTCACCATTTAAACTAAGAGTCAAGGAGGGAAAGAAGATATGGTATGGACGTGTTCCTTCAAAAAAAATTTATGGCTTTGTTATCTTTGAGGTATTGTATCCATCCTTGAACCCTCTTCCATTCAGGGAGTCATTTACCAAAAGATTTTTAAAAAAGAATTTTCAAACTCTATTTCCTTCTATCTTTGATTTTAAGCATGGGTCTTCTTCTTATAAAGGTGTTCTAATGATTTAAATGTTTTTATTATTGTATGAATTTATGATTTTAATGTAAAAGACATTATGAACTAATTTATATGCATATTTTAAACTTTTAGTTTAAGAAATGGGTTAACTGGTCATGTTTTCATAAGGTATGAACTTTGGTTTTCTTATGTTGTTTTTTTGTTTCAGATACTTTGCTAAGGACACTATTATGATGAAATATTGAGAAATTGAATATAGTGGATGATGGCTTTGTTAAATTGTGAGTTGCCTATATTGTATAGTTCTTATGATGAATTGCTTTTGAGTGGTATCATCCACCTTCTTGGTGGCGATATTTATTAGATGAACTTGATATTACTTAGTTTATTTTGTGAGTGTGGCTTTGAAGACCATGTTTATGAAACGAAGTGATATTGAAGATAAGTATTTTCTTGTGTTGTGTGAAGTAGAATATCATGTTTTGTTTAGGTTAGGCCTAGTTAATGTCTATGACTTGTGAAGCATACAAAGTGTGTAAATTCATAAATGTAGGACTAAAGCACGTATAGAAGCTAATGTTAGTGAAATTATGCTTATATGAAATATGTACTCACAAGTATACACACACACTTAAACGAATGTTTGAAGCTAAATTGAGTAATTAGACGAGTTTTGAGGTGAACACTTTTCGGGAGTTGAGATGAAATGTTTAGTAGAAACCTCACTACATCGTAAGCGCTTTCTAAGATAGGTCGGAGCATCAACACCTTTAGTGAGTGGACATGTTGTATGCACTAGCTACCCTTAACCTATAGTTTAATGTTTTTAGAATTTGTGGGCGTTATTTCTATCACCGAGAGGATATGAAGAAGAGGTGGTTACACCTCGTGAGTGGAGATGTTGCATTTCAATATACCTTTTGAGACGAGTATTCCTCGTGAGTAGAGAATGTGTACTTAGTAGCAATATCCTTCACCCTAAATTTTGCGCCCGCATAGGTGTATCTATTGGGAAAGCCATGTAAAATCTAAAAAGAATGACCTTACTCTAGGAAAGTGAGGATCCCTTATCCGATAGGGATTAATGTGTCTAGATCTAATGGTCTATGTCGGTTAGTCTAACACTCCATAAAAGAGTTGATTCAACTATGTCTTCTAGAAGAACATACTACTTAGGGTAGGTGGTGGTATTGTATGGTATCTACTCCTCGCACTAGGTAGGACATTCTGAAAGGGAAGACATAGTGCCAAACCTTCTAATAAATGGTCTAGTTAGGGTTGGTGGTGGTATGGAATTCTACCTACTCATTTCACTAAGTATGCATCCCTAAAGGGAAGACTTTGATGGTTTGTGTAATGCCTTTTGATGTCTTACCATTGATTGAGGGTCTTGTTTCTCCCGAGTTGAGTAATCCGAAAGTGGTAGTCTTGAGGAATGATTTGGTGTGTATTGAAGTATTCATATGCATACTTCCTTCATGTTTTACCTTAGTAAGTCTTAGGATTTTCCAGAGGTAGGGAAACTCTTATGGAAAAAGATTTCACTTTCTCTTTGGCTTGGACTTGGAAGTTCACTCATTAGAATAGGAAAATTCGTAGTTAATGCGTTAAATGATTTATTGTTAAATGTCAAATTAGTTCACTGTATTGTAAGATTGCGTTTACTGTAGAGTTTTGGAAGTTACTGTAAATAGTCTCTTTTGGTTTAAAATTATGGAATCTCTTATTTAAGAGTTAAGTGATTGTTCTTATGATGATTTTCTATTATATCCTTGAATGTGTTACTTAAATTGCATGAAATGTTAATTTACTAAAATGTCCATTTTCCCATGTTTTTTGCATATGCCTTACTTAGTACATTGTTTTTACTAACCTCATACTTTTCTATAATCTATAAGTATAGGTTAAAGACTTTTTGGAAGATTCGAAGACCAAACTTGGGAAATTCACTCTCTCGAGAATTGGTATATTCTTATATATTCGAGGAAATAGTCAATCATTTCCTAGTTTATTATTGAGACAAATTATGTATTTAATTTAAACGTCAAGGGTCGTGTCCCTAAGATATTATATGTCGTGTCTTAAGATTGGCTTGTGACGATGAAATTTCTTATGTATTTATGGAAGATCCTTTTTACTAAATTATTCGTGAAAAGTTTTAATTCCGCACTACTTTTCATGTTTGACGTAATGAACGCTATTTGAAGCGCTTGTACAAGACCCCAAAAGGTAATGTACACCAGGTCATGAAACGAGGGTTCCTCTTAACTTCTAGGGGGTACCTTCGGTCATGACACCTACCTCAAAAAAGCTAAACCCCTTAAATTATCCTATTTAAACTTGAATGATTTAAATCATTTCACCTTGTGGGACATCTTACTTTAACCGACATAGACCACATGAGCTAATGTTGAATTGATGTCAAGGAACCCAACACAAAAAGAAGGCGGACTACTTTCAAAGGTAGTACTAACACATGAACATAGAAACTACATGGCTACACTAGCTAGTATTTCTATGGGGGAAACATAGTTCAAGAACTAGGAGATATAGTTTGAACCCTCATTATGCTAAATGCATAATAGTCTCAATAAAAAGACCAAATAATTGATCCTACCTTACCTATGTGGGAAGGGACACTCCTCACTCTACATCACTCGGTGCTTAGTTAGAGTCTCTTTTGATATGTCTTGAATGTCTTTATTAACCAGCATAGCTTAATGTAGGTAATAGGTTCAATCCTTTGCATAATGAACATCCCCATAGCTCAATAATAGTTGCATAATTAAAGTTCTTTCATTACAATTCATATGAGTGAGGTTAGCACATTTACATACTCACATCATCGTAAGACACATTGGTAAGCATCACCATCCTTATAGCATTTAAATATTACCTAGAATGTCACAAACCATATTAACTACATTTAAATTCAACATCATACAAACCCTATTAATATTAATAAAAGTATACTACAATTCAATATCATCACTTAATCACAATTTACCACAATTGAAATAAAGAATAGGGATCACAAGACTTACCAAGCCTCCTTCATAATCCATCATCAATGTCATACCATCAACCCTTAACTAAAACAAATAAGGGTTAACTATCAGCAAACAATAATAAGAATAATGACAACAAAGCCAATTCAATCACTATTTCACAATCCATCACTAGTTCTTAATTAAGATTAGAGAATTAGGTTAACGTCATAATCTACATCAATTACTCCATATATAGAATTATAGGACTAAAATTAATCTTAATATTTTCATAAGTGATACAATAGCATCATAGGATAGTAATTCAAGCAATAACCAAGTCAAGTTAACCTCCACTAGACAATTCATATCAAGATCACAACATAGTGTTAAGTGGAATAGGTATTCTTATACGTACTAGACCAATCCATCAATATGTAGTATAATATAGTAAAAATTCATCATAATCTAATAAATACAATCCAACAAAAACATAAAAAAATTAATTTGAAAGATCAATTTCGAGATTTGAAAGGACCCACTAGAATTTAATACTTTTGAAATCAATTTGAAGGAACCCTTTGGGAAATGAAGTCCCAAAGATGAAAAGAATCCCATACATTTTTACTTGATGAAAATTTATGCATAAAAATTATATATTTAAGCCATATAAACCTTTCTTAAAATTGTCTCCTATGGTGTTCTTCAACTTGGAAGAGAAAAAGAAGAGAGAAGGAAGAGAGTTTGGGTTTGGAAAATATGAGAGTTAGGTTAGTATAATAAGGTTAGGGTCTTTATTTCGGTCATTAAACTACTTCATTGGGCCTCCCTAAAACCCTATTTAATTAACCAACCACCTAATTAATTAACTTAACACATTTAAAATCGTGCAGCAAAACCGTCCCTTGACATATGAGACCACGACAAATGGTCCGTATATCTAATGATAGACACTGTTCACTTCCGTGCTGCACACTCGTCGTTTTGTTCGAAGACTTGTCAAAACATAGCTCCAAGAATTTTTTTCTATGTGCACATTGAAGGAAGCATTCCACGCCCCATTGACTGGACAATGAATCATTGGTTGCATCCATTGGTGGACACTCTCTTGGGAAGCCTTTGACCCCAAAATACAGGGGTCCTCCTCAAGGTCTCTTGGTTGGTCCGAGGAAACGCTTGCCGAAATTTCAGACTATGAATCAACCCTAATACGTTTTAGACACCCTTCCACTTAAATTCATCAATTTCTGACTCGTAAAAATCAGTCAAATGGGATATGTCACAATTGCACCTCATTGAACTAGTTTCAGAATGTCATTGACGTTTCTTGATTTTTTTAATTTATAAACTTCCTAAATGAATTTTATGCATTAAAATTGACCTTAAAACAGTGTCTAAACCTTTTGACACTTGTGTGGGGTCTAGAACACCTCTTAGACTTTCGAAGTGTTACATCAGAGCTAATTTTCAAGTGTTGTCTCGATTTTTGATGGCCCAAGTTGATAAGGAGGTTCTTTTTCCAATGAAAACAAATGTAGACAAGTCAGCATATAGATATACACATTTCAATGGAATGACGGGAGACCGGAAGATTTCGTTTAAGTTAATTCCTCTATAGGTGATGAAAGACAAGCTTCTTGAGTTTATGAACCATTAAAAGGGAGTATGGGTGTGAAAGAATATGCTCTAAAGTTCACAAAATTATCTAAATATGCTCCAACAATGGCTGTTGATTCAAGGGAAATGATGAGTAAGTTTGCTTCAGGTGTGTCCGAAATCGTGGTTAATGAGTGTCATGCTACCATACTTATTAATGACATGGATATCTTTCATCTTATTGTTCATGCAGAATATGTTTACGAGTAGAAACTTAAGAAATGATCAAGTGAGACGAAGAGGGATAAAAACAATGATGTTAATTTCTCTCATACAAGTTCTGATGATCATGGTTGTCCTATATTTTGACAAAAATTATTCGTTCAAGGTTCCTCAAATGGTCCTCTTACGTGATCAAAGGTGACTAATCATAATCCTTAAGGAAGGAATAGTAGTACATCATGATTGCTCATCTCTACTTGTGCTAGGGTTTTGAGGAAGCACGAGTGTAAGTGCCTACCCGACACAAATGGTTACTTTAGTTGTGGTAAGAATGGTCATAAAATGAGAAATTTTCTCTATTCTTATGTCTAAAGGAAGAGAAGGAAAGAAAGCTTCTCCTAGTGGTTTGGGTTCCACTGCTTCTAAGAAAACAAAATTTATTCACTTGATACCGTGGTGAACAAGAGGTTCTCCGATGTGGTTATAGGTGTGTTGAAATTTTTACATCTTGATGTTTATCCTTTAAATGATCTAGGTCAGACCTTGTCTTTTGTGATGCCATATGTGGTTATGAGGTTTGATGTTCTTCTGGACGTGTTGTTAGATCATTTTTCTGTATGTACTCCTATTGGTAATTCTATTGCGGCTAAGGGGATTTATAAAATGTGTCCCATAGAATTACTCTTGTGACTTTGTATAGATTGATATATTACATTCTAACGTTATTGTCGGTATGTATTATCTGCATTAATAATTCTCTTCTATTAATTGTAGAACTTGTATAGTCAAGTTTAACTTCTACATTTTAACGTTATCCTCGGTATGTTTCATGTGGTAATTCTAGAAATATGAATTTCAATGGCATGCGTTTACCTTCTAGTTAGGGTGAGGGATGTGGATTCCAAAAGCTCTACTCATAATCGGTTACCATTACTAATAAGTTTTTGGAAGTACTCCAGATAATTTACACGATATTCCCCTATAAACATAATTAGACTTTCATATTGAACTTCTATTGGATACATTACCTATTTCTATTTCTCCTTACTATATGATCTTTGAAAACTATAAGAAGTGGAAGGAAAAGTTGAAATATGAATGGATATGAGTTTCGTCCGACAAATTATCTCTCAATGGGGTTCTCCAATGTTGATTGTGTAGAGTACACCCTATAAGTAACCGGCTTAGTTGACCTCGAATAGGTCAAAGAAGAATTTTGCATTCATCATCCCATTAACCATAAAATAAAATCCGAAAAACATAAAACTTTTCATTTGAAGTTCAATTTCACTTCATATATCGAAAATAACAACTAAGTTATATCACAATACTTAGCCCCTACATCTTTATAATAGTTTTATAACATGAATAAAATGTAGTCCTTGAAATAGGAGAAGTGGAAGAATATATTTCTATATAAGGAAAGCCACAAAACCTAAAATCATAGGGTTTCATCCTCATACTTGAAGACTCACCAATTTGGGAAAGCAATCCTGGATTCTTAAGAAAATGGCCTTGAAATAGCAGGAATCACATTTGTGTAGAAAATATAAGAGATGGGTTAGTTAGTACAAACCACGTGTACTAATTAACGGAAATATATGCAAGTAATAAAATTGAAACAATGCATCGAGGGACATTTTGTTATAAACATGCTATATTCACTTTAAAAGCCTTTATGCACATTCCAAGAATCATATACAAATCAATATTACCACAACAACAAGACATATCCCTATTCAAGAATAATTTCATTATATAGCTATAGTCAACCTTTTACATTTAGAGTCCATTTCATTAATTCATCACAATACCTTACTTGTCACGCTAATCTATGTCTACTACTGGAATGTGTATATGAAGCCCCATAACCTCACATAAATCAAGTAAACCAACAAAGGGATCACAAGCTTTGTCTTTTATATCATACATCATCATAAAAAATTTAGTGTATACCATGCACATAAATTTAGACAGTTATCATGTATATCATGTGACACCAACATACTTCATATTATTTAAGAACAACATCATGCATTTCATTCATATAACATATACATAATGAGCAAACTCTAGAATTCCCTTCAAGGTCAACTTCGGTAATGCATAGGTGAAGTGTCATATTCTTACCTACACTAATTTACACCTCTTAAGTAATCCTAGTTAGTATTCATATTCTTACTTTCATTAATTCATTTTAACATTTGGAGAACTTCACCATGAGCGACATAGACGATGTATGTTACATGGAATCTGGTGTCATCCCTTCACACCGAAAGGAGGGTGTCCAAATTTCCAAGGTAAGACATAAATATTTCTATAGCATTTAGGTGGATCAACTAAATAAGGTTTCCTATGGGGGAAAATACACAAGGAACTATGAAGGTTTTACTAGAAACACTCTTTATGCTATTTAGTATTGTAGTTTCAACCTAATTAGAAAATTGGGTGAGCCTTTCTTCCTGTGTGAAGGAACACCTCTCATTATCAAGTTTAGTCTGTGATAAGTTAAATTCCCTTTTTGAAGTGTCTTTAAGTATTCCATAAAATAATTTCATAACATATGTTTTGGGAGTTTAACCCCGCATATAACATATTCATAAATAACTGGTTTTATGATGAGAAAGTTATTTCATCACAAACCCAACATAAAGTGAGAACATTACTTCATAACATAGTCATAAGAAGAACATAGGAATTACCTTCAATGCCTCGTAATAGCAAATTTATTGTCATCTCACAACCATCATATTCATAGAGTGATCATATATTCAGAACTTCATTAGTAATAGTTAAGTTATTAACATTACTAAAGATAAACCACAATACATCAGTAATATGTTCATAGCTTTGAAGGTCTAAAAAATGGCCTTCAAGATACAGTTTAACCACTTCACCCTAAATCCATAATATTGATCCAATTATCTTCACCATCAAATATACAATTATACCAGAACATAATAAATTTACATTACCTCTATTCATTACACAGCAAAATTTAAGAGTTAGGGTTAAGAGAAGGGGGAAATTGATGGATCTTTAAGGAATTAGGCCAAAACCTAAGATAATACATCAAATAATTCATAAACACTAAAAATCCATCAGTAATAAATTATATACCAAATAACTCAATTTTAAAGGTAAACCATGAAATGGAGTGAAATCTAAAAATTAGGAAGAAAATTGAAATAAATTTCTAAGAACCTTTTTGGGAAAGGAGACCCAACGAGTAAAGAGTTCCCATACCTTGGTAATCCCTAGGGATTATTAGATAAAATTCTTTCTCATCAATCCTGAGATAATCTTGACATTCTTCATCAATGGAGTCATGAATTAAGAGGGTGTTTTTGATAGGATTTTCTTTATGACTCGTTTGTTTAGTTAGAATGAATTGGGGTCATGGGGTTGGGGTCTGATAGTTAGGTTTAGTTAGGTAACTAACTCACAACCTGTCATGACCGGGGAGCCTCCCCTAGAAGTAACATGGTGTACTTGACCTTTTGTAGGTCTTATACAAGCCTATAGTTATCACTCATCGCATTGTCATAGATAAATTAGCGGAAAATTTAAAACATTTCATAGAAAATCATATACTAGAATATCGCTTCCATTATATATATATATATATATATATATATATATATATAAAATACGATATTTACATTGTTAGATTCCAAGTCTCTTTGCCATGTTAGAGTCAACATCATTAGAGTAGAGAAGGGACTTCACCCTTTCAACATAAATTCATACACTAAAGTATTAAAAAACTTTATAGAAACTTAACATAGGAAATCCTTGATGTTAAGGATCCCTTCCAATGAGCTTATGAATAACATATCAAGCTCCTATTAATGTAAAGATATCCTATAAGAATCCATAACCTATACTTTGTGTAAAAATGTAGAGAAGAATCGAGTTAGTACAACAATGCGCTAAGTATGACAAAAATATAAAAATATGCATATTAAAGGGACCTTTTACTTGAAATCATGTTTCATGCCTTTTTGAGAAATCTTCATAAAACATTGATACAATGGCATTTATACAATTCACATACTTCATATAAGCATATTCAATGGTCATCAATCATATGAAATCACACATTGCATTTAAGACGTTTTAGAAATTACATTATACTAAGCATATTCATTCCTTACAGTGAAGTATTATCAATTTAATGTGAATCCTTTTCTTCGTAATTTCTTATCCTCCCATGTATCCCGCTAGTGATACATTGTGCAATGCATCACCTTAAGGCCACAAGGAAACAACAAATACACCCATTCAACTAAACTCATATAACAATAGGACTATTTCATATAACAAGGAACATACTTCACATTACACTTAACATAAGACCACACTCGTAATCCTAATCTAGGTATGCTAGCACAATGTACAAGTGAAGCCCCATAACCTCACACATACTTAGTAAACCTATCATAAGACCACAAGCCATAACACTTTAGTTCATACAATAACAAGGCAATATAGAAAAATTAATTTATGCCAACAAGACTTCATTATATAGTCATTAAGACCAACATTATGCATATACAATAAGACTAGTTCATATAGAGTCATACCATACATTTCATCACAACAAGTAGACAACACTGCAAAGTAATGTATAAGCAACATAAACATGTTCACATACATTCGAACACCTTCCTAGGACTTCCCTTAAAAGCCACTTGTGAAATGCATAGGTGAAGTCCCACACCCCACCTACATTAAATAATACCCTAAGGTTATTCTCCTTAGGGTCCTTAAAAAAAACATCCATTTTCCAGTTTAAATTAGGGACACTATAGCCTTAATCAACACTATGACCATGGGTGCTACATATAAGTCGGTGTTTTAGAGCCTTAAACCATTGGAAGGTGCTATTACCTAGGAAAGGTAGAACAAAAACACATGATAATATATTAGGTAAAATACTTGTTATATACTACGGGTCAAGCAAAGTTTATGGAATTAAGAGATATGAATTGGACCCGCTTCATGCCCATAGGAAATGGAGTTCTCATCTCATAAGAAACCATGAGTGTATCTTCCTTAAAGGGAAGTCAACATCTTATAAGGAACCATATGTTAATATTCCTCCAAAGAATTCACCACCTTATGAGTACCAAATGGTGAATATTTTTCAAAGGGAAGACAAAACCTCTCATTGTCAAGTTCACTCGGTTCTAAGTTATATTCCTTTTACTGAAATGCCATTATGATGATTACTTTATAAAATATAGGTTTAGCAAAGTTCACCCCTCATAAGCTTATCTCATAGGTTATAGATGAGAGTTTATCAAACTAAATGATGTGAGAAACCCTTTCACTTGAACATAACATATTAAAGCACCATCTAGTTGTAGGGCTCTCTTGGGAACATATTCCAAGAGCCCCTCTATTGACTATATCATCATGCATGTGTGTGTGTTTACTTATATGTGAGCATCTAACACATTAAGGCAACACATGTTCATACATTAATGCATAAGTATATATGTCTAGATATATGAGAAATCCTTTCATATAAACACTCTAAGACACTATGGTCATCACATCACATACTTAACATCATATACCATAATTTATATTCGTAACATATCCCTACAATCCTATTCATGTAATTAAAAGAGCAACCTAGAAGCTATACTATAACGGTACAAATGTGCAATGCATAGGCAAGGTCCCATACCTTGACCCATAGTAGTACACCTATCAAGTCATTATTGTAAATGATGCATCACATAACTTCATAAAATGGAAAAAATATAAGAAGACACATTAATTCAAGACTTACTATATCATTACAATAAGATCTAGTCATTATGGACAAATACAATCTTTAGTTCACATATTAGATTATAAGACCTCATCATAGGAAGCACATATATATAAACTTTACGTAACCATTTACTTGCTCATTACATTAGAAACAAAACCTAGATCATAGCTAGAATAGGACACTAGGCTTGGACTCCACTTTAGGGGATAACCAGCACCACACATTCATACTAAAATTGCCTTTAAGGCCATGATCACATCACATATATATATTCTCAATAAAGTAAACACCGCCACCATAAGTTTACCATACGAGACATTTTTCATAAAAGGCTTCATCAATTATCAATACAACTAGAATGTAAAAGAGATGGCATTTTTACCAATTTCTCACCCTTTGATCATGCTTGATAAATAATCCTATTTTATCACCAATCTATGTAAAGGGCAATAGCTTAATGTTCTTTAATCATAAAAGAAACCATGCATACACCACTAGAAGACCATGCTACAACATTGTACAACACATCACCAACATACTAGAAAGTAGTGAGACATAGATCGTTGACAAACTTCACATCCATTGTTCATCAATCATATTTCATCAAAAATATAAATCTAGGAAGTATCTAAAGAAATAATAACCTAGTCTAACTCATTCTTTATCAATCTTTGAAGTGAGATAACATTATGTACATACATTATCAATATATTGGTTAAAAGAATGTAGATTAATCTTTACTCCCTTTCCTTGATAATGAATGATTTATCTTTGAAATTCATCAATAACATCAATATGAGGACGTAGCTACAATTTTCTTTACATAAAAAAATCCTTCAATCATGCACTAGTCGTGATTACAGTGAAGGTCATGCATTAACATTCAATAAGAAGTAGAGATCAAGTAATCATGCATCAATACTCATTGGACCAAAAACAAATAATTCATCATCAGTAAACATACCAGGAAGTATATGTAATCAATTTAACATGCTAGAGTCATACTTCAATCATCATAAATTCAAGATCACAAAGCCCAAACATAGGCTAAATCGTTAGTTGAAAGGAGCACAGGTTAATTCTCCAGTTGGATCGAAAGTAATGTTACAAAAAGTTGATTATTATCAATTTATCATGATTAAGCCTTTGAAAACGTTTTGATAATGAACCCATGTCTAGATTGAAGAAGGAGATGTTTGATCATGAACTTGCATTGAAAAAAAGTAAAAGGAGCTCTTTAGATGAAATATTGAAAAGAGATGAAGGATAACTATACATTAATACATCAGAATCCCACAAAATATCTCTCACCCTAAGTTTCTCATATCCCAATCTCAAGTAAATTTTTTAAAAGTAACTCACCCCTTTGAGTAGATCAATGAAGTTGTTAGTCTGAGGGAGAAGTAGTTATTCATAATGGTAACGATTTTTAGTTGGTGGTAATCAATACACATTTTCAAAGACCCATCTCCTTCGAATCAACCTCTACACGTTTACCTTAGATGATATGGCAACGAAAAGCAACTGACCTCAACCAAAATTCACAGTTACTAAATTTGGCATAAAGCTGGTGTTCTTTAAGGACCTGCAAGGCAAACCTCAAGTGACTCTCATGATCATTTTAATTTTTGGAGTGTATCAAAATAACATCAATGAGCGAAATTAAAAATTAGTCAAAGTAATCTCGAAATACATTATTCATTTGGTCCATCACGACAGTTTGGGGCATTCGGTAACCCAAAATACATAACTAGCAATTCATAGTGACCATATCTTGAAAAATGTTTTTGAAACATATTCACCTGTCACCCTAAGTTGATGATATCCAAACCTTATGTCATTCATGGAAAAGTAGCTATAACTTTTGAGTACATCAACTAGATCCTCATTCTGAGATGTGGAAACTTGTTCCTTATGGTGACATTATGAAGTTGGCGATAATCAATGTACATTCTAAGAGACCCATCTTTCTTCATCACAAACAAGATCGGACCACCCAGTGGAGAAGTATTAGGTTGAATGAAACACTTTTCTAGTAACTATTTGAGTTGGAATTTCAACAATTTTAGTTCAGCTGGAGATATCCTATATGGAGGAATTTAAGTGAGATTCGTATCCGGTAACAGGTCAATGCCAAAGTCAATTTCCCATTAGGGTTTAACGCTTGGATGGTCGTTAGGAAAAAACTCTAGATATTCCCACAGTACAGGGACTCACTCAAAAGGAGTTTCATATTCTATGTCTTTAACCATAACTATATGATATAGAAAACCCTTGGTTATCATATTACAAGCCTTCAAACAAGAAATGATTTGAACCCTTGACATAGAATTCCCCCTTTCAAGTCAGAAATACGTTCATCTTATAATTGAATCTTCACTACCCTTGTTCTAAAATCTGTGTAAGCAAAACAATCATGAAGTCAATCCATACCCATGATGATATAAAAATAAAACATGTCAAGTTCTACCAAATCAACAAGAGTGACTTTATAGGGTAACATTACATCGGGCATCATTACAGGACATTTCCTATAAACTCTTTTTGCAACCCAAAGACACCCATTGGGGTAGAAACTAAAAAGGGTTCAATCAACACATTGGGAAGTATATCAAACTTCCTACCTACCAAAGTTGTATAAAATTAAATGGTAGCACTTGGGCCAAGAAAAGCATAAAAATTACAAGAGAAGACTTGTAACATGCCCGTCACAACATCAAGAGAGTTATCTTGTTAACCCCTATCCTTGAGTATATAGATCTTGTTCCTTTTTTGAGTTTCAGAACTAGGACAATTTGGTTGAGTTCGACAATTCCCCTTACCTTGACTTCTCAAATTAGGAAAATATTTCACTATATGAAATCCTTTGCCACAACCATAAAAACTATTATTCCCAAAAATGAATTCACACATATGTTTCATACCACACTTACCACGAGTTGATCTTTCTTTTGGTGGATATAAAATTTCTCCCCTTTTGAGGTTTAAGATTTGAACCTGTATCATTGCGATTCTTGGTGAATTTTGAAGGGAATTTTTTTGGAAACATCTTACTAAACTTTTACTTGTCTTGAACATCAAGTTTACTCTTATAAAAAGTACTTTCAAAAGACCTTGGCTTCTTAGCTTCTATGTTCCTCTTCCTTAGACTAGTGTCCTCTACTTGTTGGGCATGAACCATCAATCTAGAAAGATCCATATTGTCATGAAGCATGGCTACACTTCATTCTTCTTCAAGCTATTCGGAAATTCCCATTGCATAATGGATCATTTCATCCCTAGCATTAGAAACCGAAGAATAAGCGTATTTGGAATGCCTTATGAAATTTAAGGAGAATTCCTTAACACTCATACCTTCTTGACGAAGGATAATGAACTCCTCTAACTTTTCTTCCCTCTGCTCCCTTTGGAAGAATCTATCAAGAAACGGCTTTTGATGATATACCAAGTCACGGGACAATCTCCTAAAGCCCTACTATCCTTCCATTTGTTGTACCATGTCTGAGCCAGATCCTTGGGTGGATATGCACAAAGCTCAGCCTTGTCAATACTACTCGCCCTAAAGCAAAAAAGATGTTATAAAACCTTTTCAAGGAAATATTGGGGGTATTTATAAACATTTGATCCAACGAAAATAAAAGGATTAATCTTCGTAAAATCTCTAAGACAATGAGTCATAGTACTAGCATTGTTGGTTGTCTTGAGGTACAACATCCCTTTTAGGTTGTTCCGTAATGGCTTGAACTTGAATGGTGATTGCTTGGCCATTTGGAGAAGGGATTCCCTCACCTCACCATCCTTCATGGCTGGTTATTGATCAAAACTTGATCATTAGCAGTAGCTAGCACTTGAGGAGGAACTTGATTGAATCGGGAAGTAGCACCCACATTTGCAATTTTTTCTCCTACAAGAAAATTATTATATTTTAAGAGACACATAGTGTAAATATTATAGACGCACGACATAGGATTATCATGAAAAGAGAAGTTTCCTAGTAATCACAGATCCTCTCATCCATAATTGTGGTGCACTTTACATCCATGCACAGGAAATTAAGTAATGTGGTTAGTGAGATATTTATCATAAGGATATTTTACTCCATGCTTTGATACCAAGTTTGTAACACCTTGAGAGTACACCCCATATGCTATCGGCGTTGTTGTCCTCTTAGAGGACTCAGACAAGCCCTTAGCATTCGTCATAACATGTCATTATTAAAAATTTGGAAAAAATTAAAAACATTAATGCTATATGAAGTACACTTATACTTCATACATACCAATCATGAAAGCATAAGTATTGATATTCTACAAGATGTCTCATACAAAAACCATCTAAAGAGTACGAATCTAGACTTACCCAATAAATAACCAAAACACAAAATAGGCCTTCATATGAAAGAATCTAAAGAAGTAAATGAAAATATTATTATGCTTAATATATAATAATGCCTTTTTAATCTAGAATAATGTGAAGATTGAATCCGCGAGCATGAGGACCTACCAACACTAGGAAAAAGAGTTTCAAACATCTTCAATCGACCTTCTTAATCCTCAGTTGTCGGACCCTACAGTTGTGGTAATATAAAGTAATGGGTTTAGTATGTCACATGTAGTAAGTATGGGTAGATGAAAATAATATTTAAGGACATGCATGAAAAAGGCTTATTTATCATTTCTTTTAAATGAATGCAAGGTCATATGAAAGTCTTCAATGTACAAACCATAGAACATGTACAAAGTTAATGATTCCATCATTATAAGTCATGCTAATAACAAGACATATTATAATATTGTAATTTTAACAATTCATATTCAAAATATCATATACACGTAACATGCAAAACATTTGGCAATGATCCTATCTCCAGCCTACAAGTGAAATAGTCATGTGAAGCCCCATAACCCCACACGACCAAGTATATAAGATAGGAGACCATAAGTAAAGCTTTGAATTATGTAACTTGTAGCATAAATGGTGATCACCTCATAAAGAAATATAGAACAATAACATGTTCATTAATGTAACCAACTTCATATAAGAGTAACGACATGTGTAATAATCATCATACCTTTCATATTATAATATTACATAAAAACATTGTCCTAGGACTTCCCATTAAGTCAACTTGTAACATCCTAAAACCACACCCAAAAAGTTATTCTGTAATCTCAAATTGCAACTGGCGCCGTCGACTTCTCACAAGTCTAAGTCAAGCAGTTTCTTACCATTCATTGCATACATGTACGAAAATTAGTATGGAATTAAAACATTTCATACTAAATAATATTAATTCAAAATATCTCTTTTATAGAAAAATATAATGAATGACTAAGTGACAAAGTCACTATCATAGACAAATTAGTAAATTGGGACACGGTCCATACTTCAACATATAGAAAATAGCTAAGTATATTTCAATACATCAATAAGGAAAATTAAACATCAAAATGTCCTCGGATCTAGTGAGGATATACCAAACTATTTCCTTGAATGAACACTAAAGCAATCTTCAACTTCGAGACTCCTTTCAAACACCACCTACACCTTTAAAGAAAAAAAGTATGGAATTAGTACAAATACTTGTACTATGTATGACGTAATGCATAAAATCATGAGAAACGGTCATTCGTATAAAACATGGTTTTTTTATTAAAACATTATGGTATAATTATAAGAACAACTTTTACCACCTTAGAAACACGCATGATTTGACATATGTATTTCATCATGTATTTAAGAACATTAAAGGTATCTAAGTTCACCTTTAATGTAGACCTATTTAAGCTTGCACTCTTCTCACCAAAGGTTATCCTACGATCAGATCATTTCCTTATTACTTTATTAAATACTTACCTAAGGTTACTTTACTATTCACATAAGTTGAAGAAGAAGAAACCGCCCATACACCCTCTTCAAGATTATCTAAGCAACCCTGAGAGCTACCCTAGATAGAGCACTTTTTATTCATCATACGTTATCTAAATTTGTCATTGTTAATTAATTCAATTACAAGACATTTCATTAATTATAGAATTCAAATAATGGTTTTGGAAAGACTAGGGACTCACATACGAACATCATCAAATTCTAGTCATGCAATGTTTAGATAGCGTCCCATTCCACTAACTAAACTTCCTAGAATTTATCGAACACTAGCATGTAAGAGATATGGTCGTTTGAAGTTTACCAAAATAAAGTGTTATGTATAATCTTAACTGGTATGGAAACATTTAACTATACTTTGTGCAAGGTTTTTCAAATGACCTTTATTGATATTGAAAATCGTTCGTACACTAGGAAATTTACCATAAAACCTTTGAAAATTAAGAGTCACCTAGAATGATGTCATATGAAAATATATGAATTGCTAGAGCTTAACTTAGAAAAATTTTGGATCTAACACAAGTTGTGCAATGTATAGGTATGGTCCCATACCCCTACCTATACTAAGTAGACCCTTCAATTAACCCTAGAAAACGTCTATTTACTTTTCATTAATTTTACTTGAGGAAACATTTGACTTAACCGACATTAGACCATGTAAGCTAAACATGAAATCTAGTGTCATAAAATACTACACCGAAAGAAGGTGTTATACCGGTGAACGTAGAACAAAACATTACATAGCTTTGTAGGTCGATCCACTAGTTAGTATCCTATGGTAGAAACATAGTTCAAGAACTAGGACATGTATTATAGACCTATAGTTCCACATTAAATGGAAGCCTCTATTGCATGAGGATATTGTTTACCCACCTTTAAACTAGGGAAGGGACACCTCTCTTAGATACTTTATCGTGCTATGCTTAACTACTTTTTAATTAACCTTTAAGTCATCTTTTATTCATAAATATTACCATAAGTCATTGGGGATTATCTTCTTTTATAGGCATGATTATAAATTCTTTAGGATTAGATGAGAATTTCCTTTCCTCATAACCCTTCGTTTGTGAGATTAACATATCATATATCATCTTGTGTAAATCATAAGAGGATATCATAAACTTGCAGTCTCATATTTTTTGCATGATCACACAAATTAACTTATTCCTAGACAAATATATATGCATAACATCATGATACTTACTTCATTAGCATTGTGACATCATTTATAGGCTTACAAAACACCATAGAGTAATAACAGCTTTAATAGACTTAACTCTTACTTCCAAGAACCTTTTTAAAAAATATATGTTCAATAGACAAAAATCATCCAACAACATTGGTGAAAAACTCAATAACACAACCAATACCCACACTTCAAGTCATACACAAAATCAGTTCATAATGTAGGGTAAGAGAAAAGGGTCATTAAAGAGTTCATTCAAGTCTTAGTCCCAATCAAAACTTTTACATGTAATCAAATAGTAGATACAACCCATTTGAAGTCATTAGTATTATAGGACATGTTTAACACAAAATTCTAACTTTTAAATGCCACCTATTCAACAGTATGTACTTAATAAACAGTATAAAACCATTTTTTTCATCGATACTCATGAATCTAGAGTTAGAAAGTTATCCTGTTTTATAGCGTAAAAACCCTAGAAGTTTTAACTCTTTAGGACCTGTAACGCCCCAAAACAAATTAAGGTGAACTAGAGAATCATTAGTGTTCATTGATTTAATTTGAAGTTACAACGAGTTATACTAGTGTTCTTCGGCACTATGTGAAGTTTGTTTAAGTTGGTGGTCAAACGTACAAGAATGTCCATGACGTTCGGAATGTGTGCCTTAGAAAGTATTCTTGTGTGTCTTGATGTGTTTGTGTGAGTATTACTTGTTCGTTTTGCTTGAAACATATGTTAGGTAATCCTAATACCTAGTAAACTTAGTTTAGGAGTTTAATGTTCCGGTACAACCCCTCCTAGGACTCACAAGTGTCTCTAGTTTAAGGGCCCAATACTTGGACAAAACTGCCAAAACCACTACTCAATCGACAAGGCAGTCTACTGGGCATAGGCCCATCAACACCCCATCGACTGGGGGGCGTAGTCTCATAATTACTGGGAAGTACATGTCCCCATGTATCATCATGAGAAGTCATTAACACCCAGCAGAACGGTTCGTCCACCGAGCGACGGGCCGTAACTTTGATCGTCGATTGACTCCTTACGAAAGTTGTAAGTTTGCTTCTATGGCTTGGGGTGTTTGGTAAATTCATCCAAAGTTTTTTTTGACCCTAGGACGTTATTTTTTGTGTTTATTAGGTTTATTAATTTTTTCTAAACCTTAAGACCTCATTTTACACCCGTCTTCCTAAAATCCAAAACCCCTCTCATAAAATTCTCTCTCAAGTCTCCATGGAAGCTAGAAGTCAAAAACGCTAGGAGGGAAATTGGTGGACAATTCTCCAAAATATTATTTCGTATTTCTTTAATATGAGGTATTATATCCATTCTTGAACTCTCTTTCATTTAAGGAGTCCATTCAAATGAATTTTAAAAAGGGGTTTTCAGCCATAATTTCTACTATCTTCAAAAGTAAATTTGGGTCTTGCATGAAAACGTTTATAATGAATTCATAATTGTATTCAGAATGTTATTTTATTATTTTAAGGATAAAAATTAATGAAATTGTGTAAAAGTGTTTCATTAAATATTGACATAAGAAATGGTTATATGATCTTGAATTGATAATCTTTGAGCTTTGATTTCTTATGGTTATTCTTTTTGTTAAGCTACATCCCAAAGAGAAAACTTATAATTAATTATTGAATAATATTTAATAGGTGATAAAATCATGGATTTAAAGGTTAATTGTTTATTATTTTTATCTTTGATTTCGAAATGCTATTGAGTTCTATGGTCCACATTCTTGGTAGGAGTTGTTACTTTAATTGTATGAATATGAAGTTTCTAGTTATTTTGAATGAGTCTATTAATGATATTTATGTGAAGTAAGATTATAAATATGCTATTATTGTTAAATGTTCCTTATAAATTAATTAAGTGAAGTAGACTATAATATATGCTTGAATGAAGTTATTCTTGTTAATTGCTTCATAAAACTTTTTATGATATGTATGTTATGGATTATGTATGAAGGACTTATATTTTTAAGTAAACAATGTTAGATGTGTGAAGTGATGACGGAAGGTCTAAGCATGTAGAGAAGTTAAATATGACTGAAGTGAACCTTATGTGCAAGGTGTGCTCACATGTACACACACTGACACTTGAATGAATGAATGAATCTAAGTAAGTCCAAAAGGGGAGTTTTTGGGTGAACACTCTTCGTGAGTTGAGATGAAGTATTTAGTAGAAACCTCACTATATCCCATGAGCTTTTTAAGATAGGTTGGAGGATGAATGCCCTTCGTGAATTTTGATGTGGTGTTCACTAATCATCCTTAATGTGTAGTTTATAATATTTTGAATCAGTGGGATTATATGCCTATCACCAAGAGGATATCAAGACGAGGTCATTACACTTTGGGACGTTAAATGTTGTATTCCAATATACCTCTTGAGATGAGAACTTCTTATTAGTAGAGAATGATTTACTTAGTAATAATCTCGTTATCACTTAACTATACGCCCGCATACGTGTAGCGATTGAAAAATCCATGTATTATCTAAGAGAATGACCTCATTTTAGCAATGTGGGGCTCCCTCATACAATAGGGGTTAATATCAGTATTCCATTTCGAGATCTCATGGTCTATGCTTGTTAAGCTAACTCCCACAAAATAAATGAATGTGCTAACTCTTTTGAAGGAGTCTTCTACTAAGGGTAAGAAGTGCAATGTGACATTTATTATCCATTGCACTAGGTAGGAAATATAAACCGGGAGTCTTGGTGAGACTTATTTTAATTGAATGAACTTAGTCTTCTAAAAGAACGTACTACTTAAGGTAAGTGGTGGTATATGAATCTTTATATCCATTGCACTAAGTAGGACCTTCGGAAAGTGAAGACTTCGTGCCAATCATCCTGACAAAATGTGGTAATTAGGGTAGGTGGTGGTATGGGACGCCATCTACTCATTGCATTAATGAGCCATTCCTAAATGGAAGACTTAGGTGGTTCGTTGGGTGTCTTTTAATATCATGCCATTCATTGAGGGGCTTGTTTCTCCCGAGTTGAGTAAGCCTAAAGGGGTTGTATTTAGGATTTCTTAAATGTGTATTGAAGGAGGCATCTGCTAACTTCTTTCATGTTTTTGTTTAATGAGTCTTAGGATACTCCTGAGGGAAACTCTTATGGAAAATGAGTTCACTTTCTCTTTCGCTTGGCCTTGGAAATTCAGTCATTTAGAAAAGCATAGTTTATTGTAATTGCTCAAGTTGAATACATTGTGAATTCTTTAAATGATTTATTATAAATGTAAAAATGGTTACAGTGTAAATGCTTAACTGGTTCATTGTAATGTTACTTTTAGTTTACTGTGAGGTTTTGGGAAGTTACTCTAAAGTGTTCTTTTAGTTTAAAAATAGGGGAAATATTGCTTTAAGTGTTAAATGATGTTCCTTATGTTGTTTTGTTTCTAAATTGGTTAATGTTTTACTTAGTTTCGCATGAAATGGTATTTCACTAAAATGTCCCTTGTAGCATGTTTTTGCATATGACATACTTAGTATATTACTTGTACTAGCCCCATAATTTTCTATACTATCTAAGTATAGGTTTGAAGAAAGGTTGAAACTAGAAGGCAAATCTTGGAAAAGTACCTCTCTAGAAAAAGTGTTCTCATATATTCGAGGGCATAATTTCAATCTTATTAGTTTCCTTATGTTAAGATTTGTTATGTATTTCATTTAAATGTAAAGCAGCGTGTCCCTATGTTATTTATATCTTGTCTTTAAGTTCGGCTTGTTATGAAGAGATTTCTTAAGTATTTTAAAAAATCCTTTTTATATCAAATGTCTTAAAAAGTTTTAATTCCGCACTACTTTTCATGTCTTATATAATGAATGCTAGTTAAAGGGATTATGCGAGACGTCAAGGGGTCAAGTACGACCTGTCACGAAACTTAGGGTTAATCCTAACTTCTAGGCGGTACATTAAGGTCATGACAGAATTAGTATCATAGAATAAGTTAATGGGAAATAGTTTAAGGTCTAAAAGTCTCACAAGCCGCTTCTAGTAGTATCTTGGCTATTGGCGTGAGTCACGACACATCAAAGGACAAGATCTTATAAGACGATACAGTTTTACTTTCTACATTACTTTTGAATCGTGCCATAGAACTTAAATTAATAAGCCCTTTGTCTCTCTTATGTTCCCCTTTCCGGTAGTCTTCTAGGTGTGATTTCTTGAAAGAGGAGATGTTTTTATTTTGAAGGAGACAACAGGTTAGTTTTAATGTTATAATGGTATTATTGCTTAAAGAGTAGATGTGAAGGTATGTGTTTAAATTTGGGGTGTGATACCATTCATGGCTAGGTGTGAATTATGAGGTTGGGAGTGTTGTGAAGAGAAAATTTATGGTGATTTAGTTCTAAGCATGTTACGAGCTAAAAGAATGAATAAAGCGCTTTTGCAAATAAATTAGTTATCTTGTGATTATGTTCAATGATGGTAGATATGTTTTAAGGTGTGAATTTAATGAAATATTAAAGAATGTGGAGAGCTTCTTTAGCAGGCGGGTAGCTTGAGTGTCAAAACTAAGACAAGCGGTGGTTGTTTCGTAGGAGTTGAGAGCAACCCTCTTGTGTGACTAATGTTTCATACTTTTTCTTCTTATTGGTCAATGTTGTTGTGTAGGCTTACACTAATATGGAAATGTGGTATGAATATTTAGTGAGGAAGTATTGTTCTACGAAATTGAGTTAAGTGATGCCTTAGAGTTGAGTAAAGTGATGTTTAAGAGAGTTTGTCTAGGCTTGAATACTAAGAGGAATGTGTTATGATTAACTTGTAAGGTTGATGTTTAATCTTTATGTGCATGAGTTGAGGGTAGTGTGAGTTTTTACCTTGTGATAGGCATAATAGTGATTTGAAGTATGATGCCTTGAAGATGGCTTTACCCTAATTTGGGGAGAGTGAGATGAATAGAATGCCATATAATGTACTTAGTCCAAAAGAATAATAAAAGCTCACTAAGTGGGTGGGGAATTATGGGATTATACTCTCACATTGCACTTAGTGGAACTTACAAAGTCTCACTAGGGTAAGATAGTGTTGTTGTATCCCTCATAGTGTCATGATATCTTGATAAAGATGCTTGGAAGGTGCATTATGAAATTTTTAAGCATGTGACAATGATGTTTTGAGAACACTATAATGAAGTCCAACTTTTTGATAAAATTTCTTTTTATGAATGATGGTTTCAACGTGTTATGAAATGAGTTTATATGGTATTATACTTCGTGTGGTCATGCCCTCTTGATGAACTTCTCAAAAAATGAAAGTTTGAAATTTTTAAGCATATTGGCAATGAATACTGTGAATGCTTACTATGAAACTTCTCATTTTTGAAGAAAATTATTTTTTCTTTTGTTGAAGTTTCAATGAGTGTAAAAAAGTTTTATATGACCATCTTAAGGTTGGAGAAGGTAAATCCTCCATCAAAGAAGGTTAAGGGTGAGTTTTGATGTTTTTAAAGCTTTAAAAAAGTTGCTTATCTTATTATAGTTGTATAAGTATGAATTGATAGTCCTTTGTAGTTGATTCTTTTATGTATTGTGTGTTGATCATTATTTTTATGTGTTATGTGATTCTAAGTTATACTTGTTGTTGTTGATGATTTTGTGTAAGTCGAGGACGAATGTTATTCTAAGTGGGGGAGAATGTAACGCCCCAAAATTAACTTGGGTGAAATAGAGCCTCTTGAGTTTTTTATGAGTTAATTATAATTTAAAATGAGTTTATGTAATTTTGTTAGGTAGTTTGTGAAATTTGGTTAAGTTTGGAGTGCAAAAGTCCAATAACGTCCATGACGTTATGAAGGTGTGCCCTACAATGTGTTCTTGTGTGTCATGATGTGTTTGTGTGAGTTTTATGTATTTTGTTTTGCTTAAAACTGATGTGAGGTGTTCCAATTTCCTAGATGACTTAGTTTAGGGGTTTAGCATCTGTGCATTACCCCACCTAGGACCCACAAAAAGGCCCTAGTTTAAGAGCCCAAGACATGGAAATAACTGCCAAAACCACTGCTCAATCGATGAGGCAGTCTACTAGGCGCAGGCTCAATAACGCCCGGTTGATCGGGGGAGTAATCGCATACATAGTTGAAGTCTAGAACCCATGTAGCAGTCTCTAAAGCCATCGACACTCAGTAGGATGGGCTGTTGACCAGGCGATGCCCGTAGCTTGGGTTGTCGATTGACTCCTTCCAAAAGCTGTAAGTTCTCTGCCTTGGCTTGGGGTTTTTTGGTAATTTCACCCCAAGCATTTAATTACCCTAGGAAATTAGTTTTATTTTTTATTATGTATATTTAAGTGTTCTTATCCCTAAGACCTCATTTTAGACACCTCTTCCTACAACCCAAAACTCCTCTCTCTTAGAAATGTCTCTCAAGTCTCCATGAAAGCTAGAAGTCAAAAAGTGCTAGGAGGGATGTTGGTTGTCGTTTCTAAATCAAAATTGTTTTGTATTTATTTAATATGAGGTGTGGTATCCATCCTTAAATTCTCTTTCATTCAAGGAGTCCCTTCAAATTAATTTTCAAAATGTGTTTTCAACCCTAGTTTATACTATCTTCAAATCCAAATATCGGTCTTGCATGAAAATGTTTTTAATGAATTAGTAATGGTATCGTAATGTTAAGTTATGATTAGTTTGAAACTTCAACGAAATCATGTTAAAGATTTCATCAAACTTTGACTTATGAAATGAGTTATATGAGCATGAATTGGTAGTCGTTGAGCTTTGATTTCTGATGGTTGTTATTGTTGTTTAGCTACTTCATAAAGGGAACATTTAAAATGAATTATTGAATAAAATATTACACGTGATGAAAGCTTGGATTAAAGGTTAAGTTGGTTATGATGTTTATCTTTATTACGAAATGCTATTGAGTGGTGTGGTCCATCTAATAGGTGGCAGTGTTTTCTTAAATGGTATGAACGTAAAGTTTCTAGTTAATGTGAATTAGGCAATTAAGTCTTATTATGCGAAGTAAGATTATAAATATGCTATTAATGTTAAATATGCCTTTTGAAGTGATTAAGTGAAGTAGAGTAGAGTATATGCTTGAATGAAGTTATTCTTGTTAATTGCTTTATGATACTTTAAATGAGAGGTATGTTAAGGATGATGTATAAAGAATTTATATGATTATGTGAAGCATGTAAGATTTGTGATGTGACGAATGAAGGTCTAAGAAGGTGCAAGTTGTGCTTACATGTACACACATCACACTTGAATGAATGAATGAACCTATGTTAAGTCCAAAAGGGGAGTTTTGGGGTGAGCACTCTTAGTGAGTTGAGATGAAGTGTTTAGTAGCAACCCCACTACATCCCATGAGTTTTCATAGATAGGTTGGAAGATGAATGCCCTTCGTGAGTTAAGATGTAGTGTTCGTTAGTTATCCTTAACCTATAGTCTATAATGTTTAGAATCTGTTGGATGTTATGCCTTACACATAGAGGATATGAAGAAGAGGTGGTTACATTTCGTGCATTGAGATGTTGTATTCCAATATACCTCTTGAGATGAGTACTCCTCATTAGTAGAGGATAAGTTACTTAGTAGCAATCTGCTTATCCCTTATCTATGCTCACACAAAGTTTTAGATATTGGGAAATCCATGTAAAAGCTAAGAGAATGACTTCATTTTAGGCAAGTGGAGGTCCCTTATCCGATAGGGGTTAATATCGAGATTCCATGTCTATCTCTCATGGTCTATGTCGGTTAAGCTAACATCCACAAAAGAAATGAATGTGCTAACTATTTGAAGAAGTGTTCTACTTAGTGTAGGTAGTGGAATGTGATGCTATTTATCCATTGCACTAGGTAGGCTATAAGAATGGGGAGTCTAAGTGAGACATATTTTATTTGAATGAACTAGTACTCCTAAAAGGACATATTACTTAGGGTATGTGGTTGTTTTTGACGCTATATATCCATTGCACTAAGTAGGACCTTCCGAAACGGAATACTTGGTGCCACAAAACCTTCTTAAAGAATAAGCTAAATACGGTAGGTGGTGGTATGAGATGCCATCTACTTATTGAACCAAGTAGGCCTTCAAATTCGGAAGACTTTTGTGGTTTGTTAGGTTTCTTTTAAAATCATGATATTGATTGAGGGGATTGTTTCCCCGGAGTTGAGTAAGCCAAAAGGTAATGTCTTGAGGATTTCTTTGATTTGTATTGAAGGTGGCATATACAAATTTCTTTCATGTGTTACCTTAATGAGTGTTAGGATAATCTTTAGGTAGGAAAACTCTTATGTAAAATGAGTTCACTTTCTCTTTTTCTTGGCCTTGGAAGTTCACTCATTTAGAATAGGATAGTTCATTTTTCCTCATTAGTTTTAATGTCTTATGTAATGGATTCTAGTTAAAGGACTTGTGTGAGACCCCAAAGTTTCTTGTTTGCCCGTTCATTAAAACGAGGATTCCTCTTAACTTCTAGGGGGTACTTTCGCGTCGTGAAACAACCATCTTCGAATAAAACTCATGGGAAAATGAATCCAAATAATGAAAAACCCATACCTTATAAACGAATAATCAACAAAATTTGATTGGAAACCTTGTAGTCTTTGTCTTCTTCCTTAAGCTCTTCTTGTTCTTCAATGTAGTTTTGAAAAAGAGAGTGTTTCTTGAGAGAGAAGAGAAAATTCGTTTGAATCTGGTTTTAGGGTATATTAAGTCTTCTAAAACTCACCTACAATCAATATATAGTCGTAATATAAAATACAAAAAAGACGCTTCACATAAATATGTGTTTTTATGAATTTAAATTACAAAAATACGCCTTAATGAATCTGGAAAGTAGCTGCACGTAACGGGGAAAATTCCTAATATTTTTCTGAATTTTTCGGTTGAGGTAGTTAAGTTCATATCAGCCTCACATAGCGGGGATTCCTCTCAATTCTTCAGGCCGAGTATGTCACGCTTCACTTTGTCCAGTCTAGCTCGCTCAGGCTTCTTTGGCAGCCTGCCTAGTCATGTTGAGGTGCTCCCCTAGGCCCCTTCAAGTGGTCCTCGGGATGTCGTTACCAGTTGTTTGGATCCATTGTACCACACCTTACGTATCCAAAGTATTTTTATAATTTTTATATTCATTTGATACTACGAAACATTCAAAAAACATAGGAACGTCAACTAGTTAAAATTAGCTACTTTCCGGATGTCAAGGTCTTTCTTTATCTATTTGGCTCTAACCTTTATTAAACTAGTAAATACATTAATATAGGTCTGGAAATATCATTTTAAACATTATTTAATAAATTAATATGTAGTATAAGTCATGAACATATGGAGTGTTAGGACTTCTCAATGATTCATTGAAGTCGTTGTTGTGATTGAAGTTTTCATAGTGTCATTTGAGGATGAATGTTCCCAACTGAGGGATATCGTAAGAATTTGAAAATGAGTTAGGGTTTCTATAGCCAAACTTGCTCCTATAAGCTTCTTTCAATGTTAATTAAGTGTTTTAAAGTATGAATGAATGATTTGAAGTCATTTGGATGTCAAATGTCCAAGAACATCCAAGAGGTTAGAAAGTTAGCCCTAGAGACGGTCATTTGTTACTTGAATGTTCCAAGCATATTTTGATGCATTTTAAGTGTTTATTTTGGGTGAAGCTTGAATGAAAGTTCTTAGGCATGTTAATTTGTGTATGTACGTAAACCAGCAGGGTACGACTCCCCAGGAGGCCCACAAAAGGTCCTCAAAGAGGACCCTACGTCCGCTGAGAATCTTCCTTGCCTGTGTTTACCTACAACCCTCAATCGATTGCCAATAGGTTTACCTACACCACATCGATGGTGAGGCATCAATTCGTACTTATCCTTTAGAAAGCTCAGCCTAGTGACAGTCTCATACCCAAACTATGGTGGCCACCAATGGCCTTTCTATGATGGGCCTAAGAGGCGTCGTTTTGTGTCCGTCGATGCAAGTTGTGTCTACAGCCATTCACACTGTTGCATTTATGGGGTAAATGGGAAATTCTTCCAATTATGCCCACATTATACAATACCAAACACATATATCACATAATCCTTCACTTTATGCATTACCCCATATAACAAAATTTAAATATTACCTTTACATATAACATAACATTATATTACTGCATACATAGTAATGCCAACAAGTCCATGATTACAATAAGCACAAGAAGAAAGCACCACCACAATAAGTTGACCGTACAACACAATATTTATATAAATACTGTATTAGTAATGGAACTAGGTCAACTTACACTCTTGCAATAGCCAAGATCACCATTCCTTAACATCTCAAACAATTTATGATATATTAGCATCATTAAAAATAGTAGTCAACTATACAAATCATTATAATCACAGTTCCATGAACATTAGAGCATAAGCAATAGACCTACTTCATAAGGCAAATTTAGGGATTTTTGTTAAATCCACTGTTCATGTATATTTCTTTTTGAAACATCAATTTATCATCAATAATGTCCTATTTAATGATTTGAAATCTTTTAGTGAAGCACCCCAAGAGTTAGAGTAGAAATTGGCATTTTTCGTAAACTTTGATTTGACTTTGACATTATCTCTAAGATTATATCTAGTCTTAGATAAATAATTCACATACCTTAAAAAGACCTAGACACAAATTTTGGGTTAAAATCATGGAGAATTGGTCTTCTTCCTTGGAGATTGATAGTTCTTCAATGGATGATTTGGGCGAGAGGGAATTTCGAGACAAGATAGATCTTTTGATTTTCAATTTGAGGGTTTATTTTTATTCGTAAATTTGTTCAATAGTGACTTAAAAATATTCATAATAAATACCCAAAGTACCCAAAATACCGCTAAACTAGTTGTACCTTTTTAATTAAGTCTAACTTGACAATTATTGACGCAGTCAAATAAGGAACATTACTGCGCATCACATAGGAACCTCCCAGATGTGATTCTTGACAATTTTTTTGCCTTTGAGTTACAAGCGCACCTTGCGGAAGATGCTCCGAAAAGCTGTTGCTTGCACGCTTCTTTTGCAAACCTCTTTGCCAAAGATTGGGTCTTCCGCAAGGACCCTACTATTGGTACTATGAGAGTCTTACCCGGATGTTTTGATCCTAAACTCGATAATTAAAGCAGTACGGCCAATTCCACTGATTTTTGAGTTTAAACAAACACAAAAAAACATGCATAACATACAGATACACCAACACATAGAAGACTAGTTTTAAAACGTCTTAGTCGTCCTTTGACGATTCACTTTTAAATTGTTTAAAACTGACTTTAAAATCTATTATTCCTTATATTTTACAATTTATTAACTCATAAAACCTATGTGAGGCACTAGTTTATCCCATTTTATTTTGAAAGTGTTACAATAATGTTTATGGATTTGCCCCATTGGGTGTTTATTTGGTTTACTCTAAATAAGGTAGAGTAGTTGTTTGAAATAGTTTTGAATCATCGTTTGCATCTAATGTAAAGTCATTGAAATATCATGAACCACTTTTTTTACTTGAAAAAGATGGTTTCCACAAAATCCTTCAACGATTTCTCAAGGGGGAGATGGTGTCATTCGATATCAAAGTCGGTCGTGTACTCCAAATAGTGTTGTGGCTCAAAACATTAGTATTCCTACATGGAAGTGGGCAGATAAGAATATGGACTTAATTATGGCATTACCTCACACTGATCGCTAGTTTGAATCGATTTGATATATTGTGGATAGAAAGATGAAATCACATTTTTTCCTTCATGTTAAGAATTCATTATCAATTTATACCTAGAATGATATCAAAGTCCACAATTTTTGACAAGTATAAAGGGTCACCTTTTGTGAGATAATCATTGTTAAGGTTTTTTATATTGTCTAGCAATAGCTAGGTTACCAAATGGTGTTGAGATGGAGAAGGCTGCTGAGAGAATGTATGAACTGATATAGATGTTTACTATAAAAAGAAAGACTCATAACATACTAGTGACCACATTAGGAGAATCTTCCTGATCCTAACGATAAGTGAAACTTTGGTTTATATTGATATGATGCCCTTTCTTCATACATATGGGATATATGGGAAATGACATGTTATATTGCGAAATGTATGTAATGATATGGTTAAAACATGTAAGATGTCATTATGGTTAAAATGAGTTTATTTTTTGATTGACATGTTACTATATAGTTTTGCATGAGGGTAGCCTTAAGTGTCGTTCTTTCACGGTGCTTTCAATGCCTTTTGCTTAAGATTTGTGTGTGTAGAGCTTTTTAGAGTAGTTTTAACATATTTTTGTATTTTTTGTAGAATATATGTTCATAATAAAAATGCACAACGAAGTTGGAACATAATACAGAGACACTCTATGAAGGCTATCAACGACACAATCATTTACTAGATGTTCCGTAGGTGGTGATCACCGATTATAGTTCATACTGATGGAGAATTTAAGGTAAATATGACAAAGATTTGAACTATGGACGGGATTGACTTATCGATAGACCGCTCTGTGCAATCGTCAATTTGAACAGAGATTGTCCTATTAGCCGAAGTTGGAGTAAATCGAAGGATTAAGTGATAGAGGGCATCAACGGACAATAGGTGCGTCGAATGACCGTGATTTTTGTCCATCGAATTATTCAGAGATGATTCCATCCTAAGGAAAAAAACATTCTATATCTAGAGTGACGGAGGCAGTCGACGGTTCATCACTAGTCGGTCAGTAGTGTTCGTCGATCACAATCGCGTTTTTTGACAAATATTTCTTATTTAAATTCCTTTTTATATAGTACAATGTTTTATATAAATAGGGTTCAAAACCTCATTTTTGGGGTTTAAAATTATTATTAATGTTGTTTTTTTTTAGAGATTGGGTTTCGCAAACTTTAAAAATAGTTCAATTTCCAGATTTTGTTTCAACTATTATCTTGCAATTTCAAGTTTATTTTCTAAGTTTTCTTAAAAATTTTAAAGTATATTCATGATGTATTTCTCAATAATCATGATTTTCCGGGTTATCTTGCTTGCATGGATAACTAAATCCACAACAAGGATTGTGGGAACCATGGGTGATTAAAAAAGTAGACCTAGCTAAATTACATTTCTCAAATCATTTCTTGCATCTATTTATAATTCTTTAATTTAGAAGTATTTTTAGTGGTGGCCAATGTTACAACTCGACTTGTTACTACATGTCGGACCAAAAATATAGTTAATAAGAAATGAATTATTAATATAGATTTAGTGAGATATTATATAATATGTTAGTGTCGATTGTTGCAAAGTAATAACAAAGTCATACATCGACTTTGATGCCTAATATGAAGCCAAGGTAAGGGTTAGAAGCTTATACACATGTAGCCGGACCAAGGTACTAGGTGAAATTATCTATATAGTTGAAAAACTATAAACATGATGATTCATCCATGGCAATACAAGATACAATCTGTTCTTGAGATTCACCAACAATGGTTGTTTCTAGGGAGAATATTTTTGGAGGGAAAAGTTCAATTCGTGGGAGAGGATTTGTAATGGGTTGCTAACGTTTTACATGACTTATATACAGGAAAATGTATCTAAATAAACCTATTAGAGTTAGGTTAGAACGTGGGGTAAATTTTTCATTCACCCCTTAAATAAAAAAGATGCAATGCCGCAGCTACAGGACACCATCGACGGACCCATCGACTGGCCGTATGTGAGCTTACTGGTCGTCCTCTTGATAACGTCGATTTGTCCGTGGCCAATTTTTTGGTCGACATCAGCAAAATTAAACTACAAATAGACGAGGCCTCAACTAAGGGACATTGGTTGTCCAACAGACCGTCATTTGGTTCGTCGGTTGACACTCTCAAGGGAGTGTCTCGACCAGCCTTGGGTCCTTCTTGTGGGGTCTTTTGTGTTGCCCATTAAAAGTTGTACCGGGATGTTTTAAACATAAATATAACCCTTAAAAAGTATTAGAACTTACATTAATGTTTCACCAAAAACCAATACTCGTAACTCGTCCAAACAGTCTAGGCCCCATCAAGACACACGTTGAACGTCTTAAGAGCTATCTTTCGAACGCGTTGGACGTTCTTGGTCATTTTAACTCCAAACTTCTAGAAATTCCATATACATTCTTTAAATATAATTATAATTCATTTTAATAAGTAAAAATCATGAAAATAGTATATAAACACGCATGGACACATGAGGCACCTAGGCGACTACTAGTTGAACGTTTTGGTCGTCCCTTGTCGTTCGACATCCAAATCACCTCAAACACTACATACTGACTTTGAAATATATTATAATTAAATTTATGACCTTAGAAACTTATTAAAATCATGTTATTCTACAGACACCCTAACTCATTGTGGGGTCTTACAATATCCCCCACTTAGGAACATTCATCCTCGAATGACACTTAGAGCTCTTTAATCACACTAAATGACTTCAATGCATCATAGAGCAGTTCATAATATTTATAACATAGTCAAATCATTTTAGCACTCAATGCACACAAGAAAACAAAACCACGACTACTCACTCTTTAAGGCATCAAACACAAAGGCTCATATCATGTTAATAGGAGGAACATCCTTTTCCGAATAATAACATGGTCATTACACCTTAATTAATGAAGAGATCATCTTTAAAAGTCACACGTAGGTAGATTTCAACAATACTCTAAACAAGTTTTCACTCATTGCATCAACAAAGATCTTGATTTCTTAGACCTGGTGTCATGAAGGTCATTCTCAATCATACCATACATTGGTGATATCCATGGTGGAATGTCCTTTTCCTCAACACATTTAAATGTATCATCAGTTTACACCTAAGCAAAGTATAAGGTCAATTTCCTCTTAATATAAATAAATCTCAACGTTTATATTATGTCATGGTTATGTTTCCTTCCTAGTGTAGTTCAAATAGTAAGTCACACAAAGTACATCACAACAAATAGGAAGTCATCTCATAAAATTAAAATTTCTAACATAGTACTCACCTTCACATTAAGCATCCTTTGAGAATAATAACAGATGTCCTACGCACACACATTAACACTTAGGTAAACATGGTTTAACTTTTAAAAATGAGCTGACAATTATGCTTTCAAAACCATACAAGTGAAAAAATTTTCAAGAGACTCAACAAATTTCCTTTTGAAGAGACTCAACTTTTCATTATAAGGATAAATATTACACCTCACAAGTAACTATTGCCATGTTTCTTATCTTATCTCGTTATGTCAAATGCACATCTAACATATGAAGATGAAATTTAACATGAGAAAACATAGATTTTATCAAAAATATTTCTTCCATGCACTTTTGAACATCAAAATATCCATAAGGTAATATGAATCAATACATACCAAATATATAATGGTCATGAAATAGATATTTATGCAAGACTTTAATCATGAACAAGGTTACAAAGAATTCATTAGATAAAAGTTTAAGTATGAATAGAAGGATAAGAGAGAAAATATGTACAACCTTACTACTCTATCACCATCCCCCACATAGGATAGACAATTTACGATACCAACCTTAAGACAATCTTAACTAAATAACCTTCAGTTGTATCACATAAAATTGATTACAACGTTAGAAGGCATTTAAAGTAAGCTAAAATAGGAACACCAAGGTATTCTAAGCCTTATCACCTAGGCCATTTATCCCCAATTATCAAGTTAGGTCATCTCATTAAACTACATAAAGTTTGTATACAATACCATATCCACCAAGTTCATACATCATTAGGGGAAACAATAGAGGATACTACCTTAAGAACTCTTTCTTTTCTTTTAACATTAAGCTAAGGTAACTTCTAGGTCAATCAAACCCACATCATCACCCTACAAAGATAAGAATGCTATCTTTATTATAGGGAAAACATCAATTCCACAATATTAAGGGACTCACAACATAATAAGAAGTTAGAAACAATTCTAGAACTCATCATGCCATAAGACTCTCATTCTTGATTCTAAATACAAAATCTTATAGTAAACTTCCTATCATTACAGTGTGCATGTTTGAAAATTCCAAAAATTCAACTCTTAGGCAATTGACTGGAAAATTATGACAACATGAGATTGAAAACATTACCAAGACAAGCATTCTATCTTCACACCTAGGATCAAGTCTATACAAAGGAATCCAATCAACACTAAGCAACTTATCATAGACCACATAGATACAAAGGAAAACATTGAGCTCCTTTAAATGCATATTCTTAGGGTAGCACGGTTTCATAGGTAGTCACTAAGCATTTCAAGTTCAAATCATCGCATAACGCTACCATTATACAAAACCATATAGTAACACTTCATTCCAAAATAAACTCATGTTAGCCGTAATAACTTCTAACATGCTTTAACTATATCATGACAAATATTATTAAACATAACATTCTATTTCACATAAATTTTTTATATATAGCCACAAATAATATCACGTCATCAAAACAAGCCAAAATTAACCTTCACGTATACTCATACAACCATAAAACCAAGGTAAGCATTTAAACTCACCTTTTTAGCCTCGAATATAGAGAACAATCTCATTAAACCAATCACATCTTAAAAACCAAAGGAAAAAAGCATAAGAGAGAGATGTTATAAAATTAAGTTCTATTGAACGATAGAATGATGAAAAAGGGAAACTTTATTGTGCTATAGCCTTTCATACCATTTGATGTGTCACGAGTGACAACCAATTATACAAGACTATACTAGAGATGGAAGTATGAGACTTCTTGGACCCTAAACCACTTATAAAACCTCGTGCTCTAATACCGTGTTTGTCAAATCCGAGAAGAACCCCCTAGAAGCAACATGGCGTACTTGAACTCTCAGAGGTCTTGTAAAGGCCCATAGTCATCATTCATCGCGTTTGACATAGTAAAGTTAACGGAAAATTTAAAAAAATTCATAGCACATCGTATGCTAGAAACTTTACTTCTAATAAATATAAAAATATAAGTCATAATACTAATTTAGTCCCTAAGTTTGTTTGTCATCTTAGACATAACAACTTTAGAATACAATAGGTACATCTCCCTTAAAATACCTTACATAACTTTACAATATTGACACACTTTATAGTAAAGACATAAGTATGAGATACTTGAACTTATGGATTTCTTTCATTGAGCTTGGGTAATGTTCTTTCAAACTCTTTACCACTCAAGTCATCCTTTAAACATCCATAATATACACTTCGTGTAAAATGTAGAGAAGAATGGGATTACTATAAGACTGCACTAATTATGGCAACAATGTAGAGACGAATGGGATTACTATAACAATGCACTGAGTAAGGCAACAATTCAGAAACATACATTTAAAAGGTACATTTTCTTGAATTCATAATGCAGTAATTATGGCAACAATGTAGAGACGAATGGGATTAATATAACAATGCACTGAGTAAGGCAACAATTCAAAAACATACATTTAAAAGGTACATTTTCTTGAATTCATACTTCATGCCATTTTGAGTAAATCTTTGTAAAACCTTGAAACAATAGGATTTTTATCATTAACTTCATATAAATATATTAGGCAAAATAGCAAATAAGATCACATATTGAATTTATGACGTTTTCAAGTCATTTAACAGTAAGTTATTTCACGTTTATAGTGAGATTTATTTCCTTTTATGCACTAACATCCCAAGTAACCCATTAGTGAAACTTGGTCCAATGAATCACATTAAGGCTACAAGGAAATTTACATATCATCTACACAAGACAACACATACCATCATAGAAGTAAAATACAACATAAACATAGCTAAGTCAAGACTATAAGCACATTACAGTGAACTCCTAGTTATTATGCTCATAGACTTATTTTACTTCACATAGGACATTATAAGACCTAACTCATGCCTCCCAACTAAGACTACTAGTGCAATGTACATGTAAGGCTTCATAACTCATTCATACTTAGAATACCTAATCTAAGACCACAAGCCTTTACATCAAGGTCATATATCAACATACTAAGAGGAGACCAATTCATTTATGACAAGCAGGAACATAATCATAAAGTAAAAAAGATCAACATCATTAACAAAGAATAATAACATGCACATCTTCATATCAAGTAAATAAATACTACAACGTCATGCATAAAGATCACAAACATAATGACATGCATTAGAACACCTTCCTAGAACATCCTAAGGAGCTACTTGTGCAATGTATAGATAGATTCATTACTTACACTTATCCTAAGTAACCTCACTTAAGTCAATCTAGTTATGGCCCTAGTCATTTACTTCCATTGTCTATTTCACATTAGGGAAACTATAGCCTTAACCGACATTGACCATGTGATTCTAAACATGGAATCTCGGTGTCATAAAACCTCAAACTGAAAAACGGTGAACTTTCGGCAAAAGTAAAACCAAACATGACATAAAGTTTTTAGGTGGATCCAGTAGCTAGTATCTTACGGGGACAACATAGTTATGGAACTTGGGGGTATATGTGAAACCCTCTTTAAGCCATGAATAGGCATTGTAGTCATTTACATATGGAAACATCACTCTAACACCCTTTTGGGTCATGAAGCTATCAACCCCATGATGTTTATGGTCATCTACCTTCCTACCATAGGAATGGACACACACTGAGATTCAAATTCACTTAATGCTAAGTTAAGTTCCCTTTATTGAAAACCTTTATTGTACTTTTACTTTATAAAAAATAGGTTTAGGATAGTCATCCCCTCATATGGTTAACCCATAGGTCATAGATGAAAGTTCATCAACATAAATCAATCTTAAGTCATATACAGCCCCTGAAAGTTGTCCGCATAATTCACTTAGACACCTCAACTGAGACTTGTAACTTTTGAATACCTAAATTATTCAAAACATGTACCTATTAGACACAAAATGCTGATATGGCAAAAAAGTGTATTGCACTTCCCTGAAGTGCGTGGAAAGACTTAAAATAATGTATTTTTTATTTTTTTTACACCTTTTCTTCTTTTATCAAAACTTGGCATTATAATTAACTTTAAATATATTTTATTCTTTATTTACACTTTTTTCAAAAAAGAACACACGCCACTCTTTATCTATCATCTTTTTCATAATTTAGTTTACAAAACTTTCTTCATTTTAGCTCCAACACTATTTTTTTTCTTTTTTATACAAAAAATTTATATCTTCCAAATATTAAGATAAATTAAAATCAACCATAAAGATTGAGATTTGAAAGAAAATCTTGGTATGATATATTTCAAATCTCATTAAAACAAGGAAAAAGTATGAAGAAGATGAAAAAAGATAAATGACTTTTACGTATAAAAATAGTTAGCCTATATTTTTTATCACAATTTTCAAACAAATATTTTTACTCAAATTCATATGTGGTCATTAAATTTATCAAAAATGATATAAAAATATTCGAAAGAAATAATTTCGGGGTTATCAATTTCATTTTGTCATCGATGTAGAATTGAATAACCGCCAACAAAATTTTCTTTCTTCTTCACTCTTAGTAAGAAAAAAAATTGATCTCAAAGTTACTTGAAAAGAACAAGATTTCGTACTTTCACAAAGACTATGTTTTGAGGAAGAAGATGAAGTTGAAAGAGTGTTGGGGTGGGCTGTGGTAAGGTGGGGTAGAATAGGTTGACATTTTCATTATTGTTTTTCATTTATAAAAAAATAGATATTAAATGTGTGTTTATTATAATTTTTGGGCCCAATGCCAAATTTTTTTTTACTAGTCATGTTGCCAGGTCACCGCAAGTGTATCACATACACTTCACATTTTTTGTTGATTATTAAAAAAAGGCTAATAGAAATGATTATTATATAGGTAAAAGTGTTCAATTGGTACTAGTATTAGTTGAAGTGTATAAGTGAATAATGCGGACAACTTTAAGGGGCCGCTGATGACTTAAGCCACCTAAATCATGTGAAAAATACCTTCATATGAACATAGCATATTTAAAGAATCATCTAGTTTAGGGTACACATGAATACACCATTCAAGGCCCCTTTCTTAACTAGATTTTCCTACATGTGTGTGTATAAATATATGAATACAAACTTTTCACATAACTCATGAAGTCACACATGCTGATAAATGCATATTCATATATATATAAATCAAAGCTAGAACTATCCTATCAAGGTAAACATGTGTAATACATAGACAATGTCCCATACCCTTGCCCAGACTAGTACACCTATCAAGTCATCCTACTAAAGAATACATAAAATACTTTACATTCATATACTTTATATGCATAGTAGTAGACACTAGTTAATATGAGAACAACCTTTCATTAGACACTATGAACACTGACTACATTGTAAGCGTGCATAATGTGTGAGTGTTGTGTGTACTTTAGTCAACATGATCACATAATGATTATCAAAAACTTATTGATGCAGCCACCTTCTTAGAACACATTACACTTTCAAGTACAGACCACACAACATAACTTTGCATAGGAAAAAAGACATTCTTTATATTATTCTTTGAGGATCCTTAACATTATATATTCACATATGGGTACATGGGTAGGGGTCATCAATCCTTACCTATTTATTAATGGCAGCACCTACACATGATATTACCTAACCCTTTACATGCTCATAAAAATAGTAACATAACCTTGATTCACAACTGAAGTAGAAGACTAGGCACGAGTTACAAATAAAGTTATCATTACAAACTCTCATTCATATAATCATCGATTTTCCATCATGTCCATGGTTAACACATAATAATGACAATAATGTATACACCGCCACCATAAGTTGATTACACCTCAAAATGACATACAAGGGTTCATCAACATTACTATAAAGAAGTAGAGAAGTAGAAGAGTAGAGGAATTGTGATCAACCCTTTAGCCTTAGGACATCATAGACCATTACTAATATTTCATAAATAATCAAGTATAGAATAATAGCTTATGTACCATAATCGTATATGAATTCAAGTATAAGATACTACAAGGTAATACTACAAGTAGGGCAACACATTAACATACTAGAAAGTAGAAGAACATAGACCATTAGCCAATTTAACTTATATGAATCATAACTCATATTAAATAAATATTATCAACCTAGGGAAGTATCTACAATTGCACTTACATAATAGAATTCCATAATTATGCATTATAGGGTCCATGTTACATTGAATTCCATACTTAAAACCTAATAAGAAGTAGAGCTCAACTCTTTATGTATCAATACGCATTGATCCAATAGCACATAATTCATTATCAATACACATTCTATTAAGTGGAATCAAGCATATTGACATACTCAAAATGCATTTTTTCCATTAAGGACTAATGTTAAAGTTATTACACTTTACTACTTAATAGATTAGGAGAAACTAGATCAATTAAATCAATCCTTCTTTACTTTGATCATCCATCTTTACATTAAAAATTCAACAATTAATTAACCTAAGGCAGTAGATACATGAACCAAAACTTAATCTATTTACACTTTTATACCTTAAAAGGTCAATATTATAGTGATTTCATTAATAGTCAGACTAGGCACGCTTCAATCTTCATACATGAATTCACATTTATCATTCATCATCATATGATTATTAATTCAGAATAACAGAAAATAGAAAAAATTCAACGTATAGAGAATCACATTTGAATGAAGAGTAACCCATGATCTCTAACGACCTGTTTAGTCGTTTTGAGCAGCAGATTTTATTTCGGGAAAAACAGGCTGAGACGACGGAACCCAGGACGGAACGTCATGGGCACGACAGACCGTCGAGGGTGTCTCGTCCCAAAACACTTAGAAATTCTGAAATTTGGGTGCTGAAATCGACTCTCTGAACTTTGTAATGAAATGGCAGGACGGACCGTCATAGGTGTGACGGACCGTCACAGACCCTTGGTGGAAATTTGGGTCTCTGAACTTTGCGACGACCTGCAGGACGGACCGTCGCAGGCACGACGGCCCGTCACAAGTTGCGCAATCTCAGTCCTTGTCGGATTTCTTTATACATTTTAAGGGACGTTTTTGAATATTCCTGCTTTAATTATAAGATTAGTGGGTTAATGTTAATAAGTCTAATTACTTGGGGGTTAAAAGAGGTAACCTTAAGTTAATTAGTGGGTTATTATTGCCATCTTTTAAACTTGATTATATGTTAATTAGGGTAAAAGAAAGAGGGTTTGAATAAGAAAAATAGAAAGAACAAAGAGAAAATAGAAAAGAAAGAGAACAAGTAGAGAGAGAGAGAAACGAAGAGGATAGCAAGGATTTTGAGAAGATAGCTTGTTGATCGCAATTCTTCGGTGGAGGTAGGTTATGGTTTTCATGCTTTCATAGTAAACTCTTAATAGAGAATGATATGTATTGGTAGTATTGTAAACCCTGCTATGTGCTTAATTGTATGCATGCATGAACGTGATTATTTAATTGTGATTATATTAAGCATGATGAAGTTATTGAATCCCAAATCTTGATAAAAACCTAATCTCTTTTTAATGATGATGCCTTGGTAAGGGAGAAGGCTTGATGAACTAAAGTAATGAGATTGATGATGCCTTGGTAAGAAAGAAGGCTTGATGAATTGATGGAAGGAGAATTAGGGGATCGGGTGTCACGAATCGACACGTAGAATTAGGGGATCGGGTGTCACGAACCGACACGTAGAATTAGGGGATCGGGTGTCACGAACCTACACGTAGAATTAGGGGATCGGGTGTCACGAACCAACATGTAGAATTAGGGGATCGGGTGTCACGAACCGACACGTAGATTTAGGGGATCGGGTGTCACGAACCGACACGTAGATTTAGGGGATCGGAGTGTCACGTACCGACACAAAAGGATTAATGAATATGAGGGATCGGAGTGTCACGTACCGACACAAGAGGATTAATGAATATGAGGGATCGGAGTATCACGTACCGACACAAGAGAAATAAAGATAATAAATCTTGAAAGATGTTAATATACTCAATCTAATGAACATGATTCCCAAATGAGTATGGTATCGAGGCTTGAGTCCTCATGTGTGAACTTGACGGTAATTGTTAATGATATAGTATTTGTTGTTGCTACATGTTGAGTATCATAGTTGACTTTATGATATTACTTGGTATATATTGATTTCTGTTTTGAGTTGGCCGATGATATCTACTCAGTACCCGTGTTTTGTACTGACCCCTACTTTTATGTTCTCTTCTTGTTTATTTGTGGAGTGCAGCAAACGTGCCATCGTCTTCAACTCAACAGTAATTCAAGCCAGTCTTACTACATCGGAAATTCAGGGTGAGCTAATGCTTCTAGCTTGGACTGGATCTTCTTCTTCAAGTCTTGATGCCTTGAACTTCCGGCATGGACTAGCTTCATATGTATTTTTAGCTTTTTGAATAATCTTAGTTTAGTCGTTTGATCGTAGATGTTCTTGTGATGATGACTTCCAGATTTTGGGGAATAATAGATGTTGAATTTTAGAAGTTAATGAACTGGTCTTTATTTAATGAGTTAAGTCTTCTGCATTACTTTTTGTTGATATTATATTGAAATGTTAAGGTTAGATTGGTTGGTTCGCTCACATAGGAGGGTAAGTGTGGGTGCCAGTCGCGGCCCGGATTTGGGTCGTGACATGATCAAAATGCATATGCAAGGGCTAAATCATTTATTGGGAAGGGACATGGGTTCATCATTCAATTAGGGTAAAATTACATTCAAACCATAAAATTAACATCAATTCATCCTTATTTAACCATTAAAAACATTTTTAGGAAAGAACCCATGGTTAGAATGAAAGATTAAAAGATTGATCATAAAATCTTGTTTGAAAGATTTGAGTAGATATCTCCTAGTGAAAGGTTACATGGAGATGAATGATTACCATACATCTGTCTAGTTTAAAACCTCTAAAACATGATAATTCATCCTTGTAAATCCAAGATCCATGTGTTATTGAGCTTCACCAACAATGGTTATTTCTAGGGAGAATATTTTTTGAGGGAAAAGTTCAATTCGTGGAAGAGGATTTTGAATGGGTTGATGTCACATCTAGGGAGCACTTGACCTCTCGGATGCATTATACGAGCCCATAGTTAACATTTATCTCATTGTCATAGTAAATTTAGCGGAAAATGTAAAATTTTTCATAGCACGTCTTATGCTAGAAACAACACTACGTATATAGAAAAAAGAAGTCATAATACATATCTAGAACCTAACTCTATTTGCCATCATAGACTCAACATTATTAGAATACAATAGCGACACGAGTCTTAAGATATAAGCATGTGTACAATATTTAAGACTTTATAGTAAACCATAACATAGCAAAATCCTTAGACTTAAGGATTCCTTTCCTTGCACTTAGGAGTTACATATCAAAATCCTCCATCATATAGACATCCCTTTACGCATCCATAGCCTACACTTTGTGTTAAATTTAAAGAAGATTAGTACAAGAATGCACTAAGTAAGTCAACCACACAAAAACATGCAATGAAAAGGAACATTTTCTTGAAATTATATTTCGTTCCTTTTTGAGTAAATCTTCATAGAATAGCATTTATATCATTCACATGCTTCATTAAAGAATATTAAAAGTCCAAATATTTCATAATATCAATTATCAAATTTATTACATTATTTAGTCACTTTACAGTGAGCTCAATACTTTAATAGTGAACTATTTTCTTTTTATTCATTAAACTTTCCCAGTAACCCTCCAATGATACTAGGTGTAATGCATCACCTTAAGGCTACAAGAAAACATCCATACAATCTATACAAGGCAACACATACCATCATAGATGTATGATGCAACTTATACGTATTTAAGCCAAGATAAAGAGGACATTACAGTGAACTCCTAGTCATTATGTACATATATATATTTTATTTCTCATAGAACCTCATAAAACCTAAGTCATGCCCCGAATAAAAGTCTACTAGTACAATGTATATGTAAGCCCACATAACAATACAAATAGTTATTAAACCTTTTATGAAACCACAAGCCTTTTCATCTAAGTCATAAATCAATATAGTAAGAGGAGACCACTTCAGTTATGTCAAGCTAGACCTTTATCACATAGTCAAGAAGTTCAAAATTATTCATAAAGACTCATATCATGCACATCTTCATAACAAGTAGACAAATACTTCAATCTCATGCATAAGGAACACATACATATTGACATGCATTAGAAAACCTTCCTAGAACTTCCTAAGGAGCTACTTGTGCAATATTTAGATGGGTTCATTACTACCACCTATCCTAAGTAACATGCCTTAAGTCATTCTATTTAGGGTCTTGGTCATTTAGTTCCATTTTCCATTTCACATTAGGGAAACTATAGCCTTAACTGACATAGACCATGTGATGCTAAACATGGAATCTGGTGTTATAAAACCTCACACCGAAAATGGGTGATGTACCAGCCAAAGTAGAGTAGACATAACATATCTTTTAAGGTGGATCCACTAGCTAGTATCGTATGGTTGCAACTATTTATGGAACTTGAAGGTACTTGTGAAAACCCTCTTTAAGCAAAGATTAGGTGTTGTAGTTATTCACATGGGGAATAATATTTATGCCTATTGAGGCATTGTGGTTATCCACCTCATGAGATTTATGTTGACCTACTTTCCTACCATAGTAACAGACATACACTCATTTTCATGTTTACTCGGTGCTAAGTTCAGTTCCCTTCATTGAAATCCTTTATTATATTTTTACTTTATAAAACAAAGGTTTAGGAGAGTCATCCTCTTATATTATTAACTTATAGGTCATAGATGAATGTTCATCAAGCTAAAATCATGTAAAGAATCCCTTCACATGAACATAGCATATGTAAAGCATCATCTAGTTTAAGGTACACATGAGCACGCCATTCAAGGCCCCTCTCTTGACTAGGTCTTCATACATGTGTGTGTGCATACATTCGTTTGAGAAAACCTTTCACATAACACATTATGACACACATGTTCATAAATAAATATTCATACATATAAAAACAAAAACTAGAACTATCCTATCAAGGTACACATTTGCAATGTATAAGTAATGTCTCATACCCTTGACGATACTATTAAACCTATCAAGTTATCCTAGACAAGGAAATACATATCAAGCATTCATAAAATTCAACCTAACATGCATAGTAGTAGACACCACTCAATATGACCTATACTACTTGTAACATCCCTATAAAGTGAGTGTGTGTATACATTGGTCAACATGATCACATCATGTATTTCAAGAACATATTGAGGAATCCACCCTCTTAGGCCATAATATTCCATCAAGCATAAATCACACAACACAAAATTGAATAAGAGATAAGTCAACTTCATATTAAACTTAAGACTCCTAACTTGTTTTATTCATGTATTCACATCAGGGTAAATGGATAAGGGATTATTAACAATTTTAATCATCAAACAGCAGAACCTATACTTTACCCTAACATTGATATACACATGCTTAAACAATATCCATAAAACCTAAATCCCAACTACAATAGGAAAGTAGGCATAAGCATCACATAGATAGTATCATCAAAACCACATCTACATATATATATTGACAATAAAATAGACACCGCCACAATAAAAGGACCATACCACACAATTCCATATAAGACTTCATCAATATTACTATAAAGAAATAGAGAAGTAGAAGAGTAGCGGAATTCTTACCAATCCTTTAGCCTTTGGTCATCATTGACCATTACTACTCTTTTATCAATAATTTAAGTAGCATGGTTATATATAATATTTCATTAATAATATAAATCAAAGGGAGTAGCTAATTTTAGAATGAAACATATCCAAGTCGTGCTTAAAGCTCTTCAAGATAAAGTTTGTATTGTAGTTATTAAACTATAAATTCAATGTAGAGTTGAGAGAATTGACCATCTTATTATTTTTCCCAAAGTATTATTAATCAATCATATTTTACCAATAAATTACCTGCAAAGTAGTAGCTAACCAAATCATATTCTAGATGAGACACTACTACAATTGCCAATAAGGCCGAAATCAATATAAGCATGCTTCGTATTAGAGATTCATGAAAGGTAAATTTACATAGGTTAATCATATACATACTATCATGAATTTCCCCATATTAAAAAAATTACATATAATTCATACTCATATTACTTTATAGGAAGCAGATATAGACATTAACCATTATAAATTCATATAACAACTAACCTAATGTCAAGATCGCAAGTTACTACTTCATAGACCAGAAAAACCTATATCAATTCGAAACAAGCCTTCTTTAGATTGATCAAACAAAATTTATATCCACAATTAAACCATTGTATTAGCCGAAAACAGCAGCTACAAGAACCACAACATAATCCAAATTCACTTTCTAATCAATTAAGGACCCACATTACAATGATCATATTGGAGAGTAGGCTAGGCGTGTTCAAACCTTCATGCATTGATTCACATGGTAATTCATCAATGATTCACCATCATTTTACATATTAAATAGTAGGAATAAGTTTATTAAGATAATTTAATCACAAATCGATATGCATAAGATCAAGATCATAAAGCCATACATAGGCTAAAATCGAGTTTGTGAAATATGCATGGGTTCATCATGCAATAGGATTGAAAATCACGTCCAAATCAGTCAATAATCATCAATACATGCATATTATACGTTTGAAGTGAATTAAAAAATAACCCATTTCTAGAATGAAGAAGAAGAACTTGATCATATTTTTTTCTTAGAAAACTTTTAGATTAAATCTCTAGATGGAAAGAAGACTATATATGAAGAATAACCATACCTTTATCGACATTAAAATATCAAAAAAAATTTGATTCATACATGGAAATCCATGATCCAAATTTTTCTTGAGCTTCACCAACAATGGTGGTTCTAGAGCGAATATTTTTGGAGGGAAAAGACTAATTTTGTGAATGGTATTAGGAGTGGGGTTGATAACGTTTTTACTCGCTTATATACACCTAAAAGTATCTAAATAAACATGTTAGAAAAAATTTAGGACGTGAAGTGAATTTATCATTCATCCCATTATTAAAACAGATGCTGGCAGCAATTGACATACCATAATCGACGGAACCATCTATTATCCTTCGGTCAGTTGACGGGACGTACATTGGCTTCCGTTTATTTGTCACTGTCAAATTTTTAGCTTGAGACCTTCCCAATATAAATACCAATCGATGATACCTCAGCTACCAGCCATTGGTTGATTACCCGCCATCATTTGGTCAAGGGACACTGCCAAGGCAGTGTCACGGCCACCCTTGGGTCCTTCTAGTGGGTCCTTTTGCGCGGCCCTTTTGAATTCATACCCACACGTTTACAACGTAACTACAAACCTTAACAAGGTTTAAATATTCCAAATAAGTTTCACCCAAATCAAACCACTTCAAATCATCTAAACATACTAGGCCCCATCAAGACACACGTTGAGTGTCTTAAGGGATATTTATCGAACGCCTTGGACTTTCTTGGTCGTTTGACCAACAAACTTCTCGAAACTCCATATACCATAATTAAAAATCATTATAAAGCATTTTAGTACTCAATAAGCTAATGATATATATTGTATAAACACGAATGGACACTTGAGATACATAGGTCACTAGTCGTTGAACGTTTTTGTCGTCTCTCGACGTTCGACTTTTAAATCACTTAAAACATTACACACTAACTATGAAACATATAATAATTAATTTTAGGACCTTATAACCATAATAATATGATTTTAGTCTCTAGACACCCTAACTCATTTGGGGTCTTAAAGTTGATCACGTTTAGATGACTTATATACACCAAAAAGTAGCTAAATAAACATAGAAGAGTGAGGTTTAGATGTGGGGTTAATATCCCATTTTCCCCTTAAATAAAACAGATGCAATGCTACAGCTACAGGCCACAATCGATAGACACATCGACTGGCCGTAGGTCAGTCTACTTGCTATCCTTTGGCTTCCGTCGTTTGGTCCTTCGTCAATTTTCGGGTTAAGACCTGCCAAACCTAACTACCAACTGGAGAGACCTCCCCTACGGTCCATCTTTTGACCAACATTCCGTCGTTTGGTTCGTCGATTGGCACTTCCAAGGAAGTGTCTCGACATGCCTTGGGTCCTTCTTGTGGGGCTTTTTACGTGGACCTTTCGAAGACTTACCCAGACGTTTACAACGTAAATACAAACCATAAAATGTTGTAGACATTCCACATGATTTTCACCCAAAACCAATACTCGCAAATTTTCCAAATAGGATAAGCTCTATAAAGACAGATGTTGAGTTTCTTAAGGGCTATCTTTCGAACGCCTTGGACGTTCTTGGTCGTTGTACTAAAAAACTTCTCAAAACTCAATATACTATCTTTAAACATCATTATAATTCATTTTAAGATTTAAAATATCATTACATACTATATATAAATAGGCATGGACACATGACACACATAGGCGACTATCGTCAAACGTTTTGGTTGTCCTTTGTCGTTCGACTTCCAAATCACCTCAAACATTACACACTGCCTCTGAACCATATTATAATTAATTGTAGGACCTTAGAAACTTAACAAAAATATTTTAGGCTCTATACACCATAACTTATTTTGGGATCTTAGCAATTGCATGCTAGAAGGAATCTAAAGTGAAGTTAAGAAACATCACTGGAATAGTAAAGGATTTCACTGCGCAATGTAGGAGTTCACTTGAAAGTTGTTCCTGAAGTTGTCATTAATTGATTAAGTGATTTTTTAGGTTTTTCTAAGGTGTTAATTATTGTTATTATCATTATATTATGATATTTAAATAAAAAAGATGCATGTTCCTAGTAAATGTTTGTTTTCATGATTTTATACCTTATGCCATACTTAGTACATCTGTTTGTACTTTTTCCATTTTTTTATCTATGCCTAAAGTGATTTGTAGGTGAAGCTGCTTTTGGATAGATAATCTTGGATTAGAAGATCTTTTAAGCAAGTTGAAGTATGTCCTCATTTGTCTTGAGAGTGCATATGTGTTTTATGTATCTTATTGGAGTATTGTAATAGACTAAGTATATCTATATTCGTATTGTATGGGTCATGTCCCAAAGTATTGTTTTGTCTATGATTTGATGAAATGAGACATATTATTTCATCTAAGTTTTATATGAAAGAGTTTTTAAAGACTTACACACTAATTTTTATATGTTTATATGTGATAAATGATACGGAACGGTTGTACAAGACCCCTAAGAGGTCAAGTATGATGGATGCACTCCAGGAGTGCCATATTTTCTAGTGTGAGATCTTGGGAAATGATAAGCTTGGTATAAGAGCATAGGTTATGAAATTTTTCTTACGAGTCATAAAGTCTCATCAAGTAAAGTCTAGTAGTATTTTGACCATCAGTATGAGTCGCGACACATATATGTGCGAGAATTTATAGGATGATACAGTTTCCCTTCTTTTCTACTCGTATGTGGTACCGTAGAATAAAAGTTTAGTAATCTTTTCTTATATTGTTTCTTGTGTTTCTAAAAAGATTAATACAATGAGGAAACCAGTTAGGAGGGTTGAGCAGAATGATGTGTATGAGGAGATTCCTCTCGAAGTTGAGAAATTTATCAAGTTCCTCGAGGTGCTCACGGTTATCAATACTCAAATGGAGGTCAAGGTAATGAGATTTTTTGTGGTTCCCTTGAAAACGATTAATGGGGATATTAGAGAGGCTTTACTTGCTATATCCCGAGCTTTGACTACCCATGTAAATATAGGTCTTGCAGTTAGAGTGAATGTTTTGAAAAGCACTATGATGTCTAGATTGAGAGACTTCGTGAGGATGAATCCTCCTATATTTCTTTGCTATAAGGTGGGAGAGGATCCCGTAAGAGTTTTTAGATGAGGTGTATAAGATAGTGCATGCTTTAGGAGTGACTTCTAGGGAAAAAATGGAGTTTGCTTCGTATCAATTGAATGATGTTGCTCAAGTTTGGTACAAAAAATTGAAAGGCAGTAGGCCAGCTGACTCAGGTCCTATAGAGAGGGAAGAATTTAACGTAGCATTTCATGAAAAGTACATTACCCGTTAAGAGATGGGAGGTTGAGGTAAAGTAGTTCATCATTCAAAAGCAAGGCAGTACGAGTGTTGAGGAATATTCTTCGAAGATCTCTATGTTGTCTAAATATGTTCCATCACTTGTGTCTAACACTAGGGATGAGATGAGTTGGTTTTTGAGGGGTGTCACCGATCTCGTGAGGGAAGAATGTCGTAATACAATGCTACATTATGATATGACCCTAGCAAGACTCATGGTTTATGCCGAATCAATTAAGGAGTCAAAACATAAGAGAATGTATAGAAACATTTAAAGGAGTGGTTCAAGTGATAAATATAAACCTATTATTAAAAAGAGTCATCAAACATAAGATCGAACTAGTTATCATAAGGAGATATTTGAGAAAGGGGTTGTTTTCAAAATGGCAAACCTACATGTTCTATTTGTTGAAAGATGCACTGTGGGAAATGTCTAGCCAGTACTAGTGATTGCTTTGGTTGTGGGAAGGATGATAATAAGGTGACAGAATGTCCTACCATTGCGTCTAGAGTAAGAGAGGGTAAGCCAGTTTCTCCTAATATTCCAAAAGGTGATGCTCCAAATAAGAGGTGTTTTCATGCACTACGGACTAGAGGAGCCGGAAAAGGATGATGAGGAATGATGGTAAGTCCGTATATTATTATTTAGAGTATGAGTTCTTTCTAATTTGGGGAGTATGGTTATTAGTTGAGTTTGGATTGATTGTCTCATCTCTTATATTCAATTCGAGCTTGAGGGCAGAAAGTCATAGAGGTATGTTTCTTGTTGCATTGCATTTAGGGATCTTTTTGAATCTGAAATTCATTGGTTCCTTACATTGATTTTTTGAGAAGTGTTTTTGTGTATTTCTAATTCATATTAGAATATTTTCATCATGAATTTCCTAAAAGTTGCATTTGTGGAAAATGTTGATAAATTCGTTGTAGTGCTGCCAGGGATTTTGCTCACTATGAAATATTTGTGATTGTTGACTTATTCACTATTTCGTCGAAAATTATTGTAATGTTGTTAGAACTGAAGTATATGAGCATGATATTTAATATAAAAAGTGTTTTTTTCTATTCGGCATAAAGGATGTGAGTCTTAAGGCATAATGAGTTGTAGAATTTATTCTAGTTTCTTATTGTGTTGTGATGCTCTTGATTATGTGAAATGATGTTTTCCTAGATAACTTTTTTGTATAAGGTGTTATATGTCATGGTCATGATCTTATAGATTAATCTATTCTTGGAAGTGTTTATAGAGTGGCAAGTGTCAATTGAGGACAAATGATGTCCAAGTGGGGGAGATTATAACAACCCTCAAATGACTAATGTTAAGTAAGATCCTAACATGTTTTTCATGAGAATATAATGTACTAAAATTTTATATAATGTGGTATTGAGCCATTGTCTAGAGTTTTACGTTATTTTGAAGTGAAACATTAAAGGACGACCAAGACGTTCGACGGCTAAGTCACTTTTGTGCCTCATATGTGGTTATACGCTTATATGTGTGTTTTATGAGTTAATTAAGTTATTTTATGAGTTATTGTAGTCTTTATACGCAGTTTATATAGTTTTGTTAAGTTTGGAGGTCAAACATCCCAGAACATCCATGACGTATGTAAGGTTGTCCTTGAAACGACCTTGTGTGTCTACGCATCTTTCGTCAGTGTTTCACGAGTCGGTTTGAATTAAATTTATGTGGTAAGTGTTTTACTGGTATAAAAACATATTTTTATTAGAAACGTCTGGGTTAAAGTCCCCAAGGACCAACCAATGGTCCTTGAGAAGGACCCTTCCCTTGAATCCAATATTGCCAAGACAACCCCAAATGATGGAGCGAGTACATGGCTCGTGGGAGGATAGAATCCAATGAGCAGCCTGAGTCCAAAACTACGGACAAAAATAACTGTCCATTAGTTGGGAAACGGGCCATCGATAACAACTCGTGTGTTGATATTGTTTCTATGTAGCTTAACTGTAATGTTAGGGGTGAAGTTGTAAATTCTCCCTACATCGAAATAATATAAAGAGTGGTCACTAAAGGGTATTTCGGGTATTTTAAACAAGTTTATTAGCCTTTAACACTTAGAAGATTTCATTCTTCAAAATCAAAACCCAAATTCTCTTAGAAATACTCTAGAACTTAATTGGAGCCAAAACTTAAGGAAGGTTTTGTATTGGATATTTGAATGATGATTCTTCATCAAATCAGAGGATTATCTTTATTGAGGTATCGTTTTTTATCCTATAAACTCTATTCACCCAGGATCCCAATTCAAAGAAGAATTTCTCCAATTTAATGATCTATCCATGGGTTCTTGCATTAAAGGTTTTAAAGAATTAAATGTTGATTGAATTTTTGTTAATTAGATGATTTTAAAACAATTAACGTATAAACTCATGTAATTTATGATCCTAATTTTTTACTACATAATGGTTTAAGTGATATTGATCTAATGCTTATATATTCCTGTGTAGTTTTCCATGGTCTACTGAATGATGTAATAATTGTATTAAATTAATGTCTAGTTTGTCTTATATTTATGAATCTATATTGAATTAACCTAGTTTCATTTAATACCATAGTTTATGCATAGAATTATTGGTTTTGATCATGGGTAAGGGCCTTATGGTAATGAATTAGATGATTTAGACATGGATTGAAGTGGTGAGGATGGATTAGCTGTATGCTTCTCTAATTCTTTTTTAATGTTACTTAGACTTCTGTTATGTCGTGATTTGTATGGTCCACTTATGGTGGCAGTGCTATGGGCTTTATTTGCAATTGATGTGGCCCTTGCGGTGTTACTTTATGTATTATGATGACCACGGCCATGACGGTAATACTTGAAGAACTATGATGTTTTCTGTAATTGATTTATGTTAAGTATGATCATATCTATCTACATGTGAAGGAATGTGATAGTATGTTCCTTCTATTTATATTAGGAGATCATGTTAGACTTTACTATGTGTTCATGTGTGCAGTCATAGATTTGATGCATGATTGTTACTACTTGACTATATGAGTCAATGGTGGTTATAGTTTTTATGATACAACAATTTATAGAATGACATAAAGATTATAAAGGTCATTCCCAAGTACTCTGAAGAATGATATGCTATATGTGATAATGTAAAGTATATTGTATCTTTTTTTAGTATACTTGTGTCCCTTACTTGATATATGTATATATAATAAGAAGGAGCTAGTAAAAGAGGTTCATAGGTTGGCTCGTTTGGGTATACGACTAGAAAATTCTCCAAAGGGTGGTTTCGTGGTTCGCCACAACTCCGAGTCATCTATAGTTCATGTGGTTAAATCTAAGAAACACCTTCATCTCCTATTAATGGAGTTGAAGAAAATGGTGGTTAGTAAGTCTAATGTGTCTTTCTCTCAAGGAGAAGATGGGGTGCTTAAGCACTAAGGAAGTTTGTGTGTTCCGCATGGGGGTTTACGGGAATTGATAATAGAATAGGTTCATGGATCCCAGTATTCTACTCACCTAGGTGCTACAAAGATGTACCGCAACTTACGAGAAACATATTTGTTGAATGGTCTGAAAATAGACATAGCGGATTTCGTTGCTATGTGTCAAAACTGCCAATAGTTTAAGTGGATCATCAAAGGCTGGGTAGATTGACTCAAAATATAGATATTAGTAAATGGAAAGGGGAGTATATTAAAATGGACTTTGTAGTAGGCTTCCCTCGTTATAGAAGACAACATTACTCGATATGAGTCATCGTGGATAGGCTAACCAAGTCCGGACATTTTCTTCCCATTAAAGTCACATATTCGGTGGAAGAATATTCCAAATTGAATATAAAAAATATACTGAAGTTACAAGGGTACACTTTTCCATCGTTTCAGATAGAGGCACCCAACTTACCTCTTATTTTTTGAAAGGATTCCAAGGTAGTATTTGTAGGAAGGTGAATCTTAGTACCACTTTTCATCCCAAAATGGATTGTAAAGTGGAATGCACTATTCAAACTCTTAAAGATATGTTGAGGGCATGAGTCATCGATTTCAAAAGTAATTGGAATATTCACCTACCCTTGATAAAATTCTCCTACAACAATAGCTACCATTAAACTATCTACGTGGCACATGTCGAAGCACTTTATGGGAGAAGGTGTAGATCCCCGATTGAAAGGTATGAGGTAGATAATATATCTCTACTAGGTCCCGATTTGGTTTATGAAGCGCTCAATAAGGTGCGGGTTATAAGGTATATACTAAAATCGGCTCAAAGTCGACTTATCTCTTATGCTGACAATACAATGAGGGCCCTTGACTTCGAAGAAAGAGGTTGGGTCTATTTGAAAATTTCACCACTGAAAGGGGTGATGAGGTTTGGAAATAAGGGGAATCTTAGTCATCGTTATTTAGGCTCGTATAAATTTTGAAGGGAGTTGGGAGTGTTACCTATGAGTTGATGTTGCCAAATTATTTTGTAACACAATAAAACAAAATAACGTGAACTGGAGCCTCATCATTTTATATGGAGTTAATTGTTTTATTAAATGAGTTATATTAGTTTCCATAGGCAATGTGTACAGTTTGGAGGTCAAACGTTCTAGAACGTCCATGAAGTTCGTAAGGTGTTGCTTAGAAAGTGCTTGTGAGTCCTTGTGTTTTGAGTGAGTTTTACATGTTCAGTTTATTTCAAATTTTTCATGGGATGTTCATAAGACAAATAAAACTATGTTTAGGTGTTTAACGTCACGGTATGACCCCGCCTAGGACCCACACGGGTCCAAAGAAATGAGCCAAAAAATTTGACCCAAACTTTCTTTGGAGTGTAAACCAATGAGACCAAACAATGGCCACTGGTCCAACCAACGACCTCTCCATTAGTTCTGTTGATTGGATCTTCAAGACGTGCATGTTTGGAAGTTCGAGTCTTAACCAACAAACCACCACCAATTGACCGTCGATGGACTAACGGTCCGTTGGTTAGTCCCGTCTGTGAGATGGCATAAAGTTGTTAGCAGGCAGCCTTGGCTTGGGATGTTTGGTAAATTTACCCCAAATATTTTAAGGAGCTTTGACGATTATTTTAGGGTTATTTAGGTATATTAAAGAGTTAAAACCTCTAATAACTAATTTTTAGACCTCATTTCGTAATACCCCAAAACTCCTCTCTCTTAGAACTATATCTCAAACTCCATAGAAGCTAGAAGTCATGAAGCAGCTAGGAGGGTTGTCGGTGGTCGAGTTATTCATCTAATCATCGGGATTTCTTCTTTTTGAGGTATGGTTTCCATCCTTGAACTCTCATTCATTCAAGGAGTCCATTCTAATGAATTTTCAAAAAGGGTTTTCAGCCCTATCTTCTTCTATTTTTAACTCTATTAATGGGTCTTGCATGAAAACATTTCTAATGATTCAAAAGAGAGATTTATAATTTAATTTGATGATTTTAATTCTAAAACTGCAATGAAAACATGTTGAAACATTTTATCAATTTTTGGCTTAAGGAAGGGGTTAAATGAGAATGATTGTTTAGTTTTTGAGCTTTGGATTCTTATGGTTGATGTTCTTGTTGATATAATGACCTAAGGGATATATTATGATGAAATGATCAGTAAAATGTATTGGCTATGGAATCTTGGATTAAAGGAATTGTTTGTTATGTTATTTAGCATTAATTACGAAATCTCCTTGAGTGGTATGGTCTACCTTCTTGGTGGTGGTGTTTACTTGATAAATTTGACTATACTTTGTATGTATTGCAAGTCTGTCTTTGAAGGCCTAATGTGTGAAATAAAATCATAATAATTTTTTTGCTTGTAATGTGTATTGTGAAGCTTGAATTGTATGCCTTGCCTAGATTATGCCTAAATAAAGAGTGTATGTATGTTGAGCATGTTAGTTGTGTTTATTATAATGAATAAAGGTCTAAGGATCTATAGAATTAAATATTATTTAAATAATGTTTATGTGCAAGTTGTGCCCACATGTACACACACTCACACTTGAATGAATGAATGAAACTAAGTTAAAATAGGTGAGTTATGGGGTATACACTCTTTGTGATTTGAGATGTAGTATTTAGTAGGTAAATCAATTAATACTAATAGATTTCTAAGATAGTTAGGAGGATGATTCCCTTCGTCAATTGAGATGTGGTGTTCACTAGTTATCCTTAACATATAGTGTAAGACGTCAAAAATTATTTGGGTGAACTAGAGCCTAACATGGTTGTCATGATGGTCTAAGGTCCTAATTAGGTCTATAAAGTGTTCTTGAGGTAGTGTCTATGTGTTTGCGTGCATTGGATGTCGTACGTCAAGGGAAGGTTTGATGACTAAGTCACCTATATGTCCTTTATGTTGTTTTATGTGTTTGTGTGTGATTCATGAGGATATAAGGTTCTTATATGAGATTCTTGAAGTTTTGAGGTAAAACGTCCAAGAACATCCATGACGTTTGAAAGTGTTGCCTTGAAATGACCTTGTGTGTCTAAGCATGTTTCTTCAAGTTTTACGTGTTCTTTTTGGATGAAATTCATGTGAGAGCTGCTAAACTCGTATACGATCATATTTGTGTTTTAAATGTTCGGGAAAACATCCCCAAGGACCTTGCAAGGGTCCTTGAGGAAAGACCCATGTTGATGGAAAAAACATCCTAAGGCAGTCCCGTCTACGGTTGGAAAATGATAGCTAGTGGCCTCGTGGATGCCAGGTATGTGTACATGTCGTGTATGTACCTATGTCCCGTCGATGGGAAACCATCGTTTGGGTTCTGTCTTCCTGCACAACTTACTGTTAAGTAAGGCGTGAAAGTGTAATTTCACCCCACTTCCAAATAAGAGTATTGGCGGTTCATTAAGGGTCTTTTTGATACATTAAGTGTCTATATATGTGTTTAAAATAGAAGATTCATTCTTCCATATCAGAACCGCTAAAACCCTTAGAAATTCCTTAAGACTCCATTGAAATCAAAATTCAAGGAAGTGCTTGGCTTGTTTAATTGAGTGGAGATTCTTCATCAAACTGAAGAATTAGCTTCATCAACGTATGGATTTTGATACTTTAACACTCTTAATAAAGGATCCCAACTCTCAAGAATTTTTCTAATGTTTCCAAAGTTGAATTGTCCAATTTTATGATCTATTCTATGGGTTCTTGCATAAATATTCCTAAGAATTGAATAGTAATTGAATTGATATTATATTGCTGATTTAAAAAAAATACCTATGAACTAATGAATTGGATGAACCCTTGTTTGTGACTGAGTTATGTGTTACTTGTTATTCATCTAATGTTTATGTATTCTAATTTAAATGAGCATGATTGTGTAGTAAATTGATATCTAGGTTGTATTAGATTTATGAATATATAGTAATGTGTCATAATTTCATGAATATAGATATAATTATGTTTAATTATTGGTTATGGTCATGGTAAGGGCCTTGTCATATCGAATGTGGTGATTTGATATTCGAATGACTTGTTCAGGATGTTGTGGTGTTAAGCTACCCTATTTCCTTTGTTTTATGACTAACTAGACTTAAATTATGTGGTGGTTTGTATGGTCCACTTATGGTGGAAGTGTTATGTTCTTTACTTGCAATTGATGTGGCCTTGTCGCCATTGTTTTAAGTAGTGTAATGATCATGGACTTGTCGGAAAACTACTCGATGATATGGCTATTTGTCCAGTTTATTATGTGAAGCGTGATAATATCTATCTACATATGAAGTCAAATATGTGTTTTTCTATTCATGTCGTCTTAGGTGATCATGTTAGACTAGCACTTTGACCTTGTGTGTATAGTCTTAGGGTTTATAGTTGTTTATTCCTACTTGACTATATGAGTAAATGTTTGTCATTGATTATGGTATGATAGTGTAAAGGATGACTTGAAGATGATATGGGTATGTCTATGCTCTTCTAGAATGGCATGTAATGTCTGTTAAAGTAAAATATGTGGTGTCTTGTCTTGGTTGACTTGTGTACAGTACTTGATATATATATGAATATGAATATGTGATATCCTTAGATAGGATGCTAAAGTTTCTTAGTCTTGAAAGTATGAATGACATGTGACCTTAAATAAAGATAATAGTGTTGTTTATGTGAAATCTTGAACCTAGTGGTTAGGTTATGAATGTTGAGGTTGTTAGACGTAATTGTATCCTTCAAAGTAAAGGAATTATAGACTTAAGGCTAATTCGATGGAACGACATCAATTAATTCTTACGAAAATCATCATGAGCTTCTTGTCCCCATTGGGAGGCAACCCCAGTGGACCTTTCTTTTGTAAGGTAAATGTAATTTGATTTGAACTTGATATGGGCCCCTTTATATGAACCTTAAGTGTGCATTACACTATGAGAAATCAGGCTTTCACCGAGTGAGTATGCTAAGAGAAATATTTCTAGTTGACTAGTTTCCAAAACATGTCTTTCATATTCCTTAACCATATGCCTACATCGGATCTGTCTAACTTCTATCATTGGCAAGTAGAACACACTCATAGGAGTAGGTTAGAACTCCGGATTGCATGTCGTCTTAGCATGGTATATGTCTGTTATTGCCTATTCTCATCATATGGAATACCTATTAGCATTAAAGAAGTCCTATGATGTTTAGGTGGTTGTATGGGACTCAATCTAGACATTGTACAATAAGCTTTGAATGTGTTATTTGGAGTTCCTACGTCTTGTCCAAGACCATTGCTTGAATGACCTTTATATGTTGAGTGTCTTCAAAATGAACGAATGAATATAATGACTTAAGTGAAGAAAGTACGTTAATTATATATGTACATATCTCGAGTAATTAAGGGTTTTCTAGGAAAGGTGTGAAGAGGGCACATGAATGGTCACTCTGTATCTTATCTAGATGAGTCTTAAGAATTACTCTAGGTAGGGAAATTGGTACATGATCTAATCCTAAGGTAGTCTTAAGGATTACATAGGTAATCTTGAACAAGTCAATTATGGACGTTATCTTCTTGATTTACATAAGTAAGTCTTATTAATAGCCTTTTGTAAGGGAATGTTATATTATGGAATGTTAATATGCTGAAGTCTTGTACGTGTGTATGTGCCTCGTTATAATAAATATTTAGGGTCATTTAGGCATGCTTAGGGAGTGTATATTGCGGTCTATCTTTGTGGTTCTTAGTTGAGTCTTAGGATAGCTTTTAGTGGGGGAACAACATTCTAGCAAGTGTCTAAATACATGGTAAGACACCACACAATACAATTAAGGGACTTCACTTTAACAGTGAATTGAGTTACTGTAAAGTGACTTCTAAAAATATGATAATTAATTTAAATGTAACCTTATGTGTTTCTTAGTTGTTAAATGTTGTTTTTATGATTATAATATGATTTTTAAGTAAAAAGATGCATACTTATACTAAATGACTCTTTTCATCATTTTCATGCATAATTCCATATTTAGTACATGTGGTTGTATTAATCCATGCTTTTATCTATCTCTATAGTTGTTGTTAGGTGATGAGCATTTCGGAAGTGAAGACTTTGATCGTAGCATCATTCAAGAAAACACGAAGTATTTCCTCATTTGATTCATGGGAACATGTGTCTTTTATGTTTACATTTGAAGTATTTTACTAGACTAAGTATTTCCATATTTTAAAGTATGGGTCGTGTGCAAAAAGTATCCTCGTGTCTTACGTTTGATGAGATTGAGACTTAGTATTTCATAGGACTTTACATGAAAGAGATTTTTAAAGACTATTATATATTTTTGTTTGAAATTTTTAATTTCATATTTTTTTTCATTATGTTTATGTGTTGAATGATAAGTAAGGGCTTGAACAACACATCCGAGAAGTCAATTACGCTGGTTGCAATCTGAGATTGGCCTAACATTTATGCTGTGGTTTCGTGATTTTAAAAGATTGGTGTTAGAGCATAGGTTATGAAAGTAGTATTAGGAATTAGGAAGTCTCATCAAGTCACGTATCGTAAAGTCTTGACTATCGGTGTGAGTTGCGACACATCTATGGTGAGAGACCATAGGACGATTGAGTCTCCCCTCATTTGTACTCCAATGACTTGCTGTATAGTAAAAGTTATGAATACTCATTTTTTATGGTTTTCATTTTGTTTCTAGGACGATTAATACTTGGAGGACACTTTCTAGGAGAGTTAAGGGGAATGAGATGAAAGAGGAGATTGTTCCTCAAGTTTAGGAATTTGAGAAAGTTCCTCAAGGTGCTCAAGGTGATTAAGTCTCTATTGTGGAAGAAGGTAATGAGGATAAAGGATAATTGAGTATCAGAGATATTAGAGATCTTTGATTTATTTATCTAGAGACATGACTACTCTAGTGAATTTGAGTATGGTGCCTAGGGTTAATGTTGTATATAGCCCTATGACATCTGGGTTGAGAGAAATTTTGAGGATGAATCGTCGTGTCTTTCTTGGCTCTATGGTGGGAGAGGATCCCCAAGAGTTCTTAAATGGACTATACAAGGTATTGAGTGCTATGGGGGTTGAATCTAAGGAGAAGGAAGAGTTGGCTTCATATTAATTGAAGGATGTCTCTCAAATATATTACACTCTTTTAGAGGACAATAGGCCGGAGGATTTGGGTCCAATTGAGTGAGAAAAATTAAAGGAAGGTTTTCTTGGCTACTACTTTCCCTGTGAGAAGAGGGAACTTATGGTAGAGGAGTTTACCAATGTTTAGCAAGAAAAATTAAGTGTTGACGAATACTCTTTGAAGTTCTTTATGTTAGCTAGATATTCCCCTTCCCTTGTCTCTAATCCTAGAGATGAAATGATTCATTTTTATGAGAGGTAGGGACGACATAGTGAGGGAGGAATGTTGAACGGTGAGGCTACATGACGATACGACCGTATCTAGACTCACGTTGTATGCTTAATCAATTGTAGAGTCTAAATTTAGGAGGATGGATAGAAACTTGAAAAGGGGTGGTTCTAGTGATAAAGGGAAACCTAGGTTCAAATGGATGCTGAAACCCAAGATGGGCTTATTGCTAAGGAGATATAGGAGAAAGGAGGTGATTCTAAAAATATCAAACCTACATGTGTCACATGTTGAAAAAGTCATAATGGTGAGTGTCTAAGGTGTACCAGGAGTTGTTGTAGTTGTATCAAGGAATGACATAAAGTGAGAGATTATCCTAACATTGATTCTAGAGGAAGAGAGGGTAAACAAGTTACTCATAGTGTTCCAATATATGATACTCAAACCTTTATGAGAATGATGATGATTATGAGAGTAATTCCTTGCTTTTATCTCTTTAATGATATGAGTTCCTTTGAAGTGAGGGTGTATGGTTAGTAGATGGGATAGAAATTCCCTGATGTATGTTTTATGTGCAGATGTTTAGGAGTTTTGTTTAAATTGAATTTCATTTACTTCTTGCATTTTGTATTTTATGAAACAATGAATATGTTGTAATATATGTTTATATGATGTTACTTCTAATATTAGCCTGTATCTATCATAAATTGTCCAGAAGTTTCATTTTAGAAAATTATTCTAAATTTAATGTAAAGCACTGACAGTTCACTTATAAAATACAAAATTTGACTAATTCATTTTTGGTCTAAAATAATTTTAATGTGGTTAGAAATGATGTATATGAGTATGATAATAATTATAAAATGAGTTTTTGTTGTTTTGAATGAAGCATGTGAGTTTTGTAACACGATGAGTTATTGAATGTTTTGTAGTTTCTTGTTGTGTTGTGAATCTCATGGCTATGTGAAATTGAGGTTTTGTTATTTGTTAGGTGTTATATGTTATGATCATGAGCTTATAGTTAAATCTCTATTCTTAAAGCTATTTGGAGAGTGGCAAGTGTCACTCGAGGACGAATGTTGTCCATGTGTGGAGATTCTGAGACCTCAAAAATGACATAGGTAAAATATATACTAACATGGTTTTCATGATGGTATAAGGTTATAATTAGGTACATAAAGTAGTATTTACGGAATTTCTAAGAGTTTAGGTGCATTGGAAGTCAAACATCAAGTGATGATTAAGACGTTCAACGACTAAATCACCTATGTGTTTCGTATGTGTTTTTACGTGATTATGTCTGATTAATGAGGTAATAAGGTTCATAAAAGAATTAATATGATGTATATAGTCATTGTGTTGAGTTTCGTGAAGGTTGGAGGTGAAACTTCCAAGAACGTCCAAGACATTCGATAGTGCTGCCTTGAAATGATTTTATGTGTCTAAGCATATTTCATAGAATTTTACATGTTTGTTTTGAATGAAATTCATCTGAGAGATGATAACATTGTATAGGATTGTGTTTGGGTTGTAAACGTGCTGGAGAACATCCCCAAGGACCATGCAAGGGTCCTTGAGGAAGGACCCATGTTTGTGGCCAAAACTGCCCAAGGCAGTTCCTCCTTCGAATGGAAAATGATAGCCAGTGGCCTAGTAGACCCCCTCTAGGTGGTGGGCGTCGTTTGGTACCTATTCTAAGGAGATAAACATCCACTTTCCATTATCTAAACCCATCTACGTAGGACAAGACGACCCATGTGTGGACGTTCAACCCCATCAATGGGAAACCGTCGTTTGGCGTATGTGTTCGTGCCCAATCTATTGTTAAATGAAGCGGTGAAAGTGTAATTTCACCCCGCTTCCAAATAAGAGTAATATAAGTTCCTTTAGGGTCTTCAGGGTATTTTAAATACGTATATATGTGAAACCCCAAAATCTCTTAAATATTCCTTAAGACTCCATTGAAGTCAAAAGTCAAAGAAGAGCTTGGATTGCTTAATTGAGTGGATATTCTTCATCAAAGTGAATAATTATCTTCATCAAGGTATGATATTGATCCGTAAAACTCTCTTCATCAAGGAACCAAACTCTCAACTGGTTTTCTAAAGTTTTAAAAGTTGAATTTTCCAATTTTATGATCTATTCTATGTGTTCTTCCATTAATGATTTCTAAACAATGAATAATGATTGAATTGATTTTTTATTGACGATTTCAAACCAAAATAACCTATGAACTCATGAATTTGATGAACCCTAGTTTTTCACTAAGTTATGTGTTACTTGATATTGATCTAATGTTAATGAATTCTAATGTAGTTTTATGTAGGTTATTGATTGATGTAATAATTGAAGTAAATTGATGTGTAGATTGTATTGTTTTTATTAATATGTAGTAATTTGACCTAGATTCATGAATATAGATATAATTATGTATAATAGTTTGTTATTGTCATGGGTATGAGCCTTGTGATATTAAATGTAGTCATTCGGCATTGGAATGAGCTGTTGAGAATGTTATGGCTGTAAGCTGCCCTATTTCATTTGTTTTATGATTAATCAGAATTCACGTATATTGTGGTTGGTATGGCCCTCTTATGGTTGCAGTTTTATGTGTTTTTCTTTTAATTGATGTGGCCTTGTAAGTGTTATTTTATGTAATGTAATGATTATGACCTTGTCGGAAAAATACTTGACGTAACCTTGCTTTTTTTGTAGTTTATTATGTGAAGTGTGAAATATTTATCTACATGTGAGGTCATACATGTTTTTTTCTATTAATGTCATCTTAGGTGATCATGTTAGAATATGACTTTGAACTTGTGTGTATAGCCTTAGAGTTTAAACTTTGTTATTCCTAATTAGCTATATGAGTCTATGTTATTCAAATTTATGATTCTATGATAGTGTATAAAATAACTTAAAGATTATATGGTAATGTGAATTTGTTTCTAGAATGGCATGTAATATGTGTTAAAGTAAAGTTTGTGGTGTCTTGTCTTTGTTGACTTGTGTTTGTTACTTCATCTATATATGAATATGAATATGTGAAGTGTTGACTTATGATGCTAGAGTATCTTAGTTTTGAAGGTATGAATGACACATGACTTTAAAAGAAGTTTAGAGAATCTTTTATTTGAAACGATAAACCTAGTGGTAAGGTTATGAAGGTTAAAATTGTTAGCCGTAATGGTATCCTTCAATGTAAAGAAATGATAGACTTAAGCTTAATTGGCTGGAACAACATCATAATAATCCTTAGGAAAGTCATCATGAACTTCTTGTAACCATAGTAAGGTAAGTAGTTCTACTTATTAATGAGACTAGATTACAAAGCATGTGCTTCATATTCCTTCACTATATGACTACATGGAGTTTTTCTAAGTTCTACAATTGGCAAGTAGAACACCCTCATCGCAGTAGGTCAGAACTCCGGATTCCATGTCTTTCTATCATGGTCTATGTAGGTTATTGCATATTCTCATCATATGGAATCCCTATTAGAATTAGGGAAGTTCTATGAAGTTTAGGTGGTGGTAGGGAAAACTATCTAGATATTGCACAATAGGCTTTGAAGGTATTATTTTGAGTTCCTACGTCTTCTCCACGACAATTCCTTGAATGTACTTTTTGTATTGAATGTCTCCAAAATGAACTAATGAACATAATGACTTATGTTAAGAAAGTATTTTAATTGGATAATTACTTATCTAGATTAATTTAGGGTTTTCTAGTTAAGGTGTGAAGAGTACATAGGAATGGTCAGATTATATCATACCTAGATAAGTCTAAAGAATGACTCTAGTTAGGAAAACTCGTTGAATATGTGGACATGATATAAGCCTTAGGTAGTCTTATGGATTACTCAGGTAACCTTGAAGAGGTCAATTATGAAGTTATCTTATTTATTTATTTAGATATGTCTTTTTGACATTCTTTGGTATGGGAATGTCATATTTTCTCATGTTCATATGTTGAAATCTTGTAAGTATGTATGTGACTCGTTATAAGTAATTTTGAGGGTCAATTAGCTATGCTTAGGGAGGTTGTATAGGCGGTCTATGTTTGTGTTTCTTATGTTAGTCATAGGATAGCTTTAGTGATGGAACTACATGCTAAAAATTGTCTAAACATATTGTAAGACACTTCACTATATAGTGAAGGGGTTCACTTTAACAGTGAATTGAGTTACTTTATAGTGACTTCTAAAAATATGATAATTTGTTTAAATTTTATCTTATGTATTTCTATGTTGTTAAATGTTGTTCTAATGCTTATAATATGATTTTAAATGAAAATATACCTATTTCTACGAAATGTTTGTTTTCATGATTTTCATTCATAATAACGTAATTAGTACATGTGCATGTACTAATCCATGCTATTATATACCTCTATGGTTGTTGATAGGTGAGGTGCGTTTGGGAAGTGAAGACTTGGATCATAGCATCATTCGAGAGAAATCAAAATATGTCCTCATTTGATTTGAGGGCATAGATGTCTATTATGTTTCCTTTTGAAGTATTGTAATAGACTAACTATTTCTATATTTTGAAGTATCACCCCTTTCCCAAAAGTATTCTCGTGTATTAACTTTAATGAGATAGATACTTAGTTATTTGTATGACTTTATATGAAATAGAATTTTTAAAGACTATGATATGTTTTTTTGAAAAGTTTCAATTCCACACTACTTTTCATTATGTTTATGCGATGAAAGATATGTAAGGGCTTGTACAAGAACTACGAGCGGTCAAGTACGCTAGATTAAAACCATGATTTCCCTAACTTATACGGTGTGGTTTCAAGATGTCACATAGTATATAATGTTCAAAATATGTGGGGAGTTATGTATAGCACCGAGAGGATATCAAGAAAAAGTTGTTACACTTCATGTGTTGAGATGTTGTATTACAATGTACCTATTGAGATGACTATTCCTCGTTACTAGAGAATAAGTTAAGTAAAAAGTAATTTGCTTATCCCATAACTATGCGGCCTCTTAGGTGTAGCTATTGGGCTAGCCATGTAAAAGCTAAGAGAATGACCTTACTCTAGGCAAGTGTGAATCCCTCATCCGATAGTTGTTAATATTTGGATACCATGTATAGCTTTCATAGTCTATGTCGGTTAAGCTAGCTACCACAAAAGTAATGAATGTGCTAACTATTCTGAAGGAGTGTTCTGCTTAGGGTAGGTAGTGGAATGGGACTCTATTTATCCATTGCACTAGGTAGGCATTCCGAAAGGGGAAACTTGGATAGTCATATCTGAATGGAATGAACTAAGTCTCTTAAAATAACATACTACTTAGGGTAGGTGGTGGTATGGGACGCTACCAATCCATTGCACCCTGTAGGACATTCCGAAAGGTGAGTTTTAGTGCCAAGTCTTCAATAAGAGTGTACTACTTAGGGTAGGTGGTGGTGTGGAACGCTATCTACTTATTGCACTAAGTAGGTATTCCGAAAGGGAATTCTTTGTGTTGTTGGGTGATCTTCTACTTTATTTGTTTTTACTGAGTGCTTGTTCTCCCGAGGTGAGTACGCCAAAAGGGAGGTAGTCTTAAGGGTTGCTTTGGTGTGTATTCAAGGAGGCATATGCGTACTTCCTCCATGTCTAGCCTTAGAGAGTCTAAGAATTACCTTATATAGGGAAGTTCCGATAGAAATGAGATTACTTTCTCCTTGGAAACACATTAGAAGTTCACTACTTTGGAGTTATTTTAGTTCACTGTAAGGGTTATAATGAGTCATTGTAATTTTGGGTTACTTTACTGTAAAAAATGCTTTCTTTTGCTAATATTATGGAAATTTTTCTAAAAGTGTTAAATTTTGCTTCTTATGTTTTTATTCTTCTATGTTCATGAATGTTGTACTGAATTGATATGAGAATGTATTTTTACTAAAATTACCCCTTTTGCATGATTTTGTATATGCCACAGTATATTTTTTTGTACTAACCCCATATTTTATTCTATACTCTCAAAATATAGGTATTGGAAGCAATGTTGAACACTGAAGGTGAAGGTTGGGAAAGTTCATCTCAAGGCCAATTATGTACTCATACATTCGAGGGCATAGTCCTTTTCTTACTTTCTTATTTAATGACTTGTTGTGTATTTCCTTTAAATGAAAAGGGCAGAGTCCCTAAGGTAATATGTCATGTCTTTAAGTTGGCTTGTGACGATGAGATTCTCTAAATATTTATGAAAGACTACTTTTAATTAAATGTCTTGAAATGTTTTAATTTTGCACTACTTTTCATGTCTTATATAAATAACAATAGTTAGAAGGCTTGTACAAGACTTCAAAGGGTCAAGTACTCATTGGCACAAACCGAGCGTTCTCCCTAACTTCTAGGGGTAGTTTTGGGTCGTGATAGACTTCGTATCAGAGCATATGGTTATGGGAAATTTTGTAGGGTCTAAAAAGTCTCACAGTCCACATCTAGTAGTGTCTTTGTAATTGGTGTGTGTCGCGACACGTCCATGAAAAAAAGGCTATGGGATGATAGAAGTTTCACTTTCTTCTCTATTCTAATGTTGTGCCTTAGATTTGAGCTATGTAAGGTGTATTTTCACAACCTCTTCTCTTTGTGTTTTTGGGACATAAATACAAGGAGATCAACCTCTAGAAGGAGGAGGGAGGTCTAGCTAATAAGAGGATCCCTCCCTGTGTTGACCAAGTTCATATTGTTCACCTAGACGAAGAGAATGAAGAGGTTCCCCTTCAAGGACCTCAAGTTCCTTCAGACTCTCAAGAGCCTCAAGTTCCCCAAGTGCCTTCTCTGCCAATAACTTCTTTTATCGAAAGAGATTTGACTAATGGGGAGTTCAGGGCTGCCCTAATGAACTTGACCCAACTTATGACAGATCAAGTTCGTGTTGTCAACAATCACTTTGTTGCCCAAACTAACCAAGGACTTGGACCCCAACCATATTCTAGTACTCTCGCTTCTATTATTCATGACGATGAACCCTCCCTCTTTTTAGTGGAACTAAGGTCGATGAATATCAACAAGGTTTCATAGAGGAGGTTTTCAAAGTGGTAGATGCTATATTTGTGACCTAAGGAAAAAGTGGAGTTACCCGCTTACCAACTCAAATATGTTGCTCAAGTGTGGTTTAAGCAATAGAGGGTTGAGATACCCTAAGAGAGAGGTCTGATTGATTATGAGGAATTCAAAGAGGCTTTCTTATATAGGTTCTTTCCCCTATAGTGCAGGAAGAAGAATATTTGTTAATTCATGAAACTTCGTCAAGCGGGAATGAATGTGCAAGAGTACTCTCCCAAATTCACCATACTCTCTAAGTACACCCCAACCATGGTAGCCAAACCTAGGGCTAGGATGAACAAAATTGTGATGGGAGTGTCTATCTTGGTGAAAAGACATATCGTATGGCAATGCTTCTTAATGATATGGATATTTCTAGTCTTATGGATTGTGCATAACAAACTGAGGAGTCCAAAATTATGGAGATGAGGAAAGAGGGTAAGAAGCCTAGGTCGGATGATTCTAGTCACAAAAAACCTAAGAGGAGGTTCTATCACCAATATTCTTCCACGTGAAACAAGGATAAGGCCCCAAACTAAAATTCCAAAGGTGGTGGCCATAATTTTGAGGGGATTAGGTGCCCTACTCTTGGTAAGGAGCATGTGGTTAGGTGTGTTTCCATAACGGATGGTTTTTTTCCATGTGGTAATAAGGGACACAGGATGAGGGAATTCCCTTACATCAAAGAAAAGGGAAAGAAGTCAATCAAGCTTCCCTAGATCCTGTTTCTCCAAAGAACAACCCTTCCTTTGGAATGGGATCTAGGAACGATAACTTATCAAGAGTTTATATTCCCGATAGGTCTTAACCGATTAAGATTGTTGTTTATATGTTATGAGATGATTTTATATGGTTTTATACTTCATATGATCACGCCTTCTTGATGAATTGCTCAAGAATGAAAATTTAAAAATTTTAAGCATGTTAGCAGTGTTATAGTGATGCTCACTGTAAAGTTTCCCAATTATTTTAAAAATCCTGACTTTACTTAATTGAAATTTCATTTTGTGTAAAAGTGTTATACATTATTAGTGTTTAATGTTGGAGAAGGTAGTTCTTCAATGAAAGACTGATAAGATCGAATTTTTAACTTGTGAAGTTTTGCTAAAGTGCTAGTTTTGCAAAGTGTTTGAAAGTGTGAAATTTTTCTCCTTTTTAGTTTATGCTTTGATTATGAATGTATGAGCTTTTACTATAATGTGTTATATGTTTCTAATGGAGTGACCTTGATGGTCTTAAAGATTAATATCATTTGAGGAGGAATGTTTTTCTATGGGTGGGGAGGAGAATATAATGACCTAAAATGAACTAAGGTTAAGTAGAACCTTGTGAGGGTTTCTTGATCTAATTTTCGTTTAAAAAGACTGATATTAGTGTTATTAGGAAGAATATGAAGATTGTTGATGTTTGGAGGTCAAACGTCCAAGAAGGTCGTTGATATTCGGAAGGTGTGCCTTAGATAACGCTTGTGTATGTTGATGTGTTTGAGTGAGTTTTACGTGTTTGTTTTTCTTTAAATTGATGTGGGATGTTACTAAGACTTATTTGAATACTTTTAGGGGTTTAATGTCGGCACACGACCCCACCTATGACCCACAAGGGGCCCTAAGAGAAGGGTCCAAGACATAAGTACATAGCTGCCTCGCAGTGTTTACCAACGGGACTAGTTGATGGCCAGTTGACCAATCGACGGATCGTCGACTTGGTATTTCGATTGGACCTGCAGGTGTGCAAGGTTTGAGGGTATGGGACACTATCTAGACATAGCAGAATAGGCTTTGAAGATCTTAGTGAGAGTCCTAGCTCTTGTCCAAGACCATTACATGAATGACTTTATGTGATGAACGAGTCCTAAATAATCTAATTAATGTAATAATTTAAGTTAAGCAAACATTTTGCATTAATAAGTACTTTTATAGATTACTTAAGTGTTGTTTATTTAAGGTTTGAAGGTAGCATAGGAATGGTCACTTTGTATCTTACCAAGATAAGTCTTCAGATTGACTCTACATAGTGAAGATGGTCGATTATGTGGACATCATCTACGCATTACGTAGTCTTAATGATAATTTAGGTAATCTTTAAGAGTTCAATCATGAATGCTATCTTCTTAATTAACTTAAGTAAGTCTTTTTACAGCCTTTGGAAGGAGAATGTGAAATTATCTATATGTTGATGTGCTAAGAGACAAGGATTCTATCTTAGGTAGTCTATAGGATCTCTAAAGTATGTGCGCCAGGTATTGTATGGGCGGTCGCTTCACAACTCACTTAATTGAGAGATAAAATAACCATTTGAAGAAGAATCTCATGTTCATATACTTGGTCTCTTCTAAATTTGTGTTTATCTCATTATAGGTGGTATTGAGGATCATTTAGTTGTGCCTAGAAAGGGTGTATGGGCAGTCTCATATTTTCTTAATTAAGTTAGTCTTAGGATAGATTTTAAAGAGGGAAATGTGTAACATTCGGGGAGCACCTAATAAAAGCAACATGTCATACTTGACCTTTTGGGAGGTCTTGTACAAGCCAATATTTATCATTCATCGCATTGACATAGTAAATTTATCTGAAAATTTAAAGCTTTTCGTAGCACATCGTATGCTAGAGACTTTACTTCTTATATTTATCAAAACATAAGTCATACATAATTAGACCCTAATTTTTTTTTTTTTGCATCTTAGACTCGACAACTTTAGAATACATTAGAGACACAACCCTTAAAACACATTACATAACAAGACAATATGGAGACACTTTACAGTAAAGAGATAAGTAGGATATCCTTTAACTTAAAGATTCCTTTCATTGATCATGGGGAATCATATATTAATCTCTTCACTCTTCACGACATCCTTTAAGTATCCTTAACCTAGACATTGTGTAAAGAGTAGAGAAGAATGGGATTAGTACCAGAATGCACTATGTATGGCAACCATGCAAAAATATGCATTTAAAAGTGACATTTTCTTGAAATCATACTTCATACCTTTTTGAGTAAATTTTTATAAAACCTTGAAACAATAACATCTGTATCATTCACATACTTCATATAAATATATTGAAAGGCCAAACATCATATAAGATCGCATATATAATTTATGACAATTTCAAGTCATTTTACAGTAAGCTCTTTCACGTTTACAGTGAGCGTTATTTCCTTTTATTCACTAACTTTATAAGTAACCCTTTAGTGATACTTGGTGAAATTCATCACCTTAATGGCACAAGGAAACATAGATATAATCTACACAAGACAACACATATACTTATATATAGAAGTATAGTTCAACATAGATAAAGATAAGTCAAGTCTATAAGGACATTATAGTGAACTCCTATTCATTATGCACATATGCTTATTTTACTTCAAATAGAACCTTATAAGACCTAACTCATGTTCCCAATCTAATTCAACTCGTGCAATGTACATGTTAGGCCCTATAACCTTACACATACTTAGTAAACCTATCACTAGACCACAAGCCTTTACATCTTAGTCATATATCAACATAGTAAGAGGAGACCGCTTCACTTACGTCAAGCAAGACATTCATCCTATAGTCAACAAGATTAACATCATGCATAAAAACTCATATCACACACATCTTCCTAACAAGTAGACAAATAGCACAATGTCATGGAAAAAAAGATACATACATAGTGACGTGCATTACAAAACCATCCTAAATCATCCTAAGGAGCTACTTGTACAATGTCTAGATAGGTTCGTTACTTCCACGTATCCTAAGTAACCTCCCTTAAGTCATTCTAGTTAGGGTCCTAGTCATTTACTTCCATTGTCCATTTTACTTAAGGTAAACTATTTCCTTAACCCACATAGACCATGTGATGATAAACATGGAATCCGGTGTCATAAAACCCCACAAAGAAAAAGGGTAGTCGACCGGCCAAAGTAGAACCAAACATGACATAGCTTTTTAGGTGGATCCACTAGATAGAATCCTATTTTTGCAACATAGTACACAACTTGGGGGTACATGTGAAAACCCTTTTATGTCAAAATTAGACATTGTAGTTATTCACTTAAGGAAAAATCACTCTAACACCCTTTTGGATCATGAGGCTATCCGCCCCATGAGGTTTATGGTGACCTAATTTCCTACAATATGAAAGGAAACACACTCATATTCAAGTTAACTCGGTGCTAAGCTAAGTTCCCTTTATTGAAAACATTTATTATATGTATACTTTATAAGATATAGGTTTAGGAGAGTCATCTCCTCATATGCTTAACTCATAGGTCATACATAAAAGTTAATCAACCTAAATCCTGTAAAGAATCCCATCACATGAACATTAAATATTTAAAGCATCATCTAGTTTAGGGTATGTAATAATACACCATTCAAGGCCCCTCTCTTGACTAGATCTTCATACATATGTTTATATATATATGTGAGAAAACATTTTACATAACACATTAGGTCAGACATTTCCATACATACATATTCATATATATAGAAACCAAAACTAGAACTATCCTATCAAGGTACACATATGAAATAAATAGGCAAAGTTCAAAACCCTTGCCCGGACTATTAAACCTATACATTCATCGTAGTAATGAATACTTGACATACTTCACATACATATACTTTACATGCATAGTAGTAGACACAAGTGCATATGAGAACAACCTTTCATTAGACAATACGAACATTCACTACATTTCAAGCATGCATAATGTGTGAGTGTGTGTGTACATTGGTCAACATGATCACATAATGTGCTATAAACAACTCATTGAGGCATCCATTCTCTTAGACCACATTACACTTTCAAGTATATACAACACAACACAATTAAGTATAGGAGACTAAAAAATCTTTATATTATACTTTAAGGCTCCTTATCATTAGATATTCACACATTTACATAGCAGTACATGGGTAAGGGCTATCGATCCTTAAGAATTCATTAATGGAAGCACCTACACATGAGATTACTTAACCCTATAAATGCTCATATCAATAGTATCATAACCTAGATTCACAACTCAAGTAGATGACTAGACAAAAGTTACACATAAAGTGATCATCATATCCACTCATTCATATAATCATCAATTTTCCTTCAAGCCCCTGGTTTACACATATATAATGATAACAATGTAAACAACGCCACAATAAGGTGACCATACCACACAATTCCCTATAAGGCTTCATCAATATTACTATAAAAAAGTAGAGATGTAAAAGAGTAGAGGAATTCTTACAAACCCTTTAGCCTTTGGTCATCATTGACAATTATTACACTTTTATCAATAATCAAGTATGTGGAAGTATCTTAAGTACCATAATAATACATGAATTCAAGTATAAGCTACTACAAGGTCATACTACAACTAGCATAACAAATTAATATACTTCAAAGTTGAAAAACATACACCATTAGTCAATTTCACATGCATGTATCATAACTCATATTTCATTAATATAATAAACATAGGGCTGTAGCTACAATTGCACTTACATATACGAGTTCCACAATTATGCATTATAAAGTCCATGATACAGTTAATGCTATACTTAACACCCAATAAGAAGAAGAATTCAAGTTCTTTAAGGATCAATTTGCATTTATCCAATACCACATTATTCATTAACAATACACATTTCATACAGTATACCTAAGCATATTAACATACTCAATATCCACTTTTATACAGTTAAGGAGCAATGTTACATTGATCACTTTTTAATACTTAATAGCTTAGGAGAAACTAGATAAATTAAATGAATCCTTCTTTACTTTTATCATACCATATTTACATTCAAAATTCCACCAATTTATTAACCTAAGTCAGTAGCTACATGAACCACAACATAAACGATTTACACTTTGATACCTTAAAAGATCAATATTACAGTAGTTTCATAAATAGCTAGGCTAGGCATTCTTAAATCTTCATACATGGATACACATGGATCTTTCCTCATCAAATAATAATTAATTCACGAAAATAACAGTAAATAGAAGATATTCAACATAAGAGAATCAATATTCAATCAAGACAAAGCCATGATCACAATGTATATGCAAGGGCAAAATCTATTTTGGGAAGAGACATAGGTTCATCATGCAATTGGAGTAAAATCACGTTAAATACATTACATTAACATTAATTTATCCTTATTTAAACATTAAAAAAGTTTCGACAAAAAACCCATGGCTAGATTGAAAGATTCATCAAAAAATCTTCTTTGAAAAGTATGAGAAGTACTATCCAAGTGAAAGGTTACATGGAGATGAAGGATCACCATACATTTATGTAGTTGAAAACCTCTAAAACCTGATGATTCATCGATGGAAATTAAAGATACAATCTGTTCTTGAACTTCACCAACAATGGTGGTTTCTAGGGAGAATATTATTGGAGGGAAAAGTTAAATTCGTGGGAGAGGAATTTGTAATGGGTGGATAACGTTTTAGATGACTTATATACAAGAAAAAGTATCTAAATAAACCTATCATAGTCAGGTTAGAACGTGGGGTGAATTTTTTATTCACCCCTTAAATAAAACAGATGCAATGTTGCAGCTACAGGCCACAATTGACCGACCCATCGACTGGCCGTATGTCAGTCTACTAGTCGTTCTTTGGATTGCGTCGATTGTCCCTTGGCCAATTTTTGGGTCGACACCTGCAAAATCTAAGTACCAATAGACTAGAACTCACCTATGGGCCGTTGGTTTTCCAACAGACAGCCGTTTGGTCCGTCGATTGACAATGCCAAGGCATTGTCTCGACCAGCCCTTGGTCCTTCTTGTGGGGTCTTTTATGTTTCCCTTTAAACGTTGTACATGAAAATTTCAAAAATAAATATAACCCTTAAAAAGTTTTAGACCTTTCACATGAGTTTAACCAAAAACTAGTACTCGCAAATCATTCAAACAGTCTAGGCCCCATCAAGACACACGTTGAGTGTCTTAAGGGCTATCTTTCAAAGCGTTGGACGTTCCTGGTCGTTTGAGCTCCAAACTTTTGGAAACTCCATATACTATATTTAAATAATTATGAATCATTTTATGACAAAATAAGGTTATGAAATACAGTATATAAACACGTATGGTCACATGAGGCACATAGGAGACTAGTCGTTGAACGTTTTGGTCGTCCTTTGTTGTTCGACTTTCATATCACCTCAAACTTTACACAATGACTCTGAAATATATTACAAGTCAATTTATGGACCATAGAAGCTTATAAAAACATTTTAGTCTACATACACCCTAACTAATTTTTTGGTCCTACAATATTCCCCACTTGGGAACATTCGTCCTCGAATGACACTTAGAGCTCTTTAATAACAATAATGACTTCAATGCATCATAGAGTAGTTCATAACATTTATAACATAATGAAATCATTTTAGCACTCAGTGTACACAAGCAAACAAAACCACTACTCACTAACTCAAAAATGCATCAAACTCAAAGGATCTTAGCAGGTTAATAGGAGGAACATCCTTCTCCTAATCATAACATGGTCATTACACCTGAATTAAGTTAGAGATCAACTTGAAAATTCAGACATAGGTAGATCCCAACAATACTCTAAACATGTAAGCACTCATACGGCAATGCGCACAGACTTGAGGTAATTGCATCAACAATGATCTTTATTTGTTAGACTTAGTGTCATGAAGGTCATACTTAACCATACCATACTTAGTGGTGTCCATCGTGGAATGTCCTTCTCCTAAACACATTTACATGTATCAGGAATTCACACCTAAGCAAAATAAAGAGTCAATTTCCTCTTAAAATGAGAAATTCTCAATGTTTAAATAAAGGCATGGTTATGTTTCCTTCCTAGTAAAGTTCAATAGTAAGTTACACAAAGTACATCACAACAAATAGGAAGTCATCTCAAAAAATTAAAATTTATAACATAGTACTCACCTTCACAATAAGCATCTTTTGAGAAGAATAACACACATCCTAGGCACACATATTAACACTTCGCTAAACATGGTTTCACTTTTAAAAAATGAGCCTACAATAATGCTTCCCAAACCATACAAGTCACATAATTTTCAAGAGACTCCACATATTTCCTTTTTAAGAGACTCAACTTTTCATTATAAGGCTAAATATTACACCTTACAAGTGACTATTACCATGTTTCTTATCTTATTTAGTTAAGTCAAATGCACAACTACAATATCAAAATTAAATTAAACATGAGAAAACATGGATTTTATCAAAAACAATTCTTTCATACACCTTTAAACACTAAAATATCCTTATGTTAATGTCAATCAATACATACCTAATACATAAAGGTCGTCAAATTAATACTATATGGAGAACCTCTATTCATGCACAAGCTTACTAAGAATTCATTAGATTCAAGTTTAAGTAAGAATAGAACGACAAGATAGAAAATATCTACAACCTTACAACTACATCACTATCCCCCACTTAGGATAGACACAATTTACAATCAACTTAAACCAACCTTAAAAAGGTCTTAACTAAACAACCTTCACTTTCATCACTTACAATTGATTACAACATTAGAAGGGTTTTAAAGTAAGCTTACATAGGAACACAAAGGTATTCTAAGCCTTATCACCTAGGTCCTTTATCCCCAATATTCAAGTTAGGTCATCTCATTCAACCACATAAGTTTTGTATAAGAATTTAAACTCACCGTTTCTCCCGATAAAATAGAGAACAGTCTCATCAAAGTAATCACAACTTAAAAACCCCACATGAAAAAAAGTATAAGAGAGAGATGTTATAGAGTTAAGTTCTATGGCACGGTATGAGAATGATGAACAAGAGAATACAACACTATACTAGAGGTGGAAATATGTAACTTCTTGGACCCTAAAACACTTTTAAAACCTCGAGCTTGATACCATGTTTGTCGAATCAGGGGAGCACCCCCTAGAAGAAACATGGAGTACATGACCACTCGGAGGTCTTGTACAAGCTCATATTTATCATTCATCGCATTTGACATAGTAAATTTAGCAGAAAATTTAAAACTTTTCATAGCACATCATATGCTAGAAACATTACTAGTTATATATATAAAAACATTAATCATAATACTTATTTAGACCATAAGTCTCTTTGCCATCTGATACTCAACAACTTTAGAATACATTAGGTACACGTCCCTTAAAACACCTTACATAACTATACAATATTGACTCACTTGACAATAAACACTTAAGTAAGAGATCCTTGATCTTAAGGATTTCGTTCATTGAGCTTGGGTAATAATCTATCAAACTCTTTACCACTCAAGACATCGTTTAAGCATTCACGATATACACTTCATGTAAAAAGTACACAATAATGGGATTACTATAACAATGCCCTAAGTATGGCAACAATGCAAAAACATGCATTTAAAAGGGACATTTTCTTGAAATCATACTTCATGACATTTTGAGTAAATCTTTATAAAACCTTGAAACAATAGGATTATTATGATTCACATACTTCATATAAATATATTCAAACGCGAAACAGCAAATAAGATCGCATGTTGAATTTATGATGTTTTCAAGTCATTTTATAGTAAGTTTTTTCACGTTTATAGTGAGCTTGATTTCCATTTATGCACTAACTTCCCAAGTAAACCATTAGCAAAACTTTGTCCAATGCATCATCTTAAGACCACAACGAAATGTACGTATCATCTACACAAGACAACACATACCATCATAGAAGTATAACACAACATAGACATATTTAAGTCAAGAGTATAAGCACATTACAGTGAACTCTTAGTTATTATGCACATACACTTATTTTACATCACATAGGACCTTATAAGACCTAACTCATGCCTCCAATCTATGTATACTGGTGCAATGTACATGTAAGGTCCCATAACCTAACACATACTTAGTAATCCTATCATGAGACCACAAGCCTTTACATGAGGTCATATATCAACATAGTAAGAGGGGACCACTTCTTTTATATCAATCAAGACCTTCATCATATAGTAAACAAGATCAACATCATTCACAAAGACGAATATTATGCACATCTTCTTGACAAGTAAATAAATAATAGAATGTTATGTATAAAGAACATATACATAATGACATGCATTAGAATACCTTCCTAGAACTTCCTAAGAAGCTACTTGTGAAATGTCTAGATGGGTTCATTACTTCCACTTTTCCTAAGTAACCTCCCTTAAGTTAATCTAGTTAGGATCCTAGTCATTTACTTCCATTGTCCATTTTACTTTAGGGAAACAATAGCTTTAACCGTCACAGATTGTGTGTTACTAAACATGGAATCCGGTGTCATAAAACTCACCAGCAAAAAAGACTGGTCTACTGGCAAAAGCACAACCAAACATGACATAGCGTTTTTATGTGGATCCAGTAGCTAGTATCTTATGGTGGTAACATAGTTATGGAACTTGGGGTACATGTGAAACCCTCTTTATGCCAAGATTAGTCATTGTAGTGATTTTATATATGGAAACATTACCCTATCACCCTTTTGTGTCATGAGTCTATCCAAGCCATGATTTTTATGGTGGTCTACCTTCCTACCTTAGGAAGGGACACACACTCATATTCAAGTTCACTTAATGCTAAGCTAAGTTCCCTTTATTGAAATCCTTCATTAAATTTTTACTTAATAAAAGATAGGTTTAGGATAGTAATCCTCTTATATGCTTAACCCATAGGTCATAGATGAAAGTTCATCAAACCAAATCATGTAAAAAATCCCTTCACATGAACATAACATATTTAAAGCATTATCTAGTTTAGGATACACTTGAATACACCATACAAGGCCCCTTTCTTTACTAGATCTTTATACATATGTGTGTATAGATATATGTGATCAACCCTTTCACATATCACATAAAGTCACACATGTTCATACACACATTTTCATACATATATAAACACAAGATAGAACTATCCTATCAAGGTCAACATATGAAATTCATAGGCAATGTCATATACCCTTGCTAAGACTAGTACAACTATCAAGTCAACCTAGTAAAGAATACATAAAATAATTTACATACATATACTTTACATGCATAGTAGTAGACACTAGTTAATATGAGAACAATCTATCATTAGACACTATGAAAATTCACTACATTGTAAGCATGCATAGTGTGTGTGTATGTGTGTGTGTACATTGGTAAAACTGATGACATAATGACTATCAAAAAATTATTTATGCAGCCACCCTCTTAGGCCACATTAAACTTTCAATTATTGACCACACAACATAACTTTGCATAGTTGACAAGAAAATCTTCATATTATTCTTTAAGGATCTTTAACATTTTCTATTCACACATTTACATAGGGGTACATGGGTAGGGGTCATCAATCCTTAACTATTTATTAATGGCAGCACCTACACATTATATTAGCTAACCCTTTACATGTTCATAACAATAGTAACATAACCATGATTCACAACTGAAGTAGAAGACTAGGCACAAGTTACAAATGAAGATATCATCATAAACTCTAATTCATATAATTATCAATTTTTCTTGATGTCCATGTTTAACACATATATGATAACAATAAAGTAAAAACCACCACCATATGTGGACCATACCACACAATGACTTACAAGGCTTCATCAACAATACTATAAAGAAGTATATAAGTAGAAGAGTAGAGGAATTCTTACCAACCCTTTAGCCTTTGGCCATGATAGACAATTAATACTATTTCATCATTAATAAAGTATAGGGTAGTAGCTTAAGTACCATAATCATATATTAATTCAAGTATAACACATTATTATACTAGAAAGTAGAAGTGCATAGACCATTAGCCAATTAACTTACATGAATCATAACTCATATTTCTTCAATATTATCAACCTAAGGAAGTATATACAATTGAACTTATATAAATGATATACATATTTATGCATTATAGGGTCCATATTACATTGAATTCCATACTTAACACCTAATAAGAAGTAGAGATCAACTTCTTTAAGTATCAATACGCATTGATCCAATAACATATAATTCATTATCAATACACATCCTATTCAGTGGACCTAAGAATACTGACATACTTAAAATGAACATTTACAATTAAGGACTAATGTTATAGTGATCACAATTTACTACTTAATAGCTTGGGAGAAAGTAGATCAATTAAACCAAGCTTTCTTTAGTTTTAACATACAATATTTACATTCAAAATTCAACAATTATTAACCTAAGGCAGTAGCTACATGAACCACAACATGATCGATTTACAGTTTTATACCTTAAAAGGTCAATATTATTGTGATTTCATTGATAGTTAGGCTAGGCATGCTTAAATCTTCATTCATGGATCCCTCATAATCAAATGATAATTAATTCAGAACAACAGTAAATAGAAGAAATTCAACGTATAGAGAATCACAATTGAATGAAGAACAAGCCATCATAACAATGCACATGCAAGGGCTAAATCAATTTTGGGAAGAGTCATGGGTTCATCATGCAATTGGAGTAAAATAACGTTCAAACCCTTACATTAAAATCAAGTCATCGTTATTTAACCATGAAAAATATTTTGAGAAAGAACCCATGGCTACATTGAAATATTGAAAGATTGATCATAAAATCTTCTTTTAAAACTTTGAGTAGAACTCTCCTAGTGAAAGGTTACTTAGAGATGACGGATTACCATATATTTGTATAGTTGAAAACCTCTAAAACATGATGATTCATCCATTGAAATCCAAGATCCAATATGTTCTTGATCTTCACCGAGAATGGTGATTTCTGAGAATATTTTAGAACGTAAAAGTTCAATTCGTGGAAGAGGATTTCTAATGGGTTGATGTCATATCTAGGGAGCAGTCCCTAGAAGTAACATGGCCTTCTTGACCTCTCGGAGGTGTTATACGATCCCATAGTTATCATTATCTCATTGACATAGTAAATTTTGCGGAAAATTTTAAATTTTTCATAGAAGATCTTATGCTAAAACATCACTTCGTATAAATATAAAATATATGTAATAAAACATATTTAGAATCTAGGTTTGTTTTCCATCTTATACTTAACATCATTAGAATACAGTAGGGACACATACCTTAAAACATAAACATAAGTGCAATATTTAAGACTTTACAGTAAACCATAACATAGGAAATCATTGGACATAAGGATTCCTTTCCTTAAGATTAGGAGTCACATATCAAGATCCTCAATCATATAGATATCCCAAATTTTGGTACTCGACTTTCACTTTTTGGCAATTGGGACACTTTGCAACAAATTCTACTATGTTCATTATTATGTCATCCAGCAAAAACACTTCTCTAAGGTCATGATACATCTTAGTAAAACTCGGATAAATTGAATAAGGGGATATTTGAGCTTCATCAAGAATCCACTTTCTCAAGTCATCAACATTGGGAACACACAACCTCTCCTGACACGTCAAAACACCATCCCCCTACAGAGAATGACTCATTAAGCTTACCATGAACCAATTCCTCCAACTCCATCAATGATGAAACAATTTATTGTTTATACTTAACCATAACCACCAAAGATGATTTGTAGTTATGATGGACCGTAAAACCACCATTTGGAGAATCTTCCCATCTAACACCCATACGAGCCAATCTATAAAAATATGTAACTAGGTCTTTCTTCGTTTCATGCACAAGAAAAACATTAATCATGGTCATACGACATAGATCATTGCTACCACTTTAGATTCTTTGGGGTGGTAGAGAACATTCATCTCATAATATTTGAATAATTCCAATTTTCTTCATTATAGGAAATCTAACTTCTTTTGGGTATACACATATTGAAGAATCCTATGGTCGGTAGACATATCCACATGAACACCATAAATATGGTGCCTCGATATTTTCATGTCAAATTCCACGGCTGTTAACTCAAGATCAATAGTTGGATTATTTTTCTCATGCACCAAAAGTTGTATATAGGAATAGGTTACTACCTTTCAATGTAACATAAAGACACACCTTAATCCCACTCGGAATGCATCATGATATACCATAATGATTTTGGTATCCTTTGGTAAAGTCAACACTGGAGAGGAGGTAAGGCTATCCTTCAAAATTTTGAAGCTTCTTTTACATGACTTCGACTACTCAAATGTCACAATCGTTCTGATAAAGGTACTCAATGGAAAAGAAATGGGCAAAACCATACCTAAACCTTCTATAATACCTTGCTAGACATAAGAAACTCCTAATGTTGGTTGGAGTCGATGGTCTAGGACAAATCTTAACTTCTTTTGTCTTTCTCCAACAAACATCTACTCCCTCACTAGAGATAATATGACCAAAAGAAGCCAACGACCTCAACAAAAAATAACACTTTCTATACTTGGAAAATAGTTTGTGTTCTTTAATAACTTGCAATACCACTCTCAAATTGTAGATATGCTCACTCTCATTTTTCGAATATACAATGATTTTTTCAATAAAGACAATGAAAAATAAATCTAGGTAACTTCGAAACACCGCTATTCATGAGGTCCATAAAACCGGCTACGGAATTAGAGAGACCAAAGAAAATGACAATAAATTCATAGTGACCATATCATGTTTTAAATGACGTTTTAGTTATATCATCACCTCTCACCCTAAGTTGGTGATACCCCGATCTCAAGTACATCTTAGAAAAGTATCTTTCCCTTTGGAGTTGATTAAAAAACTCGTTAATCCAAGGAAGAGGATATTTGTTATTAATGGAGATTTGATTGAGTTGGTGATAATAAATACACATTTTAAGGGACCCATCCTTCTTATTCATAAACAATACCAAAATACCTTATGCAGAAATACTAGGTGTAATGAAGGCTTTGTCTAGTAAGTCTTTGAGTTGATCCTTCAACTCTTTAAATTCGGTCGGAGCCATCCAATATTGAGAAAACGAAATGGGGTTTGTATCTTGTAGAAATCAAAAAAAAATCAATTTCCCATTCGGGAGGGATTCTGGGAATGTCATTAGGAAAGTCATCTTGAAATTCCCTCACTACAGTTACTAAATATGCTGGATGATTTTTGTAGTCTAAACCTTTGGCTCTTAGAATATGGTATATACACCCTATAGAGATCATCTTACAACCCTTTAGCAAAGAATTGATATGACCTCTAGGAATACGATTCCCCCCTTCAACTCTAAAATGGTTCATTAGTATGATAAAACTTGAAAATTCTTGTCGTTCAATCTGTCGAGAAAAAACAATCATGCAACCAATCAATTCCCAAAATGACATCAAAATCAACTATATCGAGTTCCACTAATTCAACATGGCTAAGTATATTGGGCAACATTATAGGAAAATTTCAATATATCATCTTTGTAACCACTGACTCTCCTAGGGGGGGAAGTTACCATAAAGGTTTATTAAGAATATCGTTCAAAACATCAAACTACATAGTGTCAAAGGAGTAAAAAAATATAATGTAGCACCCAGATCAACTAAAGCATAAACATCAATAGAAAATATATGCAACATACCGGTAAACACTTGGGATAACTTTCTTATTCACTCCTATAGGGAAGAGCATAAAAGCAATTCATTCTTGGAGAATCAGCATTAGAACCGCTTGTTTGGTCTTTCCCACTCCCCTTTACTTGCCCCTTCAAATTAGGGCAATCTGTAATTTTGTGTCCACTCTTGCAACACCCAAAGCAATTGTCCATTCCAAATAGGTATTCACCCACATGATTCTTGCCTCATTTTCCACAAGTTTTGTTCTTACTTGGTGAGCTATTATGAAATGTAGTTCCGAATTAAAACATTTCACAACATATCTAAAAATCTCTTTTATCGAAAACATAGCATATGTAAGTCTCATCGTATTCAATTGTCACATTTGGGAAGTACCCCCTAGACCTAACCGGCGTCGTCATACTTCAGGAGAACTAGGACTAGACTCTTAACCATCATCGTTACATTCATAGGTTACAAATGTGTGGGATGTTTAAAAATTTTCATCTATATCTAGTTCATGAGGTTACATAGAACTCCCGCGTACACATAATATATTCATAGAAAGTATACATAGATCCTTCGTATAAAGAGATTACATAGTCTTTTACGTTTATGGAACTTATAGGCAACATGCATAATATAGTCTTGAAAATGGATATCCCATATTAAGCCATCTAAATTCAGTCAAACAAACATGGGAATTAGCCCTTAAATAATGTATGAATGCCACTTAGGGTTTACACAAATATCATGGTACAAGTATAATAAACTTATTGTCATTAGACTATGACAAAGAAACATGGGAGTAATAACAAGGCCGGAAAATAAAATTTTGGGAAGAGGGGAGGAATGGGGTTAACACATCACTTGTACTAAGTATATGTCACGACCCAAATCCGGGCCGCGACTGGCACCCACACTTACCCTCCTATGTGAGCTAACCAACCAATCTAAACCTTAACATTTCAATATAATATCAACATAAAGTAATGCGGAAGACTTAAACTCATTAATAAAATCAATAACTATTATTATCCCCAAAATCTGGAAGTCATCATCACAAGAACATCTATGATCAAAGTACTAAACTAAGAGTATTCTAAAAAGCTAAAACAAATAAGGCTAGTCCATGCCGGAAGTTCAAGGCATCAAGACATGAAGGAGAAGATCCAATCCAAGCTAGAAGCGTTAGCTCACCCTGAAGATCCGGTGTGACGAAGATTGGCTAGAATTACTGTTGAGTCGAAGATGACGGCACGTTTGCTGCACTCCACAAATAAACAAGAAGAAAGCAATAAAAGTAGGGTTCAGTACAAAACACGGGTACTAAGTAGATATCATCGGCCAACTCAAAATAGAAAACAATATGTATTAAGCAATATCATAAAATCAACTAATATCCTTAGCATGCAGCATTTACAGTTACCATAACCCTTGGTTACAACACCAAGCACATCAATGAGGACTCACACCTCCTCATCATACTCATTTGGGAATTAGGTTCATTAGATTTGAATATATTATCATCTTTCAAGACTAATTATCTTTATTCCCCTCGTATCGGTACGTGACACTCCGCTCCTCATATACTATCCTGGTACCGGAACGTGGCACCCGATCCATATTCTATCCTGGTATCGAAACATGACACCTGATCCATATTCTATCCTGGTACCGGAACGTGGCACCCGATCCATATTCTATCCTGGTGTCGGAATATGACACCCGATCCATATACTATCCTGGTGTCGAAACGTGACACCCGATCCATATTCTATCCTGGTACCGGAACGTGGCATCCGATCCATATTCTATCCTGGTGTCGGAACGTGACACTCCGATCCTCATATACTATCCTGGTACCGGAACGTGGCACCCGTTCCATATTCTATCCTGGTGTCGGAACGTGACACCCGATCCATATTCTATCCTGGTACCGGAACGTGGCCCCCGATCCATATTCTATCCTTGTGTCGGAACGTGACACTCCGATCCTCATATACTATCCTGGTACCGGAATGTGGCACCCGATCCCCTAATCTCACTACTTTCATTCATCAAGCCTTCTTTTATACCAAGGCATCATCATTAACAAAGTAGATTAGAGTTTCTTTTCAAGATTTGGGATTCAATAACTTCATCATGCTTATTTATTCATAATTACATAATCACATCATTCATGCACGCATACAATTAAGCATATAGAAGGTTCACAATACTACTAACACATATCATTCGCTATTAAGAGTTTACTACGAATAGCATGAAAACCATAACCTACCTCCACCGAAGAATTGAAATCAAGCAAGTTAATCCTCAAAGCTTGGTGCTTTCCTCTTCTCTCGATCGTTTCTCTCTCTCCCTTCTTGTTCTTTCTATTTTCTTATTCCAACCCTCTTTCTTTTACCCTAATTAGTATATAATTAAGAATAAAAGATGGCAATAATGCCCCACTAATTAACTTAAGGTTACCTCTTTTAACCCCCAAGTAATTAGACTTATTAACATTAACCCACTAACTTTATAATTAAGGCAAGAATAGTCAAAAACGTCCCTTAAAACGTATAAAGAAATTTGACCCGGACTGGGATTGGGCAACCTGTGACGGGCCGTCGTGTCTGCGACGGTCCGTCCTACAGGTCGTCGCAAAGTTCAGAGACCCAAATTTCCACCAAGGGCCTGTGACGGTTCGTCACACCTGTGACGGTCCGTCACACCTGTGACGGTCCGTCACACCTGTGACGGTCCGTCCTGCCATTTCGTTACGAAGTTCAGAGAGTCGATTTTCAGTACCCAAATTTCAGAATTTCTAAGTGTTTTGGGACGAGACACCCTCGACGGTCCGTCGTGCTCATGACGTTCCGTCGTCTCTGCCTGTTTTTCCAAAAATAAAATCTGCTGCTCAAAACGACTAAACAGGTGATTACATTAGATACCAGTTTACCCATCGTTCGTCCCCGAACGATCACAAGAAGGAAAACAAGGGCGAAAAGGAGTACCTGAATCTATAAACAGATATGGGTATTTTTCTCGCATATCCGCCTCCTTCTCCCAAGTGGCTTCTTCAACCGGTCGATTCTTCCATTGCACCTTGATGGATGCAATCTCTCTTGACCTCAACTTGCGAACTTCTCTATCTAAAATAGCAACAGGCTCCTCCTCATAAGACAAGTTCTCATCAAGCAAAACTGAATCCCAACGGATAATGTAATTTCCATCCCCATGATATCTTTTCAACATAGACACATGGAATATCGGATGCACTCCGGACAGCCCTGGAGGCAAGGCTAACTCATAAGCCACCTCCCCTACTCGCTTAAGTACTTCAAATGGACCAATATACCTTGGGCTAAGTTTACCTCGCTTACCAAATCGCATCACCCCTTTCATTGGCGAAACCTTCAACAAGACTTGTTCACCTTCCATGAACTCTAAGTCTCTAACCTTTCGATCTGCATATTCTTTTTGTCTACTTTGCGCCGCTAGAAGCTTTTCTTGAATAGACTTCACTTTCTCTATCGAATCCCTCAAAAGGTCAGTACCCCAAGGTCTAACCTCGAATGCATCAAACCAACCAATGGGAGACCTACATCTCCTCCCATACAATGCTTCAAACGGGGCCATATCAATACTTGAGTGATAGCTATTATTGTATGAAAACTCCGCTAAGGGTAAGAAGCTATACCAATGGCCGCCAAACTCTATCACACATGCACGAAGCATATCTTCTAACACTTGAATCATTCTCTCGGACTGACCATCGGTCTGAGGATGGAACGCAGTACTGAGGTCCAGCCTAGTACCCAATTCCGCATGCAATGTTTTCCAAAACATAGAAGTAAACTGTGTACCTCTATCTGATATGATGGATAGTGGAACCCCATGCAATTGCACCACTTCCGAGATGTAAAGTTTGGCTAACTTCTCTGCATTGTAAGTCACCTTGACCGGAATGAAGTGAGCAGACTTAGTTAAACTATCAACAATTACCCAAATAGAATCAAACTTACCCATTGTCCTTGGAAGACCAACCACAAAGTCCATTGCAATTCTTTCCCACTTCCATTCCGGAATGGGCATTCTCTGAAGTGTTCCTCCGGGCCTTTGGTGTTCATACTTTACTTGTTGACAGTTTGGACACTTGGCAATAAAGTCAACAATATCACGCTTCATTCTACTCCACCAAAAGTGTTGCTTTAGGTCACGGTACATCTTGGTTGCACCCGGATGTATCGACTACCTTGAACTATGAGCCTCTGTCAGAATAGTGTTGATCAAATCATCGACGCGGGGTACGCATACCCTTCCCTTGATCCTCAAAACACCTTCCTCATCGATTTGTGCTTCCTTAGCCTCTCCTAGCAATACCTTATCTTGGATTCTGCGCAGTTTCTCATCATCAGACTGTCTTCCCTTAATCTTTTCAAGAAAGGAAGATCTTGCCTCCACATAAGCCAACAATCCTCCCTTCTCATTTACTTCTAACATCATCAAGTTGTTAGCTAAAGTCTGAACCTCTCTAGCCAATGGGCGTCTAGAAGCTTGCAAGTGAGCTAGACTTCCCATGCTTCCCACCTTTCTACTTAAAGCATCCGCTACAACATTCGCCTTCCCCGGATGATACAAGATAGTGATATCGTAGTCCTTTAGTAGCTCCATCCATCTCCTCTGTCTCAAGTTCAAATCCTTCTGAGTAAAGACATACTGTAGGATACGATGATCCCTATAGATCTCACACTTAACCCCATATAAATAGTGTCTCCATTGCTTTAATGCAAACACCACCGCAGCCAATTCCAAATCGTAGGTCAGATAGTTACGTTCATGCACCTTTAGTTGCCTTGAAGCATAAGCAATCACACTCTTCTCTTGCATTAGTACTGCACCCAAACCAAAATAGGATGCATCACAATAAACAATGAAGTTCTTACCCTCTACTGGCAAGGTAAGGATAGGTGCGGTAGTCAACAAAGTCTTGAGCTTCTGAAAGCTTTCCTCACATTCGTCCGACCATACAAATGGAACATTCTGCTTAGTCAAGTTCGTCAATTGGGAAGCAATAGAAGAGAATCCCTTGACAAATCGGCGGTAGTAGCTAGCTAACCCAACAAAGCTCCTTATTTCTGACACGTTAGTGGGTCTTACCCAATTCTTCACTGTCTAAATCTTAGAAGGATCCACCATCACTCCATCCTTAGAACCACGTGCCCCAAGAAGGACACTGCATCTAGCCAAAACTCACACTTAGAGAACTTGGCATAAAGCTTTTTCTCCCTCAACATTTCCAATACCATTCTCAAATGCTCTTCATGTTCCTTCTTGCTCTTTGAGTATACCAATATATCATCAATAAATACGATCACGAAGAGGTCCAAATATGGCTTAAAAATCCCGTTCATCAAGCTCATGAACGCAGCAGGGGCATTCGTAAGACCAAAAGACATCACTACAAATTCGTAATGCCCATACATCGTTCGAAAAGCAGTCTTTGGCACATCCGTTGCCCGTATTTTTAATTGATGATAACCGGATCTCAAGTCAATCTTAGAGAAGACACAAGCACCTTGTAACTGATCGAACAAGTCATCAATGCGGGGAAGAGGATACTTGTTCTTTATGGTTACCTTGTTTAGTTGTCCGTAGTCTATACACATTCGAAAACTCCCATCCTTCTTCTTTACAAACAAAACCGGAGCACCCCAAGGAGATGCACTTGGTCTAATGAAGCCTTTGCTCAACAACTCTTGAAGTTGGGCTTTTAACTCTCTTAACTCCGCGGGAGCCATTCTATAAGGAGGTATAGAAATGGGGCGAGTACCCGGTTCAAGGTCAATACAGAAATCAATATCCCTATCTGGTGGCATACCAGGAAGATCTGTAGGGAACACATCCAGAAACTCACGAACCACCAAAACCGACTCAATCGAAGGTACTTGGGTAGTGTCATCCTTAAGATGTGCCAAGAAAGCTAAACACCCTTTACTAATCATTTTCTTAGCACGAAGAAAGAAGATGATACGCACCGGATTGGAAGTGTAGTCACCCTCCCAAACTAACGGATCTGTCCCAGGATTGGCTAACGTCACCGTTTTAGCATTACAATCCAAAATCGCAAATTGCGGAGAAAGCCAAGTCATACCCAGAATTACATCAAAATCATCCATTTCTAAGATAACCAAATCTACATAAGTGTTGCTCCCCACAAATTTCACCAAACAAGACCTATATACCTTTTCAACTACTACAGACTCACCCACCGGAGTAGCAACACGAATAGGCATATCAAGTAATTCACAATGTAAATTTAGAACATTAGCAAATGAGGAAAGTACATAAGAAAATGTGGATCCAGGATCAAACAATACAGAGGCCATGCAATCACAAACCAGAAGATTACCTGTGATGAAAGGATCAGATGCCTCCGCTTCAGACCGCCCAATGAAAGCGTAACAATGGGCCCTTTCGTTTGTTTGTCCGTTGCCCCTACCATGTTGTGATGTAGTGTCTCCAGTTTTCCCATCACCCCGACCGTTTTGGTGACCACCATTACTTCGACCACCGCGTCTTCCAGAATGACGACCTCTTCCATAACCACCTCTACCTCTAACAGTTGGAGGTCTGTAACTCTGTTTTGGACAATACCTCTTAATGTGTCCGATCTCCCCACATCCATAACACTCTCTAGGTTCATGCATAGGTCTCTCAGAGAAGTGTTGACCGGTCGGAGGTGGACCCCCAACTACAGTCTGTAGTGAAGACTGAATTGGTCGGACTGAGTAACTTCCCGAACCCTGTCCTCTAGTGTAAGCACCATTAAACTCACCTCCCTTTCGAAACCTTTTTGATGTCGATGTCGTGGTAAAGTCATCTGGCTTCACTCCTTCCACCTCTATCACGAAGTCTACCACCTCTTGGAAGGATTTTGCCGTAGCCGCTACTTGTAAGGCTGAAATCCGCAACTCTGACCTCAACCCCTTCACAAAATGGCAAATTCGCTCTTGTGGACTGAAACATAGTTGGGTGGCATACCGGGATAATGCACGAAACTTAGCCTCATATGAATTGACCGACATCCTACCTTGCTCTAGGCTAAAGAACTCATCCCTTTTCCTATCCCTCAAAGTTCGGGGGATATACTTCTCCATAAACAAGCTAGAGAATGAGGCCCAAGTCATAGGTGGTGCCTCTGTTGATTGACACTCAATATGTGACCGCCACAACATTTTGGCATTCCCTTGAAACTGATAAGTCACAAACTCCACACCAAACCGTTCTACTATACCCATCTTGTGTAGTAGCTCGTGATAGTCAACCAGAAAATCATAAGCATCCTCCGATTCAGCACCCTTGAAGACCGGAGGTTTCAATTTCAAGAACTTACTGAAAAGTTCATGCTGATCATTTGTCATTATAGGCCCAGTAGTCAGACGTGGAAATGTGCCTATGTCCAATGAGGCATCCATACGAGGAGCCATAGTGGCTGCATGTTGTACCTCTGAAACCGGAGGTATTGGTGCAGAAAACACTGGAGGTGTTTGACCTTGATCAGATAACCCACTAAGATAAGCAAGCACCTGATTTATCATCTTTGGGGTAGGTTGGGGTGGCAATTCCTCATTCTGCACTTGCTCAGTTTCCCCTTCCTCACCCTCTCTTACTACTTCTTCAGTCGGTGGAGGAGTCACCGCCCTAGTATCAAATGGGCTAGGTGCTCGTCCTCTTCCTCTAGAGGACGTCCTCCCACGACCTCTACCACGGCCTCTTGCCGCTACTCTTCCTCGAGCGACAGCCCCAGTGGCTGGCTCAGACGCTTCTTGTCTTGCCGATGTTGGTGTTGGCGCAGTCGTTGCTCTAGTTCTAACCATCCGCGAAAGAGAGTGAAGATGGTCAGATACCAATTTGTATCACCTAGATACCAATTGGATTCAAGTAGTAGCACGAAAGAAAGAAAGAAAAATGGAATTTTCCTAAAGTCTTATAGCCTCTCAAAGAAAAGTAAAGGCGTCCCCCTACCGTTCCTTAAGACTCTACTAGACTCGTTCTTGTGTGATGAGACCAATGAACCTAATGCTCTGATACCAAGTTTGTCACGACCCAAATCCGGGCCGCGACTGGCACCCACACTTACCCTCCTATGTGAGCGAACCAACCAATCTAAACCTTAACATTTCAGTATAATATCAACATAAAGTAATGCGGAAGACTTAAACTCATTAATAAAATCAATAACTATTATTATCCCCAAAATCTGGAAGTCATCATCACAAGAACATCTATGATCAAAGTACTAAACTAAGAGTATTCTAACAAGCTAAAAAAAATAAGGCTAGTCCATGCCGGAAGTTCAAGGCATCAAGACATGAAGGAGAAGATCCAGTCCAAGCTAGAAGCGTTAGCTCACCCTGAAGATCCGATGTGACGAAGACTGGCTAGAATTACTGTTGAGTCGAAGACGACGGCACGTTTGCTGCACTCCACAAATAAACAAGAAGAAAGCAATAAAAGTAGGGGTCAGTACAAAACACGGGTACTGAGTAGATATCATCGGCCAACTCAAAATAGAAAACAGTATGTATTAAGCAATATCATAAAATCAACTAATATCCTTAGCATGCAGCATTTACAGTTACCATAACCCTTGGTTACAACACCAAGCACATCAATGAGGACTCACACCTCCTCATCATACTCATTTGGGAATTAGGTTCATTAGATTTGAATATATTATCATCTTTCAAGACTCATTATCTTTATTCCCCTCGTATCGGTACGTGACACTCCGCTCCTCATATACTATCCTGGTACCGGAACGTGGCACCCGATCCATATTCTATCCTGGTGTCGGAACGTGACACCCGATCAATATTCTATCCTGGTACCGGAATGTGGCACCCGATCCATATTCTATCCTGGTGTCGGAACGTGACACCCGATCCATATTCTATCCTGGTGTCGGAACGTGACACCCGATCCATATTCTATCCTGGTACCGGAACGTGGCACCCGATCCATATTCTATCCTGGTGTCGGAACGTGACACTTCGATCCTCATATACTATCCTGGTACCAGAACGTGGCACCCGATCCACATTCTATCCTGGTGTCGGAACGTGACACCCGATCCATATTCTATCCTAATACCGGAATGTGGCACCCGATCCATATTCTATCCTGGTGTCGGAACGTGACACTCCGATCCTCATATACTATCCTAGTACCGGAATGTGGCACCCGATCCCCTAATATCACTACTTTCATTCATCAAGCCTTCTTTTATACCAAGGCATCATCATTAACAAAGTAGATTAGGGTTTCTTTTCAAGATTTGGGATTCAATAACTTCATCATGCTTATTTATTCATAATTACATAATCACATCATTCATGCACGCATACAATTAAGCATATAGAAGGTTCACAATACTACTAACACATATCATTCGCTATTAAGAGTTTACTACGAATAGCATGAAAACCATAACCTACCTCCACCGAAGAATTGAAATCAAGCAAGTTAATCCTCAAAGCTTGGTGCTTTCCTCTTCTCTCGATCGTTTCTCTCTCTCCCTTCTTGTTCTTTCTATTTTCTTATTCCAACCCTCTTTCTTTTACCCTAATTAGTATATAATTAAGAATAAAAGATGGCAATAATGCCCCACTAATTAACTTAAGGTTACCTCTTTTAACCCCCAAGTAATTAGACTTATTAACATTAACCCACTAACTTTATAATTAAGGCAAGAATAGTCAAAAACGTCCCTTAAAATGTATAAAGTAATTCGACCGGACTGGGATTGCGCAACCTGTGACGGGCCGTCGTGCCTGCGACGGTCTGTCCTGCAGGTCGTCGCAAAGTTCAGAGACCCAAATTTCCACCAAGGGCCTGTGACGGTCCGTCACACCTGTGACGGTCTGTCCTGCCATTTCGTTACGAAGTTCAGAGAGTCGATTTTCAGTACCCAAATTTCAGAATTTCTAAGTGTTTTGGGACGAGACACCCTCGACGGTCCGTCGTGCTCATGACGTTCCGTCGTGGGTTCCGTCATCTCAGCCTGTTTTTCCAGAAATAAAATCTGCTGCTCAAAACGACTAAACATGTCGTTACAGTATAGGATCATATACACACACAACATAGAAATTATTCCAAAAAGAGACATTTATTCAAAAGCATGCAAAGTAACTTTGAAAAGACGTTATGCTTATGCAATAACCAATATAAGTCAATAAACACAAGTTCCTTATGTCAAGACCATGTATATTACAAGACCAACACTATCATGTCTAGTCATGTAAACATGCATGTCAACATAACTGACCACATAGTTAAGACAAATCTGAAATAAAGCTTAATATCAATAAGCATACATAAGAGTTAATAACATCATAACCTAAGCAAGACCGTTACTAATGATCCCCCATTAAGTCCACTAGCGCAATGACTAAGTAAGTCCCTTTACCCTTACCCAATCAAGCATACCAAACAAGGACTATAATAAATGCCTAACATTGCATACATAAAATCATGCATAATCATCATTGTATATAGTATTGGACACCAAGTACATATTCATAAGTGAAACCGATATTACATAGTGACATTAACATGTAAGATCAACATATACATATCATTTACATTTATAAGCATATATGTACGTAAGAACTTTTTTCTCTAACTTCCCTCAAGGCTAACTAGGTCAATATATAGGTAGAGTCCCATTCTTATATTATTAAATCGTAGACAACAAATAACAAGCCATAAATCAAGATATTTAAATTAAACAATATACAAACTCTAATCAATCTTATAATAATGTGTACTTCAATATCACTTCATCACTAACACACAAGTAATCATAATTAAAATAAAGGTTTTATATTACAAAAGACTTACAGAATCTCCTTCATAAGCCATCATCCATGGTTTTACCATGAATCAATAAATTCCTCTAAACAATAGATGTAACTAAATAATGCAATACTAAAATCTATACAATGCTAAGCCCTTCTACCATCAATATCCTAATAAACATCTATTAATAACATGGTTTATGGGAGAAGGGTTTATCATGAATTCTTCAAGAAATAGATCTAATTCAAACAATTCATATCCTTAGGCGATCCATAGGTTGAATAGGATAACACATTCATAAATCTCGTTCAATTCATAATTAAGAACCAATATTGAAGGAAATTGGGGAAAGGACAAGTTCTATAAAAGATTCCCACAATTAACATCAATTACACAATTGTCACATCGGGAAGTACCCGTTAGACGTAAACAGCGTCGTCATCCTAGGAGAGGACTAGTACTAGCCTCTTAGCATTCATTATTACATTCGTAAGGTAAAAATGCAAAAAAATTAAAACTTTTCATCTATACTATTTCATGAGGTTTACTTAGACCTCTCGCTTATACAAAATATAATCATATTGCGTATACATGACATAGTCTTAAAGGGATGTATCATATTAAAAAATCTAAATGGAGTCAAATATACATGGATAATATCCCCTACACAATGTAGAAAGTCCACTAATGGCTTAGTTCATATCTTGAAACAACTTGAATGGAAAGATTGTCTTTACACTATACCAATGTAACATAGGTAGAGTGATATAAAGGCATCGTCCTCGGTGCATGAGCACATAAACACATGGAGAATGATTCCAAACATTTCTTAAAAATTCTTCACAAACCCTTCAACGCCCGAAACATAAAATGTTGGGGAAAAGGGAGAAATGATGTTAGCACATCACTTGTACTAAGTATTAAATCTGTAGGACCCCTAAATGAGTAAGGATGTCTAGATCCTAACATGTTTTTCTTAAGGTTATAAGGTCCTAAAATTTCTTATAATATTGTTTAGAGGCAGTGTGTAAAGTTTGAAGTTATTCGTAAGTCGAACGTCAAGGGATGACCAAAACGTTCGAAGAGTAGTCACCTACGTATCCATGAGTGTTTATATATTGTATGATATGAGATTATTAAGTATTAAAATTATTTATAATTATGTTTAAATATGTTATATGGAGTTTTGATAAGTTTGGATGTGAAACGAACAAGAACGTCCAAGGCTTTTGAAACATAGCCCTTAAGACACTCAATATGTGTGTTTATGGGGCCTACATGTTTGGATGAGTTACGTGTGTTTATTTTGGGTGAAACTTATGTGGTAGTTTTAAAACATGTTAAGGTTTGTATATACATTGTAACGTTCGGATAGGAATTCTAAAGGGCCCCACAAAAGGCCCTATAAGAAGGACCCAAGGCTAGTTGAGACACTACCTTAGCAGTGTCAATCGATTGACCAAACGACGGCTAGTTAATCAATCAACGAACCATTGGTGAGGTCTCGTCAATAGAAACTTATCTTTGGCAGGTCTCAGCCCAAAATTTGTCTATGGAAAAATATACGGAAGCCAAAAGATGGCAAGTCGATTGACCAACGGCCAATCGATGGGTGCTTCGATGGTGGCCTGTAGCTACTGTCTAGCGGACTATTTTATTTAATGGATGAATGGGAAATTCACCCCACGTCCTAAAGTTACTCTCAAATGTTTATTTAGCTACTTTTGCGTGTATATAATAAATCAAACACGTGAGCATCTCATTCCAACTATTCCCTCGAAAACATTCTCCCTAGAAATCATAATTCTTGGTGAAGCTCAATGACAACTTGGAGCTTGGATTTACATGGATAAACAGCAAGTTTAGAGGTTTTAAACATTACAAAGGTATGGTGATTCTTTATCTCTATGTAACCTTTCACTTGGAAAGTTCTTCCCAAAGTTTTCAAAGAACATTTGATGATCAATCATTCAATTTAGTTGTGGGTTCTTTCTAAAAATGTTTTAAATGGTTATATAATTATTAATTAATTTTAATCTATTTTTTTCAACGGGTGTTTACTCCAATTACATGATGAACCCATGCTTCTTTGTTAAATCTATTTGGCCTTGCATGGGCATTGTGATCATGGGTTGTTACTGGTAAAATTGTGATTTTCTTACGTTGAATTGTCTATATCTACTGTAATTTGCGTTAATTGATATTATTGATGAAATGTGATTTATAATCCATACAAGTGAAATTGGTTGAAGTCTATGCCCTTCTACATTCGAGTATATTAATGATACGTTGTACTAGTTTGTAGCATGACCTTTTAGTAACTTATGTGTATCTTCATGTATAATTATGGTAACCTTAAGATACTTCCCTGTACTTGATTTATTGATAATAGAGTTGTAATTGTCAATGATGACCAAAGGCTCAAGGATTGGTAAGAATTCCTCCACTCTTCTACTTCTCTATTTCTTGTTTTGTATTGTTGATGAAGCCTTGGATGGCATTGTGTAGTATGATCTACTTATGGTGGCGGTGTTTTCCTTATTGTCACTATATGTGTTTATCGTGGCCTTGAAGTCAAATTAATGCACATATGAACATGTGCTTATTATGATACTATGTGATGTTTATGCCTACTTTCCTATTCTAGTTGTGATCTCGGTTGTATGGCTATTGTATAAGCATGTGGATATCCATGTTAGAGTAATTTATATGTACCCCTATGTGAATTCATTAATAGAACATGTAAGGAATGTTAACTATAGTGTGAATTTGGCTTCTCTCCTATGCTATTGTGTGTTCTATAGTAAATCTTTGATCGAGTTTTATGGTCTAAGAGGGTGGCTGCCTCAATGTTATGATGATATCCATTATGTTAACATTTAGACAAATTTACACACACACTCACTTTACATGCATGTTACAAGTAGTATAGGTCATGGTGTCTAAATTAAAGGTAATTCACATATTCACTAATGTCTACTACTATGCATGTTAAAATGATGTCTTTGAAAGTATGATATATGTTTACTTTGAAAGAATTACTTTATAGGTGTACTTGTACGGGAAAGAGTATGTGACTTTTCCTTTACATTGCACGTGTGTACCTTGATAGGATAGTTCTAGTTTTGGTTTCTATATGTATGTATATGAATATATGAACATGTGTGACTTAAAGTGTTATGTGAAAGGTTTGCTGACATATATGTATACACACACACATGAATGATGATCTACTCAATCAAGGAGCCTTGAAATGTATGCTCAATTGTATCCTAAACAAGATAGTGCTAATATATATTCAATGTCCACGTGAATGGATCTTCTAAAATGATTTATGTTGATGAACTTTCATCTTTGACATATGAGGTAAGCATATGAGGGGATGAATATCCTAAGCCTATATTTGACAAAGTAATGTTGATGAAGGCTTTTCAATAAATGGAACTTAGGTTAGCACCGAGTGAACCTTATTATGACTGTGTCTTACTTCCCAATGTGGGAAGGTAGGTCATCATAAATCTCATGATTTGGATAACCACAATGCCTTTATAGGCATAAATAGGGTTTCCATCAGTAAATAACCATATTTCCCATCTTGGCATAAAGAGGGTTTTCACATGTACCTTAAAGTTCCATAACTATGCTTGCCACATAGGATATAGAAATGTGATATCACTTTGTATTCTAACACGTTTTAATGTTATACCTTGGCTAGGTAGGAATAACTTCTATTAGTGTAAGGCTCTACAACACCAAATTACATGTCTAGCATCCATGGTCTTAGTGTCGGTTATGTCTATAGTTTATGTAATGTAAAATGGACAATGGAAGTAAAGGAATGTGATCCTAACTAGGATGACTTAAGGTATGTTACTTATGATAGGTGGACATAATGAACCCATCTAGACATTACACATGTATCTCCTTAGGAAGTCCTAGGACGGTGACCTAGTATGTATGATTATGTTTATGTCCATATGTACGACTTGGTAGAATTTGGTCTACTTTTTATGAAAATGGGCATGGTACGAATCTATATGACGTGGTATTATCCTTATATGCACTATGCTGGTCTAAAGGACTATATGATGAAGGTCTTGTATTGACATGAATAAATTTATATTTACTTGTTATGTTGCTGAAGGAAATGTTATAATTTGTGATATCATAAAAGGTATACTAAGAATGTTCGGGGTTATGGGGCTTCATATGCTCATTGCACTAGTGGACCAAGATTGGAGTAATGAACAAAGTTTAATAATGACGTATTTAAAGTGAAGTCATTATAGGTATATTTTGAATTTAGCTTACTGTAATTGTCCTATGATGTTGGTTTAAATATGTCTATGTGGGTACTGAACTCCTATGATTGTATGTAATGCCTTGTGTAATTTATATATATTTTTTATTGTGACCTTAAGGTTATACATTTCACTAGGTATCCCTAAAGGGTCACTTGGGAAGTTAATGAATTAAAGGAAATAATGCTCACTATAAACGTGAAAGAGCCTACTGTAAAATGACTTTAAAATGTCATAAATTCTATATGCGATCTTATGCGATTCTATTATTTAAATGTTTTATAAAGATTTACTCAAAATTCTTTATGTTTGACTTCAAAAAAATGTCCCTTTTACATATATTTTTTACATGGTTTCCATTCTTAATGTGTTCTTGTACTAACCCATTCTTCTCTATTTTTTACAAAAAGTGTAGGTTAAGGATGCTTAAAGGATGTCTATGATCGAAGAGCTTGATATGTCTTATGTTTTATGGGTCGTGTCCCTAATGTACTCTAAAGTTGTTGAGTATAAGATGGCATAGAGACTTAGAGTCTATATATGTATTCTAACTTTTATTATATATAAGAAGTTAGGTTTCTAGGATATGATGTTCTATGAAAAGTTTTATATTTTCAGCTAAATTTACTATGTCAATTCAATGAATGATAACTATGGGCTTTTATAAGACCTCTGAGAGGTGAAGTACTCCATTTTACTACACGGAGGTGCTCCACGGATGTGAGAGAATCATATGAACATACAACATATAAATCATGCTAAAAGAAGACATTTTACTATAGCATGCAAAGTCACTTTTAAAAGTCCTATGCACATTCAAGGACAAATACAAGTCAAGGAGTCCATATTCCTTAAGTCAAGACCATATACATCTCAATACCAACAATACTAAGTCTACTAAAGTCAATATCTATATCAACATCATTGAGCACATAATCAGTGCAACTCTATCAGTAAGTTATAATATCGAAAAGCATCCATAAGAGATCATTACATCATAACAAAAGGAAGACCATTACCCATGAACCCCCATTAAGTCGACTAGTGCAATGACTAAGCAAGGCCCCATCACCTCACTGAATCAAGTAAATCCAGTAAAAACCATAAGCAATTCCCAACATCACATAATATGTCATTAAGAGTAAACATCATCATACTTTAGCAATAGATACCAATCACATGTTCATCAGTGAAACCAATATCACATAGTGTCATCATCATGTAAGACCATGATATACATATCATTTACATTCATATATACATAAGAACGAAAGAAAATCATTCTAAGACTTCCCTCATGGCTAACTAGTACAATGTATAGGTATAGTCTCAAACCCCTACCTATACTAACCTAGATCCCTTAGGTCATCCTAGTTAGAGTTCATTTCATTACCTCATTTTACATTTGGAAACATCCTGCCTTAACCAACAAAGACCATAGAAGCTTATCTGGAATCCGGTATCATAGAACCCTACACCGAGATAAGGCAGATTACTTAACAAGGTTGTACAAAAACATGAACATAGACTCTATGTGCATCCACTAACTAGTATTCATGTAGGGCACCATAGTTGAAGAACTTGGAGATGTATTTGGGACCCTCTTTATGCTACATGTGTTATAGTATCTAATATCATGAGCACATTTGTGATCGTACCTTCTCTACTTGAGAAGGGACACTCCTCACTTCTAGTTCACTGGTTGATAAGGTAAAGTTCCTTTTGAAATTTCTAGAAGCCTTTATTAATCATCATAGCGTAGTTTAGGGCATAGGTTCTATCCCTTATATAGTAATCATAATAAATGAATAGTAAGTGCATGATTATTGTCTTTTCATTATGATTCACACATGAAAGGTTAGCACATTTACAAGATCAGATCATGACAAGTCACTTAGGTAACTCATCACCATCCTTCTATCATTACACCTTAGCCAAGAACTCAAAAGTAATAATTTAAGACATTTCAATTCAAAATCATACAAAACAAAATAAATCTTATCATAAGGTTTAATTCAATATAACTTCATCACTAAATAGAAGTAATTATTATTGATTAAAAAGATTGAAATCACAAGACTTATCCGAATCTCCTTCACAAGTCATCATCACGGTTATACAATCATAAATCTAATTAAACCCAACAATGGGTGTAATATCAACACACAATAGTAATTAATAGAATAATAAAGACAATTGAATCACTACATAACAATTCATCACTAGTTCATGTCCTAAGGTTAGGAACTTGGGTAAAATTCATGATCTACTTCACAACCTACGTTAATTTATGCGAATGTGAAAATAAAGTGATCGAGGCATACCATTTTGATGAAGTCTGAGTAATCAAGTTTCTTGGTCGGGCAACGACGTTAAAACAGGAGCAGGTTGGGAATCAACCGAATACGTATAGCTTTCTTTCTAGTAAATGTAGCATTTTCTATTAAAGGGTTTTAAATTTGCATGTAGCACATCACCTGAAATATATAAAGAAAATCACTACGCAATATTCACTGACGGATACAATGACGGACTGTCACCCTTGCGACGGACTGTCGCATGAATCCATTGTCCCAGGTATGTTTTTCATTTATTTTTAAAATTAGGGCACCCACAACAGAACACATGACGGATATTTGCATATGCTACAAACCGTTATCGGGCTCTCGTTGCGTTATTAACTAGCAACCCGACCCGACCCGGCTGGAAAATTTTAAAAAATTTCAACCTTTAAAACCTCCCACCCCTTCATTTGAACCATTTCTTTCCCTCTTTCTGTCATTCCCTCCTTTTCCAACTCCCTACCTTTCTCATCCTCTTCTCTATAAAATGATCCATATCATTTCCCCAAAATCCCAAAATCTCATTTCTACTGGTCAGAGTCTGCTGCTGGGATTCTGTTCTTGATAACCAAGTGCCTCACCTTCTTGTTTTTCTCCTCTTCTAAGGTATGTGTGTCTGATCTCTACCCACTTACATTGCATTTTTGTTTTTCAATTACTATTATCCTATTTATTTTTGGTGGGTCTTTGTTCTTTGATTCAATTTTGTCTAACCTAGGTCTAGAGTCCTCGACTTGCTTTGTTAAAACTTGAGAAATTGGTGCTTTAACATTGCTTGTTTGTTAGGTATTTGGGTTAGACATATGTCATTTAACATTAAGTATTCCGTTTGAGTCACAGGGGATGATTGTGGCATAATCAGTTCTATCACTAAATGACAGAACGAGACCCCGACGACGGACCGTCATCCCCACGACGGACTGTCATAGTGACTATTCCAACACCCCAATATTCATTTTTTCTATGTGTCCACCAACAGAATTATTTGATGGATCGTCGTTCCCACGACAGTCTGTCCTGCACAATCATTCTGGTTGTCCGACACCCTAATCCTAAGGATCTCCTACTTTTTCTATGTGTCAACTAATGGACATCTACGACGGAGTGTCATACCCTCGATGGTCTGTCCATCACAACCATCATGGTTGTTAGAGACCCTTGTCCTAATGGTCTCCATTTTTTCTAAGTGTCCACTGACGGACATCTACGACGAAGCATTGTACCCTGGACGTCCATCTTTCACAACCTTCATAACTGTCAGAGACCCTAGTCCTAAGGTTCTCCAACTTTTTCTAAGTGTCCTCTAACGAACATCTACGATGGACCGTCATAACCATGATTGACCGTCCTTCACAACTGTCATGGCGGACAGAGACCCTTGTCCTAAGGGTCTCCATTTTTTTTAAGTCTCCACTAACGGACATTTATGACGAAGCATCGTACACTCAAAGTCCGTCCTGCACAACAATCATGACGGTCAGAGACCCCTCTTCTAAGGGTCTCCATACTTTATCTAAGTGACCCACGATGGACATCAACGATGGACCATCATTATCACGACAGTACGTCTTGCTTATTCGTCAATACTGTCAGACAATTTCCTTCTGTTGTCTCCAAATAAACATCGTTGAAGTAGGACATGGCAGACCCCATAACGGTCTGTCATACTCACGAAGAGCGGTCACATGGTCCTTCGTGTTTCACTACTACTACAGAGATGTCATTATAGCTTTTTTCTTAAGTGTATTTTTTCTCGTTTTTTCTTGTCTTGTTTTCTCCTCTAGAAGAAATAATGATTCTTTGTAGATACTATCCCTAATGGCACCAAAACAAGATTGAGTTTACACAAGTGAGCATTCAAAGTCTGTTGTTCTGCATGCCCCACTGGTTATAGGCTCTAATGATGAGCATGATCCCGAGTACGTGCCCCCAGGCATCGCCACTCCAGAACGAGCAGCACGTGCAACTATGCTACGCCCAAAAATATGGCCTCCGGCATAGTCACTACCTCTTATTCTAACGTGGAGCGCATACTCACCGGTACACCTTATGGGAAAGCTACACATGAAGAAGGAGCATCTGGTTCCTTAGGAGTTTTATAGTCGGAGGAAGCGTCCGGGTTCGCAGAAGTCTCTGCACCCACAACGGCTGCACAGTTTGCCTCATCTGATGATATTGACAGTCCTGATTACACTCAAGGCTCAACGAGTGGTGTTCTCGCCCTGGTTGCCGACAAGCCATACTGGTGGTGTGTCGACAGTCAATACCAAGTGTATGCAGACGCCAAGTTTCTCAATAATAAAGGCGTCATGACACGGACCCTTACACTGGAGAGGTGGGTCCTTACGGGAAGTCTCCTCACCATGGTAGATATCCACACTCTCTTCACCAGACACCGGATAGAGTGGAAAACTCGTTCTTTGGGCCACTACAATGAGGAGTTGGTCCGAGAGTTATACGCCTCTTATATGGATACTCTCTGATCACATATCAATAGGCGGGCTGCCCCCGCCAAACAGGACCCACTTGAGCATGTCAAAGTACGCGGCATACAGGTCGTTATCTCCTTTCCACCCATCCACCGGTATCTGTATGGCGAGGATGTTGATACCACCAGGACTCCTCTCACCGATGAGCTCGACTAACAGTGGAAAATTGTTAAAGATTATCTATTGATGGAGAGGATTCCGACTGGGTAATCGAACAGAAGAGAGCCATTAGGAAGGCTTACTTGAACTTCCCGGCTATGTTTTTATGATTGATTGTCCACCTCTGCCTCTCCCCCATAGATGCAGATAATAAAGTTACATGGGACCGCACAGTTCTGATGGAAGCAATGATAGTCGGGATTGAGGTTGACTTCACTTGTCTTCTTAAAGAGGTGATGCACGAGTGGACTTTCAAGGTCACCTCTACTTTCCCATTTCCATCCATAAAATTTTTATTATGCAGGTGCGCAGGTGTGCCTATATGGCATATTGATAAGCTCAAGACTCCGTAGGGCAGTGTTAATATCGGCCTCATCAGGGATAAGGCCAATGAGTTTGTTCCATGCACAGGGCCCTATCTAGAGGTGCCTCCACGTGGTGAGAATCTAGTTTATGCTATAGCGCATGATCGAACATCTACGCAGGCTACTTTCACAACAACTGACACTACCCCTGTCGAGTCAATCCTGGGTAGTAGCACTGGCCCTAGCTCCTCTCGCTCAGACCCTTTCCCAACTTCGGTCTCGCTAGCTAGGGTTCAGAAACTAGAGGCTTAGATTGCCACCCTTCTTCATCATATCCAACCTTGAATGTAGAGTTCTATTACTGAAGAGGATAACAACATGGAGCGTAAAATGGAATAGCACACAGAGCGGATGACCACTAAGGTTCATCAGCGCTTAGACTCTTTTGGGTTGCGTGTTCTGGACCGGCCAGCCCCTCCGGTGGAAGTGTCGACTATTCAGGCAACAATTGAGATTCTGTGAGCAGATATTGATATGATCTTAGAGGCTAGGGTGCCTAAGTTTAAGGGCCCTTTTGCATATCCTACTGATGACACAATGTTGGTGGCTTTATGTGCCACTTATGATATTTCACCACCTCTCCCTCGAGAGCTTGCCAATAGGCGTAAGGGTCGAGAGGAGGATGAGGCTAGAGAAAGGAAGAAGGAGCATCGTGAGATAAAGGATTTAGGAGAGCCTTGATTGCTGATGAGGAGGCGCGTTAGATCAGAGCAATTGAGTTACCTTCTAGGGCATCTAGCTGCAGAGATGTGGTCACATCGGGAGGCACTACTTATAGTGTTGTTGCTGATGAGGACACTACTGAGGGTGTCCAAACTACATAGGTAGTGGGTTCTGGGGAACCAGACCTGCCAGCTTCCAGATCGCCGGCGCTTTGAGCCCTAAGTTTGCTTCACCTACCACTCTCATATCCTATATTTTTTTATGCATTGCGGACAATTGCATATATTTTTGTTGGGATGGGGTAAATGGAAAGTGAGTGCTAGGGTGAAGTTTGAGTAGCACATGATCCTCTTTTGGAGTTTTCTTGCATGTGTTCTTTTCCCCCAATAAACTGATTATTTTAATTGTTGAACCAGCATGTCTATATCTTGTGTATATAGTATAACTCTGAAGCATGATGGCTAAAACAAAAATTCTATCCTGATGTAATTAATGATGCATGGCTAGGCATAGTAATTGATAAATGGGTGGCTCTAAGCATTACATAGAGATACACCACAGCATGACCCTATGTCTAAGACTCAAACTAGGTTTCTAATAATCTTGTAGAGTAATGAGATGTCAAGTAAGTGAGGAAAGTTTTAATAGTCTACTATTTGTACTGAGCTAGAACTTACCTGGTTAGTCCTGCTAAATGTAAGCTATAATAGACAATTAGGAAAGAATCATAGAACCTTGTTCAATGAAGCTAATTTTTAGCCTAAATAAATAAAAAAGAATGAAAAAAAATATGTCTTTGATCCAAATTATTTGAACTTAAAATAGACCATTCTTTTTCAACCCAACTAATCTTTTCTAGGAATAACGTGTTGGCCCTGATCTGTCCTTGGACATGTGCACCTCAGCTTATGCCAAAAGCATAAGTTGAGGGTGGCTAATGCAGTAAACAACATTTTCATGGTCCTGACCTAATTTTGGGTATTGTTTTCTTTGACTTATGTCAAAGCCATGAGTTGAGGGTGGCTATTATGAGGAACGCTGTTGATAGTGGGGTTGAATGAACAAAGAGAAAGAATGAACAAAAGTAAACTGACTCACGAACCAGTTGAAAGAAAAGTAAAATAAAAAAAGATAATGAATACATGGAAGAAAATAAAAGTCACTTACACAAATGAAGAAAAAAAGGGAAAATAGCAAGGTGAAACAAGAGAAATTGGGCGAAATAAAATGATAAAAAGTGGTACATTTAGCCGATATGTCAAGGAGGGAAAAAAACACTAAAGTATACCTAAATAAACCCTACCTGACCATGAACCTATGTTACAAGCTAAGAATTTCCTATTGTAATCCTAAGAGATGTGTGGCGAACTTAAAGCAGTGAAAATAAGAGCATGCTTATTGCAATATGTATGAATGATTTGTGAATTTGTTTTGAGAGTGAGTGTTGAAATGTAATCGTTATACTCAAACTTAAATCATTGTATCAAAAATGAGGATGTTGTTTTTAAGTGAGAACACTAGTTGCAATACCGGAAATAGTAGCACCTTGGTTAGAAATTGAAGAGGTTAGGTGTAAGTGTGTGGTGAGTTAGTGTCATGGTTTGGTTCAAGCCTAATAGTGATAACATGCATAAACATGATGAGAATGGTCGGGATTGATAGCAGAATTATTGAAAAAGCTAAAATATGGATACTCTTGTACAAAGATTTTGTAGTGAGTCATAGTGCGTCGCTTCAGGACAAACAACGAATTTAAGTTGAGGGTGTCGATGTACTGTGGTTTCACGGTATTTTTTATTCTTTTTCCTTAAGTTTAGTGTATGTCCAAAAGCCTTTTTGCATTGATTTTTATATATGTTTCTCCTTATTTGTAGGAAATCTGTCCAAAGATGAACGCGGATGTTTTTGAGCGAGAAATGCAGAAGAGACCACCTACGGAGCTTATGACTGTCCGCCAAACCTGTGATGGTCCGTAGGTGGCATCATAGTGAGGATAAAAGCTGTTGAAGGAAGATGGGGAAGTCTGACCTAGTATGGGATTACGGATGTCCACGACGGACCGTCATAGCCACGATGGTCAAACCTGCTGGTTTGTCATAATGATTAGAGAGTAGTCCAAGTACCCAAATTCCAAGAAGTTCATGTATTATGGACGAAGACCCTCGATGGACCGTCGTTCTTGGAACGGGCCGTCATACCTGTTGGTTGAGGGTAATGAAGAAAGCAGCAGAAGTATTTGTGAAGTATTAGACGACGGAGGACATAACGGCCCATAGTTACCACGACGGTCCGACACAAGGTTCGTCAACCCAGACACGTTTTGACATATTTTTAGTAATTAGAATCCTACTTTTATAAGGTTATTGTTTTTTATATAAATTGTTGGAAAGCCTCGTTTTTGGGATTAAGACTTTTTGATTGTTAGACTTTTGGAGAGTTGGACTTTTTAAAATCTCTAGTTCTCTTATTCAAGTATTGAAGGATTAATTTCAGTAATTGATACACTTTTTCTGGAATTGATTGTTGGTGCTTTGGTTGATTAATCAAGTGCATTTCGTGATTTTATTCTTTCTCATTAAAGCAAGTGCGTGAATTCTTATATTAATCATATGAATAGTTTGATTATGACTATGGGTAACCAAAATCCATAACTAAGGTTGTGGTAACCATGGGAGAATAATGAGGTAAAATCTAACTAAAATAGCAATTCTAGAATAGTGTCTAGCATGTATTGATAATTCTTTCATTTAGAAGTCTTATTAACTGATTGCCAACGTTAGAACTCGCCTTAATGCTACTTGTCGGATCAAGGAGGTAGATAATAGGAAAAAGATTTAGTATACTCTATCTAATAGGCTAGTGTCATTTGGTACTAGGTAATAACTTAGGCAAATATCGACACAACGCTTAATATGTTCTAAAGGTAAGGGTTAGTATAAAAACACATGTAGCCGGACCAAGGTGCTGAGTAAAAATTTTATGGATGCCGGACCAAGGATTTAGAGATACATCACTTATCACTTTACATGCAAGATACTAGGGAAGAAGTTTTATAGTTAGAATTATCAAGAACGAACCTGTGGGGAACACTTAAGCAATAGTTACTTTTACTAATTAATTAAGATCCAAGATTTTAATCAGTTAGTTGTTTACTTTAATTTAGTTAATTATTTTCATTAATTTGGATATAAAAAAACACCTTTATTTTTTTTAGTTCTAGGGAAATAATAGACTAAATGACAGTAATAATAGAATAAAGTTCAGTCTAAACTATTTTTCTCGTGGGAAGGATCCGAAAGTAATTAGTTGGGTTCTTTACGTGATACGACTGCTTTACTTCTTATTTGAGAAGTAAGTTTAAGCTTATCAATGCATATTATCACCTTCTTAAAAATCGAAGTCTCTTCTTCTATGGTCGACATAAAATACATTTGCCAACTACAAGTTGTTTTGAAGTGGTTCCTTATTATATGTACTTTCTCCAAAGTGTTATAAATAAATTCTGGACCCAAAAGTGAAGACTCACTCACTTAAAACCATCCTATTAGAGACTTACATCTCCTACCATACAAGGCCTCAGAAAGAGTCATAGATATACATGTATGGTAATTAATGTTGTAATAATACTCAAACAAAGGCAAGTGTTAATCCAAAATTCCAGTGAGGTCATTTATACAAGATCTAAGCATATCCTTAAGCGTTTGAATAGTACATTGCGCTTGACAATTCATTTAGGTATGAAAAGCAGTGATTAGCTTCACCTTTGTACCCAATCCTTTTTGGAACGACCTCCAGAACCTGCATGTAATTTGTGCACCCCTATCTGATAGGATGGATAACAGAATACCATGGCGACACACAATATCATATATGAAGATCCTTGCATAATCGTCCGCTGAGTATATGGACTTGATAGGAATAAAATAAGGATTTTTTCAACATATCTACAACCGCCCATATGGAGTCATGTTGATTTTCTAAACGAGCCAAACCTACCACAAAATCCATATGAATTTCTTCCCACTTCCATGTGGGAACCTGAATTTCATGAAGTAAACAACCCAACTTTTGGTGCTCGATTTTCACTTGTTGGCAATTTTGACATTTAGTGATGAATTCCTCTATGTCCCCTTTTAAGCCTTCCCACAGTAACACTTCTCTAATGTCATGATATATCTTTGTGCAACCCAGATGAGTGGAATAATGAGAACCATCAGCTTCTTCAATGATCCAATTTCTCAAGTCATCAACATAGAGCACAGAAAACCTTCTTTGATATGTCAACACATCATCCCTCCAACGAGAATAACTCATTAAGCTTACAAATAACCGACTTATTAAACTCAATCCATTGTTGATCACCCACCATTTCGATAATCTTCGAATCTGACATTCCTATCTCGGAAAATATTTTAGTAAGTCTTTCATGTCTTATTCTACTAGGGACACACTACCCATGGTCATAATAATAAGAGCATCCACAACCAAATTGGCCTTGCTGGGGGGGTTAGAGAACACTCATGTTGTAATCATTAAACAATTCCAACCACCTTCTTTGTCAGTGATTCAACTCTTTTTGAGTAAACACATATTGAAGACTCTTGTAGTCATTATACATATCAACATGGACACAATACAGAGAATACCTCCATATTTTCAAGTTAAATACCACGGTCGCTAACTCAAGGTCATCAATTGGATGATTCTTCTCATGCACCTTAAGTTGTCTAGAAGCATAGTCTACTACTTTCTTATGTTAAATAAGCACAACCCCAACAAACTCATGATGCATCACAATATAAAACGAAGACCTTGGTATCATCAAGTAATGTCATCACCGTAGCGGAAGTAAGTCATCTTTCAAGATTTGGATTCTTCTTTCACATGTATCCGAACACTCAAACTTCATACTCTTTTGGGTCAAGGTAAATAAGATAGAAGAAATGGACGGTCAAAAACTTCCAATAATAACCAGCTTGAATCCAGAAACTCTTAATTTTTGTTAGAGTCAATGGCCTATACCTATTTTTGACCGCCTCAAAATTTTCCTTAGATCAACCTCCCTTTACCACAACTTACATTTGCTATACTTGGGAAAGTGTTGGTTCTCCTTAAAAATTTGTAACACCACCCTTAGATCAACCATGTATTTACATTCATTTTTCGAATATACAAAGTATTCCTAAATGAAACACCCTATTCAAGCGGTCCAAAAATGTCAGTGATGCATAAGTTAGACCAAAGGACATTACTATGTTTCATATTGACCATATCTTGCTCAAAATGTCATTTTTGGTATATCCTCAGCTCTCAACCTATGTTGGTGATACCCGATCTCAAGTCAATCTTAGTAAAGTAGCTTGCCCCTTGGAGTTGATCAAAAAAGTCATCAATCCAAGGGAGAGGATACTTGTTCTTAATAGTGACTTTATTGAGCTGGCGATCGTAACTACATATTCTAACGGACCCATCCTTCTTCTTCGCAAATAATATTGGAGCACCCCATGGTGAAATACTAGGTCCAATTAAGCCTTTGTCTAGTAGTTTCTTATGTTGGGCCTTCAACTATTTCAATTTGTCCTAAGCCATCAGATAATGAGGAATTGAAATGGTATTGACATTACGTAGCAAATCAATTCAAAAATCAATTTCTCATTCGCGAGGGATTCCTGGAAGATCATTAGGAAAGACCTCTGGAAATTCCCTTATAGAAGCACTAACTTAATGGACGATTATTTGGAGTCTAAATTTTGTCTCTTATAGTATGGTATAGACACTCTTTTGATATCATTTTACAATCCTTAAGATAATCGATACTACGACCTCTACGGATAGAATTTCTTCCCTTCCACTCATAGACAGGTTCATTTGCAAAATTAAACTTGGCAATTCTTGTTCTACTATCAATGGAAGCAAAAAAATCATGCACCTAAATCATCCCCAAAATGATATTAAAATCGACCATAAGAAGTTCTAATAATTCAACATATGTAAATCTATTGGGCAATATTATTTGATAATTTCGGGGTAGTTACCATGAAAAGTTGAGTTAGAATATCGGAAGAAATATAAAACTTTCTCGCTATAAAGGGAGTAAAAAAAAATTTATCACGTAGATTAAGTAAAGCTTATAAATCAATAGAGAAGACTTGTAAAAAACTGTTCACCAGATCGGGATAACTTTCTTCTTTACCCCTAGAGCGAATTGCATAAAAGCGGTATTTTTTTTAGGATCCACATAAGAACCACTAGCTTGAGCTTTCCCGCTACCTTTTTGTTGCCTCTTCAAATAAGAAAAATCCCTAACCTTGTGACCACTCTTTCCACACTAAAGGAAATTGTCCGTCCCAACAAGAAAATAACCATAATTCTTCTTTCCACACCTTCCACAAGTTGGCTTTATACATGGTGAGCTACTACCTTTTCCCTTTTCATACTTTGGGTTAGACGCCCTATCATGACAAGCCTTGGTATAATTTATTTGGAAATTAATTCGAAATCCTCTTCTTAAACCTAAGCTTATCTTGAAAGTCAAGCCTACCTTTAGAAGAAGCACCTTCATTAGAGTTGGCCTCCTTGGCCTATATACTCTTTCACCTTAGCGTACTCTCTTCAACTTGTTAGGAAAGAACCATGAGATGAGACATATTCATATTATTATAAAGTATAGTCGAGAGACATTATTCAGAAAAGTCTTTGGACACCACCATCAGAAAATGAATCATCCCATCCCTTCGATATGATATCAAGAATGGAGCATACTTTGACAATTTAGTGAATTTCAAGGAATAGTAAAGTGCACTCATAAATCATTGACGAAGGATGATGAATTCTTCAACCTTAGCGTCCCTCAACTGACTAGAAAAGAAATGATCAAGGAAATCATTCTTCAAGATTTCCAAAGTCACATGACAAACCATTATTACCCTATTATCCCTCCGTTGCACATACAAAGTTTGAGCCACATCTTTGAGTTTATTAGCTACTAACTTGGCATTTTAAATTGAATTAACACCGATAAATTAATGAATCTTATAAACCTCATCTTTGAATTTTGAGGGTTTTCATTGTCCCCTGACCAAAAGATCATAGGTGGACTCATTCTAGTAAATTCTCTCAAATGAGATCCCATAGTGTTAGTATGTCTATCAACCGGAGGTCCCACCTACATATTCACTTGAGTCGTCATAACTTAAAATTGAAAAATAATGGCATTATCTTTCAACTTGATCACCCATAAAAACTTCCTCAAGTAGAGGCACTTGGTTGCTTTGTGGAGGCACTTGATTATTATTAGCTCCGACATAAGCTATTTTTCTTCTGCTCTTCTAGTAGTTGATCTTCAAGTACTCATACCTATAACCACGACACAAGGTTTAGATGAAAGAACATAATAATACCTTAGAGGTACGATATAGAAATACAAGAAGATGAAAGTTTCTAAGCATCATATATTCTGTCATTCATAAGTGCGGGGGACTTGATAGTTGTGAATACAAATCTTCATAAATATGATTTAATGAAACATCGTTTCTTCGGATATTCACCCTCATGCTCTAAAATCACGTTTGTCAAGTTTGTGAAGTACTCCCTAGAAGTAACTATGTAATCGTTTTAGAGAGAACTAGGGCTAGCCTCTTGGCATTCATAATTACATTCCTAGGTTAAAAATGTAGAAAATTTAAAACTTTTCATCTACACTACTTCATGAGGTTTACATACACCTCTCGCTTACACCTAATATATTTATATCGAGTATGCATAGAATTTCATAACATAGTCTTCTACTTTTATAGCGCATATATATAAAGGATGTGTAACATAGTCTAAAGGGATGTCTCATATTAAACAATTTAAACGGAATCAAATCAACATGAGCATAAGCGCTTACACAATGTAGAAATCCAACTTAGGGATTACAACAATATCTTGAAACAACACGAATGAAAATATTGTTTATATACGATAACAATGTAACATAGGTAGAGTTAACATGAGGACATACCCACTTGGAGAATGATTCCGAGACTTCCTTCAAATGTTTTCACTAACCGTTCAACAACCGTAACCTAAAATGTTGGGAAAATGGAAGAAATTGTGTTACCACATCACTTGTAAGAAGTATGAGATCGTTTTCACATAACACATAGAAATCATGATAAAAAACAAATTTCATTAAAGCATGCAAAGTCACTTTCAAAAGGCTTATGAACATTCAAGAACCAATACAAGTCAAGACCATATACATCACAAAACAAACAATATTAATTCTAGTAAATTTAACATGTATATCAACATAATTGAGCACATAATCAAGAAAACTCTATTATCAAGTTATAATATCAACAAACATGCATGAGGGTTCATAACATCATATCAAAAGCAAGACCATTACTCATGAACCCCCATTAATTCCACTAGTGCAATCACTAAGTAAGGCCATATAGCCTCACTCAATCAAGTAAACCCAATAAGAACCATAAGCAATTCCCATTATCACATACAATATCGATAAGAGTAAATGTCATCATACTTTAGAAATAGAGACCAATCACATGTTCATAAGTGAATCAAATATCACATAGTGTCATTAACATATAAGGTCATCATATGCTTGTCATTGACATTTATAAGTACATAGCAGATAAAAACATTCTTTTAAGACTTCCCTCAAAGCTAAATAGTGCAATGTGTAGGTACATTCCCCTACCCTTACCTAGACTAAGTGTCAAGTCCTGAAAGCACACCCTAGAAATTAGGGAGAACCCTAGTTTCATGACCGGGCGTACCTGAACCTTTGGGGTCTTGTACAAGACGTACAACTAGAATTCATTACATAAACAATGCAAAGTTGGGCAGAATTAAAACATTTCACGAATAAATTAATAAAAATGAAATCTTTCATAAAACTTAACAAATTTCTCGTTAAAGGAAAACATAATACACGATATATAATATCTTAGGGACACAGACATTTTAATTGAAAAGAAATACATCATAACTATTAACATAAGGCAAAAAAAAGATTGAAATTCTGCCCATAAATATATGAGGACACACTATGTCTTGAGAGGAATTTTCCCAAGCTTTGCCTTCTTGACATCAACCTTGGTTAAATCGTAAACTTAGATAGTAATAAAAAAGTATGGGTTAGTATAAGTAATGTACTAAGTATGGCATATGCAGAAACAAGCAAAAAGGCACATTTTAGTAAAATACTACTTCATGCCAATTAAGTAAAACATTCATGAATTTAGATGCATATTTACATGAGAACCAATATTTAACACTTAAAGACGAACTCACATAATTTTAACCAAAGACAGGCATTTACAATAACTTCCAAAAATATATAGTGAATTAAAAATGTCATTAAAATGAACTATTATGAATCATCACAATGAATCATTTAAAGCATTTACAATGAATTAAGCAATTAAAATGAACTATCATATTCCAAATTAGTGATCTTCCAAGGCCAAGCAAAAGAGAAAGAGAGCTCATTTTCCGTATGAGTTTCCCTACCTCAGGATTATCGTAACGATAATTAAATTAAGACATGAAGAAAGTATGCATATGCCTCTTTCAAAATATACCTAAGCAATCCTGAATAATACCCCTTCGAGTTATTCAACTCGGGAGAAACAAGACCCTCAATCAATGGCAAGACATTAAAAGACACCCAACAAACCACAAAAGTCTTTACTTTAAGAATAACTACTTAGTGCAATGTGTAGATAGAGTCCCATACCACCACCTACCCTAAGTAGTACAATATTTTAGAAGGGTTGGAACAAAGTCATCCCTTTTGGAAGGTCCTACCTAGTGCAATGAGTAGATAGCGTCCCATACCACAACCTACCTTGAGTAATACATTCTTTTAAAAGACTTATCTAAATCAATTCTTTTGTGGAGGGTTAGCTTAACCGACATACACCATGAGAGACAGACATTGTATCCCAATATTGATCCTTATCAGATGAGGGATCCTCACTTTCCAAGAGAGAGGGCATTCTTTTAAGCTTTTCATTGCTTTACCAATAGCTACACGTATGCGGGCGCATAGTAAAGAGACAAAAAGATTGCTACTAAGCAACTCATTCTCTACTCACGAGGAGTAATCATTCAAGAGGTACTTCGGAATAATATTCTCAACTCACGAAGTGTAACAACCTCTTCTTCATATCCTCTCGGTGCTAGACATAACCCCCACAAATTCTAAAAACTTTAAAACTATAATTTCAGGATGACTAGTGAACAACAAATCTCAACTCACGAGCATTTATTGTCTAACATATCAAACAAAGCTCATGGGATGTAGTTGGGTTGCTAATAAACACTTCATCAGAACACACGAAGAGTGTTCACCCCAAAATTCCCCTTAGGGACTTAACTTAGATTTATTTATTCATTCAAGTGTGAGTGTGTGTGTACATGTTAGCACACCTTGCACACAAGCTTCATATCATTAACATTCAAATCCCATACATGCTTAGAACTTCATTTATCATATCACACATCCTACACGCTTCATACAATTATATATATACTTTAGACATAATCTGTAACATACTTCTCATAACAAGCTTCATGAAACACATAACAAGAATAAATTTGTTTAAGCATACATGCTAGTCTACTTCACTTAATCAATTCATAAGGCACATTTAATAAGAATAGCATATTTATCATCTTAATTCTCGTAACAAGACTTAATATGCTCATTCATTATAAACTATAAACTTTACATTCATACAATTCAAATAAACACCGCCACAAAGAAGGTGAACTATACCACTCAAGAGCATTTCAAAATTGAAACTAAAAAACATAACCCACTTACCCTTCAATCCATTATTTCATCACCTATAACATTTTATTAACTAATTAATCATAAATTATCCCTTTGGGAAGTATCCAGACAACAATAACAACTATAAGAAATCAAAGCTCAAAGACTACCAATTCAAGCTCATCTAACCCAATTCTTAAGCCAAAGTTTTACGAAAAGCTTAACATGATTTCCTTGAAGTTTTAACCTCAAAATCATCAACCAACATTAGGAATACCATTATTAATTCATTGGAAACGTTTTAATTCAAGATCCTTATTTAGAGTTGAAGATAGTAGAAACTAGGGTTGAAAACCCCATTTTGAATTTTCATTTAAAAGGACTCCTTGAATGAAAGAGAGTTCAAGGATGGATACCATACTCCTTGAATATTTCAAGTGAGGTTTCTAGTCAAGGTCTATGGTTTAAAACTAACTTAATATAATTTAAAAGCAATAAAAATATCATCCTAGGGTCCTAAAAGACTTGGGGTGAATTTACACAGAACACCCCAAGTGGGCAGCAACGTGCAACAACCTTAGAATGTGCAAATCAACTACCAAAGCTACTGGGCGTCGATTGTATCAAAGACTGGTTAAAGGGATGGATGAGTTTCCCACCATGTATGGGACACCGACGCTCATTCGACGGGGCGTCGATGGGCCTGAGCCCAGTAGATTGCTTCGTCGTTTGGGCAGTGTTCTTAGAAGTCTTGTCCAATTCTTGGGCCCTTCATCTATGGCACCTTATGGGTTTTAGCTGGGCTCATGCCCGAATGTTATACCTATAAACTAAGTCATTTAGGTCTTAGGACCATCTCATGAAACTTTCAAGCAAAACAAACACAATAAAACTCACTCAAACACCTCAAGACACCCAAGCGCTATCTATGGCATACCTGCTGAATGTCATGGACGTTCTTGGACGTTTGACCTCCAAACATAACTAAACATAACACACAGCCTAAGAACAATTAATTAACTTATTTTAAATTCAAAATAACTCAAGAAGCACTCCAGAGGCTCTAGTTCACCTTTGTTTGTTTTGGGGCATTACATTCTCCCCCACTTGGAACAAGATTCGTCCTTGAATGACACTTAAACTTTAAGAACAACAAGGAATCACTTAGAATCACATAACACATTTCAATGATGGTAAAAACACTCAAAATTAAATCATCAAATAGCAAGGACAACCATTTCACACTTTAAAACACTTTAAACGCAAACACTTTTAGCACAACTTCATAAATTTCAAAACTTATTCTTAACATTCCTTTATGGAGAAAGTACCTTCTCCAACATTTAAAATGCTCATATACAACACTTTTGCACACATTGAAACTTTGATGAAGAAAAAACAAATTTTTCTCAAAATTCAAAATAATTATAGTGAATATTAACTATGTCACTGCCAAACATGGTCGAAATTTCAAAACTCCATTCTTTGACCAATTCATCAAGATGACATTACAATATGAGAGACAAGACTTTACGAACTTACTCCAAAGACACTTGACAATTTTCACTAAGTGCAATGTGAGAGTAGCATCCCAAACTACCACTCCCACTTAGTGAACCTTGAGGATTCTCTTGGACTAAATACATTAAATGTCATTTTACTTAAATCACTCCCCCCCCCCCCCCCCCCACTCATGTGAAAGCCATCCTCAAGGAATCATACTTCAAAGAACCATTATGCCTCTCATAAGGTAGGAACTCACACTACCCTCAACTTATGAACATCAGAATTAAACATTAACTTTACAAGTTAAGCATAACACTTCCCGTTTTGTATTGAAGACTAAAGAAACTCCCTTAAACATCACTTCATTTAACTATTAGGCATCACTTAACTCAATTTAATGGAACAAAACTTCCTCTAAGTGTAAGCCTACACAACAACATCCACCAAATAACAAGAAAAACTATGGAACATTAGTCACACAAGAGGGTTGCCCTGAACTCCCACAAAATCTCACATTCTCTCAACATTTCCTCAAATTCACACCTTAAAGTATATCTACCATCATTGAACATAATAACAAGATAAATCACCTTTACTCATCATAAATTATGTGAAAGGTCATGAATTCTTATATGAAATATAAGAATATTGTGAATATGACTATAGGTAACTAAACTCCACAACTAGGGTTGTGGGAACCATGGGTGAATAATGAGGAAAAATCTAACTAAAATCACAATTCCAGAATAGTGTCTTGCATGTATTGATAATTCTTTCTTTTAGAAATCTTTTTAACAGATGACCAACGTTAAAACTTGTCATAATGCTACTTGCCGGACCAAGAAGGTAGATAATATTAAAAGAATTATCAACATAAATTTAGTGTACACTATCTAATAGGCTTCTGTTAATTTGTACAGGTAATAACTTAGTCAAATATCGAATACAATTCTTAATATGAGGTAAAGTTAAGGGTTAGTATAGCAACACATGTAGCCGGACCAAGGTGCGGAGTGAAATTTTCTAGATGCCAGACAAAGGATTTGGAAATACATAATTTATCACTTTTAATGCAAGATACTAGGCAAGAAATGTTATAGTTAGAATTATCAAGTGAGGAACCTGTGGGGAACACACAAATCGTAGTTACTTTTATTAATTGATTAAACTCCAAGATTTGATTCTGTTAGTTGGTTACTTTAATTAAGTTAGTTATTTTCATTAATTTAGAAATAAAAACCCCCTATTTTTGTCTTTTGTATTCTAAATAAATGATTTACTAAATAATAGTAATAATAGATTAAAGTTAAGTATGAACTATTTTCCACGTGGGAACAATCCCAACCTCATTAGTAGGGTTATTTACTTGATACCACCGCTTTACTTCTTTTTTGAGAAGTAAGTTTGACCGTATCAAATTTTTGGTTGCTGCGGGGGAAAGTAGCTTTTAGATTAACTTAAAGTTATTAAAAAGTTTAGTCAATATTTTCTTAGTTTTACTATTTTTTATTGTTTTTGATTCTAGCAGAACTATCTTCCTTGTATGCCAAATACACGGAGAGGAAGAGAACCCTTGGTTCCCTACGATAACAAATTCGAGCGTACACCATGCAATATGAAACAACACATGGGTATTAACGCTAATGATCCAAACCATAACATCCCAACTCTAGTTGATGTTCATGATCAGTTATTACCCGATGATCCGGGTGAAAATCAACAAAGGGAACGAAATCCTGTTCCACTTCCTCAAGAATACTACACATGTTATGATAATATTGCAGAATCTGATGGGCCACTTGTCTTGCCCCCTTTACCACAAGGCCACGCCTTTGTGAAAATCATCTCTAGAGAGGGCTCCAAAAATAGCACTAAAAGCTCTCCCACCTCATCTCAAGTATGAATTCTTAGGAAAAGGTGCCACTTTTCCGGTAACCATTACATCAGATCTGAATGAACAATAAGTTGAGAGTTTGGTAAAAGTGCTAAAAAGTTTCAAAAGAGCTATTGGGTGGACTATTGTGGACATTATTGGGATCCCTCCTGGTATTTTTTTCTCATAGAATCTAGCCCATGCCCGATCATAAGCCTAGTATTGAGCACTAGATATGCTTAAATCCACCTATTCAAGAGGTCGTGAAAAAGGAAATCATTCAATGGTGGAATGCCGGAGTAATATTGGGTATGCCCTATTCTATGACCTATTATTTAAGCATATGATGGGATGACTCTCCTAAAACTATGATTTATAAAGTAAAAATGTAATAAAGGTTTTCAATGAAGGTAACTTAGCTTAGCACCGAATGAACTTTAATATGAGTGTGTGTCCCTTCCCATGGTAGGAAGGTAGGTCACCATAAATCTCATGAGGTGGATAACCACAATGCCTCAATGGGCAAAAATTGGGTTTCCCTAAGTGAACAACTACAATGCCTAATCTTGGCATAAAGAGGGTTTTCACATGTACCTCAAAGTTTCATAACTATGTTTCCACCATAGGATACTAGATAGTGGATTCCACCAGGAAAGCTATGTCACATTTCGTTCAACTTTTGGAGGTAGACCACCCTTTATCGGTGTGGGGTTCTATGACACCCAAATCCATGTTTAGCATCACATGATCTATGTAGGTTAAGGTATAGTTTTCCCAAAGTAAAATGGACAATGGAAGTTAATGAATAGGACACTAAATAGAATGACTTAAGGGAGGTTACTTAGTATAGGTGGAAGTAATGAACCCATCTAGACATTGCGCAAGTAGCTCCTTAGGAAGTTCTAGGATTGTGTTCTAATGCAAGCCACGATGTATATGTTCTTTATGTATGACATTGTAGTACTTGTCTACTTATTATGAAGATGTGCATGATATGAGTCTTTATGCATGATGTTGACGTTGTTGACTATATGATGAAGGTCTTGATTTAACTATGTCTATGTGATATTATACATGTATAATGATATGTGTTTTTCTATGAAGTTTGGCCTTTGATTGTGTTTCTATGAAGTATGAAAACAATATATATATATATATATATATATATATATATATATATATATATATATATATATATATATATGTATGTATATATATATGCTATCGATAAAGGTTTTATGGTATTTACTAAAAATGGCATGAAGTACGATTTCAAAGAAAATGTCCCCTTTTTAAATGCATGTTTTTGCATGGTTTCCATACTTAGTACTCTCTTGTGTTAATACCATTCTTCTCTACTTTTTACACAAAATTTAGGTAATTGAATGCTTAAAGGAGGTCTATACTTGAGGAGCTTGATAGGTGATTTCCTAAGATCAAGGAAAGAAATCCTTAAGACCATGGATGTCCTTATGTGTACTTATTGTTAAGTCTATTTAGTAATGTATAGTTTTGTATTATGTCATAAGGGCCTTGTTACTAATATACTTCAAAGTTATTGAGTTTAAATGGCAAAGAGACTTAGATTCTATATATGTATTATGACTTATATTTTATATGTATATGAAGTAAAGTTTCTAGCATATGATGTGCTATGAAAAGTTTTAAATTTTCCGCCAATTTTACTATGCCAATGCGATGAATGATAACTATGGGCTTGTATAACACCTCCGAGAGGTCAAGTATGCCATGTTACTACTAGGGGGTGCTTCCCGGTCGTGACATTAACCAAGCCACAATCACAATTATAATCACAATCACGATGTACTCTCTCATAATTATACAATCCAGGCATGATTCATGTCATACAATTATTCAAGCATCCTTATATAGAATAGTGCTATCAATAATGAAACATTTGATTACTTACATGCATTATAATGAAGTAATTGCAAATGCATATCACACGAACATGAAATCAAAACCATCACATACCTCAAAGAAAGCTTTAATTTCCTAAGAAACATTATTCTTCCCTTTCCAGATTCTTTCAGCTTGTTCTTGTTCTACAAACAATAAATATAATAGAAATATCCTTAAACGATGCCTAACTGCCAAGATTAAAATCAACACTATCGACACTGGATCAAACCAATGATCCCAATGCAAATAATAGGGGATTCCACCATAAATGTCGTATCAAAACCCTCCCCGATGATTATTACCCAAGAAACAAAGTTCTGCAGATTGAAAAATAGATTTAGGGATCGAAAACCTTATTTTTAGCCTCTAAAATGCCGTAAAACTATCCAAAAAACCTAGGCCATTCCTTATCTATCAAGGTCAAAAACTAAAACATTTTTGGGGCTTATTTTTGACTTAGGCCACGTTTGTCCCGCTATAACGATCCTCACCCCGCTACAAAGGCCCCGCCCTGGTGGAACAATCCCGCTTTCGCTACTTTCACATAAAATAATGAGTAAATTTAAGAATTTTATACCTCCACTCAACAATACACCTTCATTTAATGACACTCAGAATATACCCATTCACGCTAATATCAGTTTCGGGTGTTCTACTCACGGGAATTCAACTTCGTAAAGTCATACAAGTTTTTGAATCTCTTAGCGATCTACTTATATAATCAAAATCATAATTAGATCTACCATTTGTTACCAGGTTACCCTATACCTCACTGACTCCGATTTTTTTCAAATTTGGACTGGGTAAGGAAATTCAAAGTTACTGCAAAAAAGTTTTTTGGCCCAAAATTTTTCCCCGTCTGCTTTTCAATAATAATAGGAATTGGTCGTTACATTCAAGGTTATCTTCATTTGATTTCATGACATGAAGTTTAGTTTTAGGGCTAAGATACGTCCTTGCCACTTTACTATATGAAATTTTGCTTCTTCTTTTGTATTAAAGGTCCCAAGCCAAGTACGTACCTTTTGATAAGGTTGTAATATGAGCCCGGTACTTCCACTTTTGCCTCTTTCCTTAGACAAATTTATTGAACCTCAATGGGGGTTATCAAATTTGTCACCATATTTGTAACACCATTTTCTCTCTCTGTCATCCGAAAATATTGAAGAAATAGTTTTTATATAAGAAAGTCTATGTGAGTGAAAAATAAAGATGGAGACTGATTTATATAGTCATTTCTTAGGGAGATACATTTAGTGTAGTAATTGTTTTACATGACATTTGAATTATTTTAGTAATTACATTGTACAAATAAATTGCTTGAAAATGAAAAAATAAAATTGACTTTTCGAAGCAAAATAGTAGACATAATAAAGTCTCAATCTAAGTTCATCACTTGTTAGATTACCTGCAATTAATTTCGGGTGATGTTTTTTTAAAAAAATTTCCAAATAAAATTTAATTATAATTTTTCTTATTTTTAAACAAAAAATAAAATAAAATTGACCCCTCTAAAAAAATTCATTCATAATTAAGTAATATTTTATGTTTATTCTAATGTGAAAGCTTAAAGGCCTAGTGTTGACTTTGATCAACATTAAGAGAATTAATTGTCGTATGAATATTCCATAAACACTATTAGCTCAAGAATGTCGATTTTTTTAGTAGGAAATTTAATTTCGGCCTTGAGGTATTCTTTTTGATTTAATTGGTTGTTCCGGTAAAAAGTTGAGATTTAGGCCTAACATGTCTCGAGGGGGTATTCCTGTCATAAAAATTTTTTTATTGTAATGCAAAAATTTCATGAGGCCAAAATGTCGAATATAGTGGGGTAGCATATCTAGTTTAATTTTATCGGGTCCCAAACGAGTCCAGAGGGTCCGCCAGAGAATTTTTAAAATGTAGACTTTTAGTGACTAAGAAGTATCTTTTGACCGACCAGACATCATTTTATCAACAAGAACATCCATTATTTAGATTCAAAAATCAAGATTCAACCTTAATTTTCTAAACACAATTACTCTCTCGTTTTATTTCCATTTTAGGTGATTCAAAAGTTGGGTTGCTCGTAATTGGCATGGCTTTGCATTGGTGTCTCAAGGGACTACCAGGGGACCTCCTTTTGAGGTAATTTTAAAATTTTTGTTGTTTTCCTCTCTCCTCCTTAACTTTTAAGGGAAAAGACTCAAATATGCCATCAACCTTTCAAAAAAGGTTCGTCTTTGACATCCGTTAAAAGTTTGGTTCATCTATGCCATTACCGTTTAAGGAAAGGCTCATTCATGCCATTAATTTTAATAGTGATTTTACAAAACAATTTTACACATGGACAATTATAATTCAACAACGTCATTATTATTTTCTAATAAAACAAAATCAAAATTTTAAATAAAACATGAATTAGAATAACCCAACCAAACAAAGAGCCACCCAAATTCTAAAAAAAATTTATTTAGGTGGATTATTTTCATTCAATTTTGATTCAATTTTAAATAAAAATTTCAATTTTTTATTTAAAAAATAGTGACATGAACCAATAATAATTGGCCTTCTGTAAAAAATAGTTTTGCAAAATCACTGCTACAAAATAATAAATGAAACTCTTCATAAACAACAATGACATAGATGAGCCACACTTTGATGGATGACATAAATGAGCCTTTTCTGAAAGTTTGATGGCATGTTTGGTACTTTTCCCTAGTTTTAATGGTGATTTAAATGAATTGGCTAATTCTAGGATATTCTAAGCCCTAAAATGTGTTCCATTTCTGGAGAACTGTTTGGGGAAAAATGAAACTTTTGACGAAGTCAGTTTTAAAATTTCTAGTGCGGACCCCACAATCTTGTTTTAGACTCGATTTTGGGTTTGTCTTTGAAAATAGTGATTTTGGTATCAAAACATCAGTTTTGATGTTGTGATTCTATTTTGATAGTGTGGCAGAACTTCTAGGACTTACGAAAGGGTAAATCTTTAGTGATGTGAATTGGAGTGTGTGCAGTCGGCCTATCGGTAGGATACAACTTCCCTCTCCTTAGAATAATCATGATTAAATAATATTATGTTTATTTTTATGGAGTTGGATTGGTGGTTATTCATGTCAAATTTCTTGAACCACGCCTTACTTTACTTTTCGTCTAGTACGAGTGGTTGAAGCATGTATAGTGTGTTTTTTTTATCATCATCACTTTGTTGTATGATTTAATTATGATTTATGAATACCGTTGGAGCATGTTTGACCCTTGTCTAGGCTAAGTGTAGTGATTTCCATAGACTTGAAACTTTTTGGAGTGGTTGGGCTTTGTGATCTCCCCGATGTCGCTCTGGATGACTTAACTCCTTGTAGATGATGTAAAAAACCTTAGTTTGATAGATTGGGCCTTAAATAGGAAGTAGCAACACTCTTGGAACCATATGTAAATAAATCCCCCATATTTGTTAGTTTTTCTCTCTGATTCGTGGTGTGGAAGATACACATCGATTCTGGTTGGATATGGTTAGGGCTGGTGTGATTTATTAAGGGCACTTAGATTCGGGGTACTCCTTTGGTGCTCGATTGGCCGTTGATCCTTTTGTAGACGATTCTCCTTTATTTTTTGTTCAATTCCCCTAATTCACTCTACCAGGGGTGGTTGTAGTCCAAGCCTTTGTATTTTACCCTTGGTTCAAGTGTTGATTTTCTGCGGTCATGGTGCAAGTCCACCGCCATTTGCAACCATGCTTCAAATCAACCTGTCCTGACAACTTGGTTTAAGTCCATAACTACTCTTACCTCGGTTCAAGTGCTTGATCATATTTATATATGGTTGAAGTCCACCATTATCCTAAGCCTTTGTTCATGTCGTCTGGTACTCCAAATCTCAGTTCCAGTCCTTGATCCTCCCTATTCAATTCAGTTGTTCTTACCCCCTATGAGTTTTTGATGAGCTTTAGCATTATCGATAGGTTCAGTTCGAGTCCACGGAAAGTCTTGCAAATCATTGAAACTTTGTCACATCCACTTATTCCATTCTAAACTCTTCCTTGTACATGTCAGGATTATAGGAGTCCAATCAGGTTTTACTTTCTTCTTGCACATAAGTGTGCCCGTCGGGTTTATGGGAGCCCTGTCGAATTTATTTAGTTATTCTACTTTTATTTATATGCTAGTACACTCTGATTCTTGCTTCTAGTTGTGTTTTAGAAATTCACATTCACATTACTTTTTCTTTTCTTTCTCAGACGACGTACTGAGTACCTGTTGTTTCTGTACTCAGTCTACACTCTGCAATTGTTTTTGTGATGCAGGTCCGAGCAACAGGTATCATGGTAAACATTAAGATTGCAATAGTATGGCCAGTATACAGGGTGAGCACTTGGCATTTTGTGCTATACTAGTACTTCTTTATATCGTGATATTACTTTTTCTTTTTGATACTGTCTAGTTTCTATGATCAATATTTTGGGACTTTTGTTTTTCAATTTCGAGAATCAACCAACGGGAAAATACGTAGCCCAGGTGACTCACAGCCTCCCTCTCGCCCAAATAAATGAAATGAGATATATGTGGCAACATATATAACCTATGTTGAAAAAAAACACTACAGAGTTATCTACTTGTGCCCCAACAGAAAGGATATATGTGGCAACATATGTCATAGAAATAAGATATGTGGCAACATAGGTCACATAAAGAAGATATGTGGTAATATATGTTACAGAAAGGAGATATGTGGTAACATATGTCACGGAAAAGAGCTATGTGGCAACATTTCATTGTTATCAATGTGGTGTCTGTGGCAACATATATAACCTTAGTTGTAAAAAGATTATAGAATTATCTGCATGTACCCCAACAAAAAGTATATATGTGGCAACAGATGTCACACTATGAATTTTCAAAAAAATTTAAAAAAAGTAAAATGAAAATGTCTAAAACAATCATCCCTTCATTTTCCCTCTCTCCTCTTATCTATAAAAGGTCGTTTCATTTAATATTTCAAATTTAATTTATTTTTACTAATTTTAATTTTCTTTTCTCTGTTTCCTTTCTCTCGTTCCATTATTTCTTTACTGTTTATATTGTTGCTATGTTTTCTACAACATCAGTGGTAATATGTTGCAATTTTATTCTACAACAAAGCGTCGTTGCCCTCATCGGTTCTTGTTTATCGTTTATATCTTCTAAGATAAAATTTAATAGTTATTAGAATAAAATCAGGACTTCTTTTGTGACTTTAATCATTTATTTATTTGTAGGATGGTTGGGTTGTTATTCTTTTTGAAATATTATCTGATTAAAGAAAATACATTTTAGGATGTACATGTTGCCACATATGACATGTTTATTGCAATTTTTCCAGTAGAACATGTATTTGCTGCCACATATGACATGTCTGTTGCAATTTTTCCAATAGGATGTGCATATGTTTCCACATATGTCACTTTAAGAATGCGTTAATCGATAAATTGAACAATTTAGGAATGGAAAAATGTCAAATTGGACCAAATTTTAGTACACTAGACCATAATTAAGCAATAACAATATTCTATAACACTTGGAAGGTGTTATATAACTATCATATGAAGTTACTTAGACATTGTATGATGAACTAGTGATATGATAGTCTTTGTAAATATAATTGATAAAATTGATGAAAGTGTTTGTATTAGACCATATTTTTATGCTTAGACATGTTGTATGACTATATATTAGTGTTACATGTTGAATGACAATTTAATTGCATTAACCCCCAAAACACCATTTGATGATATACATATGTTGTCACAATGACATGTTTGTTGGAATTTTTCCAACAGGACGTGCTAATGTTGCCACATATGTTATTTCAAAAATCGGTTAATCGATAAATTAAAAGATTTAGCAATGGAAAAATGTCAAATTGGACATAATTTTAGTAAATTGGACATAATTAAGCAATAAAAATATGTTATAACACTTGGAACAATAATTTACAGTGGTGTAATATAATTATCATATGAAGTTACTTGGTCACTGTAAGATAAACTAGTGATATGATAATCTTTGTAAAAATAATTGATAGAATCGAGGAAGGTCGTTACATTAAACTATAATTTTGTACGTGGACATGTTGTACGACTATATATTAGTGTTACATGTTGAATTATGTGACAATTTAATTGAATTAACCCCTCAAAGACCATTTTATGATATACATATGTTGCCACATATGACATTTATTTTGCAATTTTTCCAACAGAACGTGCATATGTTGTTACAGATATCATTTCAATGATGGCTTAATCAATAAATTGAGCAATTTAGAATGGAAAAATGTCGAATTGGACCAAATTTTAGTACTTTGAACAATAATTATGCAATAAAAATATGTTACAACATTTGAAGCAATGATTTATAAGGGTGTTATATATCTATCATATGTAGTTAGCCGTTCATTGTATGATGAACTAGTGGTATGATAGTATTTGTAGAAATAATTGATAGAATTGATGAAGGTTGATGTATTAGACCATAATTTTGTACCTAGATATGTTGTAGGATTATACATTAGTGTTACATGTTGAATTATCTGACAAATTATTTGAATTAACCCCCCAAAGATCATTTCATGATATACATATGTTGTCATGTATGACATTTTTGTAGTATTTTTCCCAACAGAACGTGCATATGTTGCCACATATGTCATTTCAAGGATGACTTAATCGATAAATTGAGCGATTTAGGAATGAAAAACTGTAAAATTGGACAAAATTTTAGTACTTTGAACCATAATTAAGTAATAAAAATATCATATAACACTTGCAACAATGATTTACAAGGGTATTATATAACTATTATGTCAGTTGCGATATGTAAGTCATATGTCTATACATGTGTAGCCTATGTTGCAGCTTGAGTAAGTTATATGCTGCAACATATGTCTATTCTATTTCTATTTAAATAACCTTTACGTTTCTACATATTGCTATAATTTGTTCCAATAGTCAATTTTGCAACATATATCAATCTGTTGGAAATGCGAATTTAAATTATTGAAAAAATTGCAAGTACCAAGATGATGATGAATGAAATCAAAGAACTATTAATTTTACATATCAAAACAATGGTGTGTGACCCTAATCATGTATGAAGTAACTTCAATTGATAGCAAACAAAATCTAGGCCACTGATTAAATAAGTTAAATATTATTTAAGAAGAAGAAAAGAAGAAAGCTCAAGGACTAGCAGCCAAGACCAATAATTTAAGAAAAGAAGAAGAAAAAGATATAGAGAATGGGAAGACAAGCAAGAACGAAGAAGAAGAAGAGGAGGAAGAAGAAGAATACGATGAGAGGTGGGGGGGGGGGGGGGGGGGATATTTTATTTTCCCTTTTGGTACAGCTTGCTGGTGGCTTCTCCCAATTTTAATTCCCACAAAAAATGGTTAAATTAGGTTTTAGTCAATTTACTCTTTTACCTTTTATTTAATTCAATGGACCAATCTGTCGACTTATAAACTTGAGGACAACTCCACAATACTTAATTATTAATCACTTATGTCACCCCCCCATTTATTTTGAAGCCTTATGGTCACTTTTTTTAAAAAGTCACATCACTTTCAACTCACTTTTACCAACTCAGTGGTATCACAAAACTGAAAAAAGATTCCGCCTTTTCATTGAGTAAAGAAATAAAAGGAAACTATTAGGAGCAAAGAAAATCAAACAAACTTTAGATATCAGAAGTGAATTAGCTGTTATTCAAAGATCTATGTAATTCATGTCTCTTCTCAACAAGTGTCACAATAAATGATCATGTGGTTTTGTACAATGTAATTAATTGTTATACATCAGAAACATTGTTGTTTTATACAATGTTGTTGTTTAGAGTCAATATTTTCTTCTAAGGTTAAAAAGAATAAAAAAAAAAGAGAAAAGAACAAATTAAACTAGTTAAGTAAGAAATAAGTGTTAAACTCTCCGTTTTCAGAAAAAATGAAATGTTAATCTTGTTAGTTTAAGCTTTAAAAATAAAACAATTTTAAAAAGTAAGTTTTTTTTGCTATGCAAGTGGATTGAACAAAGAAAAAAATGCTATGTGGGGCAGGTTGAATCCTTTTTGATGTTTAGACTAAACCCATACTGCAACAGCCCTGCCCCATTGCCATCTGTACTACCTTCTCAACTACCACGCTAGTTGTTTTGTTAAGCAATATGGGCCATTAAAATTTAAATGGGACATTAAAATTTAACTAGTGAATAAGACTCTAATACACTCAAGATTATAGGAAGTTAAACACTTCCTGAAATTGTTCTTTCCTTCAACTCACTTTTCGCAAGTCAATGGTGTCACTAAAGTGAAAGAAGATTCCACGTTTTGATTAACTATACAAAACTTATAGGAAGCTGTAATTAGCAGCAAGGAAAATCATCCAAATTTTATATTACCAGAAGCTAATTGACTATTATTGAATGATCTCAGTAATTCATCTATCTCCTCAATAAGTGTTACTAAAAACGATCATTAATCATGTCAATAATTATTGGCATGAATTCTTCCTAAGTGCTTTTTACTCATACTTTAACTTGTGAGTTATGAAACGACATGTACCCCTAAAACACTGCTTAAAGGACTAAAAGAAGGTCCAGTCTCACTTACTTAGAAGCACAGAAGCTACCAAACACTAGATACAAAACTGTTCTTGCAAAACGTAGCTATTGACAAAAGAAAAGGACAACCAAGATATCTAAGTAGATATGGTATAAAAGTGGTCGTTGAATAGGCAACATCTTGTTCAATATTTGACAAAATAAGTAGAATTTTGAAACACATGAAAAATGTAGCGAAAGAATACTTACAAGATGTTAACTATTACAACAGGCATTCACCTGAGTTCTGACAACTTTCAATCTTCGTTTGGTAAATCCGGACAAACCAGGCATTCGATGCAGATTTCTGCCTTAATTCTGTTGTGCACACCTGTAACCTTTGGAGATGTGATTGAGTCATTCTTTGGATCATATATCTCTAATGTTGATTTAAATGTGAACAAAATTTAACCTTTATTATACGTGGAAGGGGCGGAGAAAGCTCATAATTCTCAGGATACCTGATGGTATACAATTTGTCAAAGACGCTTTAACTCCACACTCCTTCATTACCCACACATCAGAGTAAGTTCTCTCATCATTATTACAGAGGACCGGAAGATCACTTCCCAACACTCCAAGCTTCAAATGTCCTCCTTTGTTGTAGCTGGGCAGCTCCAGCTTTCCCCATTTATCATTAACCATATCAATAGACGTGATCCGCCAACCACATCCACGTCTAGGAGAAGTAATCAAATGAATTTTATGATTCACAAATTTAGCCTCACTATAATAACTCACCCCAGGTTTAAAATCTTCAACTGTTCTCCAAGAATCACACTTTAAACTATATATGGCGGCCTCGAAATAGCGCTTAATCATGCTACTTAAAATACCCACTACCTTATAATCGTCACGAACCTCATCATATCCAAAACGACAAGTGGACCATTAGGCAAGACAAACCTAACCATTAACCGAACCTTTAGTATGAAAACGTAGAGGTGGATTTTTCATGGGACATTCCAAATCATGTACCTCATTAATAGAGTTATGAGATAAAGAGCTAACAGAACAACATTTAATATCATCACCAAATTGTAACTGAGATATTTGGCGGGTGTAATCCTTAGCAGAAAAACTAAGATGTGTTTTCACAAATTGACGAGTTGAAATTAAAGTAAACTAATTTTTTGAAACACATTTGAAATATAAGATGTATTAAACAGGAACGCTTTCAAGAATTGCTATGATAAGTTCTTCTGGCAAACACCCCATTGAATTTTTGCTTGAAATTTCAGTACGCTTTCTCAGTCTCCTCCGTTTTGCGCTTCAATGACAAGTTTCAGATTTCATTTTGGTTCGCAAAAATTTGATAGAAAGCTTTTTACTTTTGAAGTATAATTAAACAAAAAGAGTTTGCACAAAATTTGATCATTGCTTTGTTGTTTCTATCGAAAGCTCAAGTTTTTGCTGCACGTTATGCATTTACTACCCTTATATATATATATATATATATATATATATCTTGTTTTTCGTTGGCAATGGTAAAGGGTTCTTTAAATAGGAAAGACTCAAAAATGTCCCTGAACTATTTGAAATAGATCAGTTATACTCTTCGTTACATTTTAAAATAAAAAACGTCCATGTTGTTATCCTAAGAGATCACTTATACCCTCAAGAGTTAACACTCCATATTTTTATTGCCTTAGCAATCCACGTGAGACTAATCCTTCCACCTAAGCATTGTCAACTAGGATTCACTACAGAAGAACTAGACCTTAAATGGCAACAATAGTCGCCACAAAAGCGCATAAAATCGTCACTAAAAGTTTTTAACATTAAATTCTAATTTTGTGTTTTTTTCTTCATTGTTTTTTAAAAAAACAAAAATGATATCGATTAAGTAGGAATTTGAAGACAATGTATGTTTTATTTTTATGTTATATGTAAACGTATAAAATGTACTATGATGCATTATATATTAGGAGATGTGAATGGAGAAGTAATTTGTATAATTTTTTCATGATAATATTGTGTGTTTTTAATATTGATATTGCAAGTTATTTGTTTTAGAAAATTAGTTTGCAATCGAAAATTAATTATCATTTTTTTTGTTGAAAAAATAGGTTTTACTAGCAAATGGTTGTTGCAGCGTTAGTCGTCACTAAAAATCACTCATAACCTTTAGTGACAATATTTTGAGATTTTGGCAACTTTGTCGCCACTAATATTCAAGTTCTTTTGTAGTGAATCTTAGTTAGCAACACTTAGGTGGATGGATTAGTTCAATGTGATCACATCACTAAAAAATTGGAGTGTTAATTCTTGAGGTATTTGTGGTATCCTAGGATAACGACGGTGGTATTTTTGATCCCAAAATGTAATGGAGGGTATAAGTGGTCTATTTCGTATAGTTCAGGGGCAATTTTGACCGTTTTCCATTTCTTAAATCATTCTACACCATCATCCAAGAGATGTCTATATGGATTTCTCTTTTGCCTAAATTTAGGTGATATATTTTGTTTTTTTTTTTAAGTTTTAAGTATATTTATTGAATATGTCATTTTTAATAAGTTTTTCGCTCCTTCAAAAATTTTCTTCAACTAACCACCTGAATTTGCTATGGATCGATCAAATTTTTTCTGAATGTCAATTGTTATGTTATTTTTAATTATTATTTTTTAAGATTTTTGCGCTAAAATTTGTATTGCTCCTCTTTTGTGATTTCACTCTTTCATCTATTTGAATTTTTTTCTGTGTTCTTTCTTAGGGTTTTGTAGAGTTTCTTCATTTTGAATCAATATTGTGTCCGTTAAGTTTTCTCTATTGTCCTTTCATTCGTTGATGTTGAATTTTTGGTAGAGAATTCATTCAATCTATAATTATGTTTCTCTAGTTAACAAATAATTTGAAATTTAGCGACTCCAATCGGTTATGACAAAGCAACATAAAATTAAGGTTTACTAAATATGATAGCTAGCTAGTTAATTTGATCATAATAACAATAGCAAAATAACCAATGGACAGAACCAAGCAGAAGTGCTAATAAAATAATAAAAACCAAATTAACTAACAACAAAAAAGTCAAAACAACAAAAACAAAACATCTAAGCTATAACAGACATTATGCATTAACCATAACAATTAATTAAAAGTAATAAATAATAAAAAATAACAATAACGGTAGAAAGATAACTAAAGCCATATATGAACTCAAAGAGAATAAAGCAATAGATATTACTAAATATATCAAATACACTGGGGAGAAAAAAATCAATAGAAAACACCGCTTAACACGAGCTAATGAATTAAGGGTGACAAAAAAGTTTCAAAATGACGAAAAAGTGACACTAATTATAATTATTGAATAGAGCTGACAATTTTATGATTTGTGATAATGACACTAGTTTTAAAACCCTCAAGTTTTATTATTTAGATTTTCTCCATTTCACATCCTCTCTTATCTCCACCCTTCTGCCGCTGTTAGCCACCCCCCCTTCTGACAGTATAACCTTTGTTGTCACCACTTCCTCCTCTGCCAAAACCATCCGTTCTTCCTCCATTGCCACCACTGTCTTTTTCTTCTTTTTTTACCACCATCCTTGCGACTCCTTCTTCTCTGCCTCTGCCTCCACAACAACCATAACCTCCACATTCGTTTTTATCACCAAAATCTCATTTGTCACACTACCACCCTCTTTTTTGCCTCACTTGCTACATAAATTATTCTAATTGTTGCAGTAACTTGAAAAGTTGCTTAAAAAGTTTCTAACAGTTACTACAATAACTTCAACAATTGCTGGAAAAATTTTAGCACTTGCTAAAGAAACTTCAACTTACTACAAACCATCGAAATAAAATAGGATAAACTAGATCCTATCATGAGTTTTATTATTTAAGAAGATGTTAGAATGATGAATAATAACTTGATAATTCACTTTGATTAGTTTGGAAGTCAAAGGTCGAAGAACGATCAAGACGTTCGAAAACTAGTCTTTTGGTGTGCTAGTGTGTCCTTGTGTGTTGTGCATGTTTTAAGGTGTTGTTTGGAGTCTAAAATCATTAGGGATGACCCTAAAACCTAAAGGGACATGTTTAGAGGGTATGACTTTCCAAGGACCAACGAAAGGGTCCTTGAGGAGGACCCAAGTTATGGCAAGAAGGCTGCCAAGGCAGCCTTTTAGAAGTTGTCTGCGCGTCCCGCAGCCTACACATAAAGGGAAAAAATGTTTCCCTGTGATGCAGGATCAACAAAAATCATTCTATCTCAAATTAAATTTCAAAACCAAGAATTTGAAGTGTCCCCACTACGCACAACCATGTCCCAGATTTTGTCTTGTGTTTTAAAGTAAAACTGGACTTGGTTTAAAGGTCAAATTAGTGTAGGGGTGTTTTGGGTACTTTGGGTGTTTATTATAAACGGTTTTTGAGTCAATTTTACCCAAAATTCACCAATCAAAACAAAACCCTGAAGTGAAATCAAAAGCTTTTCATTCCTTCTCTCCCAAACCTCCATTGTTGAAGCTTTGAAGCTCCAAGGAAGAAGGACAAATTCTCCAAGTTTTTAACCCAAATTTCATTGGCTTTCTACCATTAAGGTATGGTGATTTCATCCTTGATTCTTCTGTCATTCAAGGATCCAATCAAAAGTCTTTTCAAAGATCAGCAAAAACCATGAAATCCTATTTTCAATTTGTCACATTCTGAGACCACACCCTAGAAGATATGACACTCTCGGAGTGGAACCGGCGTACTTGACCTCTTGGAGGTCTTGTTCAAGACCTTCCGTATCGTTCATCGCATATAACCATATGAAAAATAATTTGGAATTAAAACTTTTCAAGACATTCTATAAGTCTTTTAAAATATCTATATATAAAACTCATAGGAAATACTAAGTCTCATTTCATCAAATCTTAGACGCAAGAATACTTGGGACACGTCCCATACAATACGAATATATAAATACGTAGTCTATTACAATACTTCGATAAGAGAATGAAAGACATTTATGCCCTCGAGTCAATTGAGGACATACTTCAAATTGCTTGAAAGATCTTCTAATCCAAGCTTAGCTCCAAAAAGAACTTTCATCTATGAATCACTTTAGAGATAGATAAAAGCATGAAATTAGTATAAACACATGTACTAAGTATGGCATAATGAATAAAATTCATGAAAACAGACATTTATTGGAAATATGCATATGCCATAATGCATAAAAGTCATGAAAGCGGACATTTATTGGAAATATGCATCTTTTGATTTAAATATCATAATATAACCATAAGAACATTATTTAACACATCAAAAATACATAAGAAGTCACTTAATCAATTTATCACATTTGTAAGGTCATTACAGTGAACTCATTAACATTACATTGAGCTATTTTCTATGTTATAGCGAAGCCTATCAACTTCACATTAAACACTTTCTAGCATGTAATTGTCTCACTAAAAGCTATCCTAAGACTCACTTAAGTACGAAAAAGAGAGTACACCCTCTCTAGGCACACCTAAATGATCCTTAAGACCACCTATAATGAGATATATAAACTCACAATACACCAACCACATAAACATGAGATCCTCTTACCAAAGGTGATTCTAAGGTTCACTTGAGTGAGTTGTGAAGCGACCTCCCATTGATGTACCGTGATTTCACAGTATTTTTAATGCTTTTTTCTTAAGTTTATTGTGTTTCCAAAAGTCTTTTTGTATTGATTTTTATGTAAGTTTCTCCTTATTTGTAGGAAATCTGTCCAAATATGAACGCGGAAGTTTTTGAGCGAGAAATGCAGAAGAGACCACCTACGGAGCTTATGATCGTCCATCGAGCTTGTGACGGTCCGTAGGTGACAACGTAGTGAGGAGAGAAGCTGCTTAAGGAAGATGGGGAAGTCTGACCTAGTGTGGGCCATGACGAACCGTCATAGCCATGATGGTCCGTCCTGCTGGTTCGTCGTAGTGATCAAAGAGTAGTCCAGTACCCAAATTTCAAGAAGTTAAAGTATTATGGAACGCAGACCCTCGATGGACCGTCGTGCTTGGAACGGTCCGTCATACCTGTTCGTTGAGAATTATGAAAAAAGCAGTAGAAGAATTTGTGAAGTATGGTACGACGGAGGCCATGACGACCCGTCGTGACCACGACGGTCCGTCATGAGTTCCGTCGATCCAGACGCGTTTTGATAGATATTCAGTAATGAGAATTCTTCTATTAATAGGTTTTTATTTTTGTTATAAATAGTTTGAAAAACCTCATTTTTGGGGTTAGACTTTTTGATGTTAGACTTTTTGATAGTTAGACTTTTGGATAATCTTTAGTTCTTTTGTTCAAGTATTGAAGGATTAATTTCAGCAATTGTTACACTTTTTCTGGAATTGATTGTTGGTGCTTTTGTTGATTAATCAAGTGAATTTCTAGATTTCATTCTTTCTCATTAAATTAAGTGCATGAATTCTTATATTAAATATATGAATAGTGTGATTATGACCATAGGTAACTAAACTCCATAACTACGGTTATGGGAACCATGGGTGAATAATGAGGTAAAATCTAACTAAAATAGCAATTCTAGAATAGTGTCTAGCATGTATTCATAATTCTTTCGTTTAAAAGTCTTTAAACGGATGGCCAACGTTAGAACTCGCCTTAATGCTTCTTGCCGGACCAAGGAGGTAGATAATAGGAAAAGAATTATCAACGTAGATTTAGTGTACACTATCTAATAGGCTAGTGTCAATTGGTACGAGGCTCAGATGGCCACACTTCTGCGTCACATCCAGCCTTAGATGCAGAGGTCGATTGCTGAGGCAGAGGAGCACATGGAGTGTAAGATGGCACATCATACAGAGCAAAAGATCTCTGAGGTTCATCAGCGCTTAGACGCTTTTGAGTTGCGGATGCTAGCCCGGCCAGCCTTTCCGGTGGATGTGTCGACCCTTTAGGCTACGGTTGAGAGTCTGAGAATAGATATTTATATGATCCTAGAGGCTAGGGTGCCTGAGTCTGAGTCCCCTTCTGCAGAGCCTGGTGAACAGACAATGTTGTCTACTTTATTCGCCACTTCTGAGATTCCACCACCTCCCCCTCGACAGCATGCCAAGAGTTGCAGGGGTCGAGAGGAGGATGAGGCTAGGGAAAGGAAGAAGGAGCACCGTGAGATGAAGGTTGCGAGGAGAGACTCGATTGCGGATGAGGAGGTGCGTCAGATTAGGGTTGTAGAGCAGTTGCTGGGGCATCTAGCTCGAGAGATGTAGAGACAACAAGAGGCACTACTGATAGTGTTGTTTCTGATGAGGGAACTACGAAGGATTTCTAGACTACATAGGTAGTGGGTTTCGGGGAACCAGACCCACCAGCTTGCTGATCGCCGGCGCTTTGCGCCCCAGGTTTGCTTCACCTACCACTCTCGTGTTCCAATTTTTTTATGCATCGGGGATAATTGCATATCTTTTTGTTGGGGTGGGGTAAATGGAAAGTGAGTGCTAGGGTGAAGTCTGAGTAGCCCAATTCACGTTTTTCTTTTGGGGTTTTTTTTCCTGTGTTCTTTTTCCCCAAGAGAATGATTATTTTTATTATTGAACGGGCATTACTATATGTTGTGTATATAGTATAACTCTAAAGCATGATGTCTATAACAAAAATGATATCCTGATGTAATAAAAATGATGCATGGCTAGGCATAGTAATTGATAAATGTGTGGCTCTAATCATGACATATATATACACCACTGCATGACCCTAAGTCTAAGACTTGAACTGGGTGTCTGATAATCTGGCATATTAATGAGATGTTAGGTGAGTGTGAGGAAAGTTTGAATAGTCCACTATTTGTACTGAGATAGAACTTGCCTGGTTAGTCCTGCTAAAAGTAAGCTATAATATACAATTAGTAAAGGATCATAGGCCCTTGTTCAATATAGCCAATTTTTAGCCTAAATAAATAAAAATACCGAATGAAATTAATATCTTTTGATCCAAATGATTTGAGCTTAAAATAGACCTTTCTTTTTCACCCAACTGATCTTTTCTCGAAATAATGTGTTGGCCCTGGTCCCTCCTTGGACATGTGCACCTCAACTTATGCCAAAAGCATAAGTTGAGGGTGTCTAATGCCGTAAACGACCTTTTCGTGGGCCTGACTCAACTTTGGGGTTTGTGTACTTTGACTCATGGCAAAGCCATGAGTTGAGGGTGGCTATCATGAGGAATTCTCTGGAAAGTAGGGTTGAAAGAACAAAGAGAGAGAAAGAACAAAAGTAAAATGACTCAAGAACCAGTTGAAAGAAAAGTAAAATAAAAAATATAAAAAACACAAGCAGGAAAAGAAAAGAGTCAATTACACAAATGAAGAAAGAAGGGAAAATAGCAAGGTGAAAGAATTCATGAAAAAGGGCGGGATAAAATGATGAAAAGGTCAAATGCTTAACCGATCTGTCAAAGAGGGCAACAATTCACTAAAGTATACCTAAATATACCCTACCTGACCCTGAGCCTATGTTACAAGATAAGAAAGTCCTATCGTGATCCTAAGAGTTGTATGTCGAACTTAAAGCAGTGAAAATAAGGACAAGCGTATGGCAATATATATGAATGAGTTGTGAATTTGTTCTGAGAGTGAGTGTTTAAAAGTAATCCTTATACTCAAACTGAAATCATTGTGCGAAAAATGAGAATGTTGTTTTAAAATGAGGACACTAGTTACAATACCAGAAATATGAGCACCTCAGTGATAAATTGAAGAGGATAGGTGTGAGTGCGTGGTGAGTCTATGTCATGGTCAAGTTCCACATAATTCGAGTCTACTAGTGATAACATGCTTAACCATGATGAGAGTTATCGGGATTGATAGCCAAATGATTGCGAAAGCTAAAATATAGATACTATTGTATAAAGATTTTGTAGTGAGTCATAGTGCGTCGCTTGAGGACAAACAACGAATTCAAGTTGAGGGTGTTGATGTAGCGTGGTTTCATGGTATTTTTAATGCTTTTTCCTTAAGTTTAGTGTGTGTCCAAAAGCCTTTTTATGTTAATATTTATGTAAGTTTCTTCTTATTTGAAGGAAATATGTCCAAAGATTATGCGGAAGTTTTTGAGTTAGAAATGCAGAAGAGACCACCTACGAGGCTTATGATGGTCCGTCGATCTTGTAACGGTCCGTAGGTGGCATCGTAGTGAACATAGAATCTGCTGAAGGAATATGGGGAAGTCTGACCTAGTGTGGGATTACATAAGTCCATGACGGACTGTCATAGCCACGAGTCCATCCTGCTGGTTCATCGTAATGATCATAGATTAGTCACAGTACCCAAACTCCAAGAAGTTAAAGTATTATGGAACGAAGACCCTCGATGGACAGAAAAAACTTGTTAAAAATAAAAACAAAAATATGTTGAAATAAGTGTAAAACAAAAAATAAAAAAATAAAAAACATAAGGCATTTAGATTGGTTAAAAAATACTTTCAAGAAATAAAAACAAAAACATAATGAAATAAGTGAAAAAAAAAATGCCAAAAGGATTTAATAGATGTCAATTGTCACTTGGCAGATGGCTCCATCCCATTTTTTAATTAAATAATGCCTCATATGATTTTCTCATAGAAAATAAAAAATTTTATGGTTCAAGGTAAGCTTATAACACAAGGCATTGATACTTACATCAAACAAGACTTTACACTTTTGCTAGTGTATAATGGTTATAACATGAGAATTAGTTCGACATGTCTAGTCACAACGAGATGTAAAGAGTTTACATATTTTTTATGCAACTTCATCTGGTCTCATCGTAGTAGCACATTCATATATGTTCGATTGAGAGCATTATTCAAGTCATCAATATTGATCGAAATTGATACTTGAATTTTCAAGAGAACAACCACTTTCAACACAAGAGGTGACAATTATTTTCGAAAAATAAAATTATTTCGGAGGGGTTTCGAACTCATTTTACAAATTATAATCAACAAGAAACCATAAGTTAAAACATTGCACAAGCAGTGTAAACACAATTTTAAACAGAAAACCAAACATAAGATCAAAACATCTGTCAAAACAACACCCAATGGTGGGCCTCAAACATCCACAAATAAAAACATTTATCCTCAAATGCAACTGATGATTATCTTGTAGTGAAAATGAAGAAAAACAGAAAGGGATGTAAAGAGGTAATTTGTCTAAACAATCAATCCATCTGTCGGGGCATCAATGCCCTGTGCATCAATTTGGATCTGGGTGATAGTGCTTGGAGTTACGCCCTCCTGCTTTTGGGTCTCACTGGATTTTACTTCTTCGGTTGCGGCTTCAACATCTAGATTTGCTTCCACCAACTTATCTACATCTTGAGCTGCTTTAAAGGCCTTTTTTTAATGAACCCTCTTTTCCATAATAGAATTGTGGGGTCAATGGGAACCCTCTTGGTGGTACTTGATTTCTTCTTTTCTTTTCTTTCTTCAGCTAGTTCTGCTATCTTTTCGTCTCTTTTAAACTTTGTGCTCTCCCTGCAACTTTGGGTTTAGACAGTTCTATGAAGACTTCAAGAAATAGCTAAAAAATATCTAAACAGGAACAGAGGGACTTCGAGTGTAGAAACATTTCACCAAACCAATAGGTGAAGTGATGTCCACTTAGCCGATTCGCCAAACATAGTACATAGAGGGTACAAGGGTGTATACAAAGGGAGAACCAAGAAGTTGTTCGGCAAATCTCCGAGAGAGTTTGGCGATGTCAAGTGTCCCCGCTAAATGTTACGAAACAATCAACACATTTAGCATAAACTTAAAATACAAATTTGACGTATGAACCTACGACTGGTTTAGCAAGCTTGACCCATCTTGCCAAATGGCTCAACACGCCTATGTATAGTCGTCTTCCTAATTCAACTCTGCAACCCCTGATAATGCAATTTATGCTTCTACTGTACCAATTGAACGAATACCGATAACAATTGCACATTCCCATAGAAAAAAAAATTTAACTCAAATAATACTCGAGCGGGATACCCCCAATTGAACAAAAACTTTCAAATATCAATTGATAAGACATGCGATCAATTGAATCAAGAGAGATCCAGTAAAGATTCAACAAGATTCACATTATGCAAATGAGTACAATTTCAAATAAATAAGTACAGGGTTCGAACTAGCAACCTTTGATGCTGATTAAAAACGCTACTGAGATGCTAGGTAACAATGCAATTTAATTTCAAGGACAATTCAACAACAAAAATACTAAAAATGCAAGAAATATAAAGCTGGTGTGAGTTTATGAAGAGGAAAAACATAGGAGAGTAAATGAAAATGGAAATTTTAACCCTTTTGCTCACAAAAGATCATCCAGTTTGTGACCATTCAACAATAATAGTCAAGTTCGCGTAATCACTCGGTGAAACGCAGAATGTTTAGTTTTTTCTCCAATTTCAATAGGATCTTCAATTCATGTGACAATCCCAATGACAGTCTTCATAGACATCACCAACATGAGTAGAAATGCGCCAATAATTTCTATAGACCGCCGAGTTTACACTATCCAATCTAAAGATATCTTGAATTAGATGGTGAAAGAAATTGGGTTTACCGAACATATCGGCGGCTCTCCAACTAGACTATTTGCTCGCCTTTATACTCCTTTTCAAGAATTCCCCTAGATTTAACCTGTACAAACAACATACCATTATTTCATCAAAACACAAAGAGTAATTAAAGGGTTTTCGGTTGTCTCCCAAACAATGTCTTAGTTAACATCGTGGCATGATGCAAACCCATTTTCAAACCTCATTCTTAGGGTTAGCCATAGTATCACTAGGCAAACCCTTTATATCTTGGATTAAGGTGAGGCTAGATATGACCCATCTGGGTTTCTAATTGTTTGATCAAGACAAAATGGGAGGTAACAATTTAATTAAGGGTGGACACATCTTATTTCATGTCTTTCAACATCTTGTCCGACCCTTCAACTTTATTAAGGATATGCTAGAGAATATCCTCATACCATCCACCTTCTGAATCCTTGGGCTGCTGATGCTCATGAGGAAGCAAATATTGATTTTTCTCCCCATTTTTCCAGTTCCGATTATGGTCCCTCCATTCACAATATCTATCTTTCCAGCCTTCATCTCTACCCCAACCTTGATTCTATCCTACCTTAGGTAGTTTGAATGGTATCCACTATTTTTGTTTGTTAGAAAGCTTACCTCTTCATTATATAAGGCTTCGAACTTCACCTCATCAGAATTTTAACACCCAACCCCACGACATTGACACCTCAGGCACCAGCCCCATGACATTTTTGAATAAAATGGCAAGTTTTCTCACAATTTTTCCATGTTTTGCTCAATCTCATTGTCCTTTTCAATTTGTTTCTTAGATAGCGTAAAGGTGTAAGAAGAGACGGTCTTCACAAGTGTACCATGCTCTTTTGATAGTCGTCATTCCTTCAAGAAGTTGTGCTGCTACTGCGTATGGTTGTTGCATTAATCCTCCGGGTGAGAGTTGGTCAGCTACACCTTCGTTTACCGAGTCTAGGCTATGGTAAAAATATTGAAGGAGGACGTTATCAAGGAAGAGCATAGGTCAGGCATTTGAGCACCATCATTTTTAACCTTAGCCAAGTTTCATGTTAAGGCTCCCCATTCAAACGCTTCAAGCTTTGAATATTATCCCGGAGTGATATCATCTTCAAAGGAGGGAAAAATTGACTAGAAAGATTGACTTGAATGTGGTTACCAATTCTTCCGAAAAAGTGATGGATTCTCGTGGAAGCTCTGCTAGCCATTTTCATGCTTCTCCATTTAATGAGAAAGGGAATAGCCTCAACCGGACGGTCTCCTGAGAGTATTTTTTAAAGAGAAGTGTTCGCACACATCTACGCAGTTTTGAAGACGCTCATGAGGATCCTGATGAGTCAGTCCACTGAAAAGTCCCAATAATTGTTAGAGTTGTAGCATGGTGCTTGTTATGTGAAAGACTACATTTCCCTCAGCTAGGGTAAACGGATGGCTCCAACACCTCCCATCAGATGATGGTCATTGATGTTCGGCTCTTGGACATCGTTGAGATTTCAAATGTTGTCTTAGTGGACCAACTAGATAACATTGCTAGTGTTTACGCTCATGCTTCCTTAAATGGTTTCCCAAACAAACGAAATAAAACCAAATGTTAAGTTAGTAAAGCTAAGACTAAGAAAGAATTGGAACTCTAGTTAACTACATTTTCATGTGACACCATTCCTCGGCATCGATGCCATTTTGATATTTATCGTGAACAAGGACACTACTTCCAATTCAAGTGTCTACGATCATCAATAATATAGTAACCCAACTGAGGGTTGGGATCGTTCCAAGGTAGTGGTAGTGAAATTTTTTAGCTAATTAGAAATTCATTCTAATTAGTCCTAGCTAAAGAAATTAACGAGTAAAAACATTATAAATTAGTGGGGTGACACGAAAGTGTTAAGTATCAAAGGGGGTGTGGGGTTTGTCACAAGTAAACTTAAAATAGTAAAATTGACGAAAAGTCTATGCAATGAGAGGAGGAATTCTTTGGATGTGAATGCACTACGGGATAATATAGATTTATTGGGTATATCCTTTCAATAGAATTTTTTTTAGAAAATGGTGACTAAGCTAAGATTTATATGTGAATAAGTTCTCTACTGAATATTTACATATGTATCAATGTTTACTAAAACTTGTTTTGGGAGTGGAATGTTATGTTGTGATCTATCAACAACATCTTGAACCACATTTGGTTGGTCAGTTCATTTGGTGAAAACTCTACTACATCAACCTAATCAGTTATAACAAAATTTTTGTTACATCAGTTTAATAAATGATAAAAAGATTTATACATAGACTTATACTTACTTAACTACCTTGGATATATTCTCGCTAGCTCTTTTATCCTTAAATGTATCAACAAAATATGAACACTATTACTTGAGTAAAAAACTAAAGTATCAAAATTGGAATAGATACTAAATAATCTGATACATTAAGTAAATAAACTAATATATTTTTACATAAACGTGTACTTACATCTTCATTGGATTCATTCTCACCAATTTGTGGGTCTTTTAATGTATCAATAAACTATCAAAAATAGTAAATAATTCAAATAATAATGTATCAAAGTAGTAACTTATACTATATCATTAATGAATGATACATTTAATGTTTAAACTATGTCATATACATAAACTTATACTTACAAAAACTTTCTTAGTACATGTACCGTAAATGGTGGTTCTAATACATCCTCCTTGATCTTTTCTCCTTTAATGTATCATCATCCTATGTTGATTAGAATATCAACCAAATAATAATTGTTCAACAATTGAAGCTAATCTTACATTTGAATTTTAAACATAATGTAGCTAGTACACTTATAAATGTATCAAAAATTTCTGTCTCTAATTATATCATTACAATAATGTATCAACATGAGGTAGATACTTTAATGAATATTAGATAATTTGATGAATATATCTGATTCTTACATCTACGACCTCATGTTCTTGTATGTGTGTTTGTTCTTCAGCCTCTACATTAGGGTTATCAATGAGGATGTTGTTGACAAACTCCATATCAATTGGAGCCCCTGGTTCAACAAATTGATTATTAGTTTGGGGTTGAATCACGTTGTCTTCTTCGACTACCTCTTCATCTGAGATTGACATCAATATGAAAACAATTTTCTTCAAGCCAAAGTACAACATAATTAGAATAATATCTTTGCGAATACTAAATATTTAGTAAATATTTAGCTTTCGAATTGCTCTTATCAGAACTTTGTGATTATTTTTTTTATTAAAACTTTAAGTTCATTCAAACTTTTTTCAACCTTTAAAAATACGTAAGCGAGTTAATAATGATTTACGGTGAATAATTGAGAACATTCAATAATAATTATGAGAATCACTTACATATTCCTTCACATATTGCTTGACTCCTTCAATTTCTAAAAGATCTTTCTTTTCTTTAGGATCAGATGAAAGACCCGCTGAATCTGGAATAGATGACTCATATCACGAGGGACTACTCTGATTGTTCCATTGCAATGCTTTTTTGTTTGGTCAAAACCGCTTTCTTTCTTCTCTTCCGGGGGTAGAGGGGAGGGGGGTTGTATGTGATATAGCAGATACATGTCTACTACTCCTTACAATCTGATCCGATGGTTTAGAGGATTAGTTCCCAAACCCAGGAATGTCATCTAATATAGCTTGTTTAGATTTATCAGCAGACATAGAATGTTCAAAATGAGAACAACCAGATTGTCCGGAAAATAAAGTAAAATCAATTCTTCACGAGTATGTTGTATATTTGTACATGCATTCTAAAACAACTTTTTAAACTCAGCATGCCAAAAATAATTGCAACTTGAAAGAAATAAAAATGATCATTACCTTAGTAAAAATACTAAACATATTTTCAAATTTAGGCTTGACACCAACAACTCGCCAATTTAGTATCCTTGGTATATAATCTCCCTCCTTGACAGTAGTTTCCTCATTAATAACTGATGCACATTCATACACCCACATATTTAGAGTATAGGTCATGTCACCTATAACATTCAACTGCTTTACTTTGGTTCTCTCTTTCCTCTATGAGAAAAATTAACTTGAAAAATGCATGTTGTCCCCAAGGAAAATGTTCATCTGTACGATATTCGACCATCACGAATTCGTTACCATTGATAGGTGCATCAGGAAGTTGTGAGAAAGTAAATGAGTTGATCAAGTATAGAATTCCCATTTGGAAAGCATCCTTAGTTGCTGTCCCATTACCTTGAAGAAAACGTTGAACAAGTCGACCCTTGGTCACACTATTAGACTTTACTAAATCGGGGAAGTATCTTTACACGATCCTACTCTTAGAGGAATTTGGATATTGAAAGTCATTGAGATTTGGTGCATTTAAATCCGGTTATTATTACAAACTCCTTTATAGTGAAGCGCAAAACGTTTTCATTTGCATGCCGCATATGGAGCTCATTACTGTTATCCTGCTCAATATCAAGAAGCAACATGCATTTTGATGTTTGTCTCTTTATAGTTTTAGTTATGAATGTCGAGATATGGCCCAAAAGAGAATTTGTAAATAACTCAAAAGCCTCAACATTTATGTACTTTTACAAATCTTCTACAAAATTATTGTTGTATGTTGGGCCAATCTTAAAATAGTGGGTTAACATTTGTTTGATAACATACTTCATAGACTGTAATGATACAAAAAATAACAAAATATTATGCAAAAACTAATGTATCTCATATGTAACTTATATAAAATTTACTATGAAATTATAAATGCCAGATACAAAGGTGGATAAATAAACTTGGATAATACATTATTAATTGATGTCTACAGAAAGATGCATAACTACTAACACTATAATACTTGAAACAAAATATATTATAACTTGACTTACTAAGAGTTATTGTATCAATAGATTACAGATAATAATGATACATTAAAATATATTAGCAATGAAGATCATTATAAAAAAAAGGATGATTAAAATGATTAGTACATTGTAATGCATGGTGACTAGGATACACACAAATACGAGATCTGAATATTTATTTTTGTATCATCAATTGATTAACTAACAAAAAATATTATAACAATTAAAATAAAAACAATGTAACAATCGAAAAAAATAATGTATATCATATGTAACTTATACAACATTTACTATGAAACTATAAATATTAGATACACAGACGGATAAACAAAACTTAGATGATACATCATTGACTACGATCTACTGAAATATGCATAACTATTAATATTATACTGCTAGAAACAAAAGATATTATAACTTGACTTACTTTGGGTTAGTGTATCAATTGATTACACATAATACGATACATTAAAATATATTAGCAACGAGATCATTATCAGAAAAAGCATGATTGAAACGATTAGTATTCATGGTGACCACGATACCCACAAATACGAGATTTGAATTTGTTCATTTTTGTATCATCCATTGATTAACAATCAAATATTATTACAACAATCGAATTAAGTAGAACAAAAACCTAACCTAAGGTAATGAAGGTTGAGAAATTGCTGGAGAAAATTTTTGACCCCTCTTTTTGTGGGTTTTAGGAACGTGGATTTTAAAAGAAGAAGCACCAGATCTTTCCAACTTTTACATTCGCCATTAGCAATGGATCGTGGAGTCTTTTGATTTTATTCTCTACCCAACCAATATCTTCGTAGTCATAAATCCATTTAGTGTTAGTTGGTGGTGCATTATCCATGAGATTCAATGGTTAGAGAAAAACAAACAAATGAACAATAAAATCAAAAAAAAGATTTCAAGAGAAGAGAAACTACAAAAATTAACAATACTATGTTTGACATAGAGAGACTTGATTTTGAAAACTGATGAGAAATTAATTGTCTAGATTACGTGGAAAAGATTAAGGAGAGGAATAAGTAAGTGATAAACTCTAATTTTTAGAGTAGAAATTAATGTATCCGGGAGTTTAGACTTAGGAGAGAAATAAGGGATTTTGGAGATTTTAAAAATAAAAGAGGATAATGGAAATATGTGAAACATAAGGTGTGTATTTCTATAATTTTACCTTATTTTTTCCTTTTGTTCCATTTCTTGTTTTCAAATTGTTTCTGTTTAAATTTATTAGTTACATTGTTTTATTATTATTATTACTATTTTATATCTATTATTCATGTTGCTTCAACGTAACTCTTTTTTATATACTAACTTGAACAACTCTTTTAAAAAAAGATGAATTATATTTAACTTGAAACTGAGATGGAAATATAATTTACATTTTAAAAAAGAGGTAAATTAGATTTAATTGAATGAACAAGATTAAATATCGTTAACATCAGGTTAAAAATATTAATTTATAGAATTCATGAAATATCTTTTTTGTTTCTTATTATATTTTAGAGAGATGAAAACTAAACTTATTTGATTAGTTGGTTATTTTTCTTTTTTTTTTTACAGATTATGACTAACCTAGTAAATTGAACTGTGTGAACTAAGAAAATTCACGATGCTATTTATTTATCTTCTGAATATTCATTATAAATTTATAATATTAGTAACTCTATACTTACACACTTTTAGAGATTTTTGATGATTTTCATAGTAATATGTGATTGAATGGATACAAATTTAAAATATTTAAAAAGTGAAAACTAAAGAGAAACATTACTAAATAAAAGTATGAAAACACAAGAAATTTTAAGAATGCTCGATGGAGTAAGACAAAAGTACAAAGAATTGTTTAATATGGTATGATAAAGTAAGTTAAATTTATCATTATAAAGTAAAAATCATTTTCCCCGTCTTGCTCCTTTTTTCATCATTTAATTTTCACTAGTTTTAGGAATTAAATTATGTAATACACTCGATCCGCTAAAATTCTTATCAATGTATCTTTGTCTCCAGTATCACTGATTAGTTTAGTCTTTACTTTTATGAACCAATGAAATATCTATGGTTCTTGTAGAAAGAGAATGCTGAGGGGCTACTACGCTCACCACACACTTGTATTACTACTTGGACTTCTTCTTTAATTTATATATTGAATCCCCTGAAAAAAATCTTGGGTCCATCACTGTTCAACGGTATGTCCAAAAGTGTGAGATCCACTTTAGTTATAGGAATTGCATTAATCATTTATTATATTTGTTTTACAGAAAATATACATGGATATGGAAATGGAGAAAGAATTACAGGTATATTTAAGGTGATATCTTTTTTGTATCCAAAGATTGTAAAATGGTGATCTTAGCATCATTCCTTCTATGTTAACCAGAAAGCTGGAAGAAAACACAAACTTCATGAAGAAGAGCTTGTTAAAACAACAACCAAAACCTATTTACAAGTGGAGACAAGAACGTAAACGATGACAATTTCTATGTTTTAATACAAGTACATTAAGCTTTTTTGTGGCTGTTATATCAAGAACTTAGCCTAATTGGATTCATGATGTATTGAAGCTCTACAATATTTCAAGTTGCTTTTGTGGGGGTGAAATCTTAGAATGTTACTCATTCATCATTCCATTCGAGGAATCACAAGTGGATGGCTGTTTTATCATGAACCATGTTGTTGGACATGTTAAAAGTTTCGATAAAATGATCCAAATGATCGTTAATATATAAGAATTGCTTTATATTTTCCTTAAAATATTTCACATGACCATATGGTACTTAATGTATCATAGAAAGTACTCATAATTCTTTTCCCTAAACATAATAGATCCCTCAGTTAAATTTAACACCGACCCCACTATAAATAAATAAAGCATCCAAAAGCTTTACTTTCTCCCTCATTCTCTATATCTTCCCATCAAAAGCATTGTGCTAGATAGCTTGTGCGTTTGTTTTTTCCTCAGCCGGATCCCTTCGCCACTCTTAAAAATATTGCATCTCAAAAATGTGGTCCAAATAAATGAGTTCTAATTTTGATAAAAGTTTAAGGACCGAGTTCATCTTGTTTTATATTAATTGTGAATTCATTTTTCCAATAACTTAACATGAAATTTACTTAGTTGATTGTCACGACCCAAGAGCACCCACTAGGTCTCTTAGCCAAGACCTTAGCATTCATGGTTGCATATAGGCATATAAAATATGGAATTATTATAACTTTTACAATTTAGAAGTCAACTTCTTCTATATATGAAAATAGAAACTTTGTCTCTAACATTCCATCTAGACATAGGAATATCAAAGTTTATGACTTAGCCATTACATAAAATAGAATGTCTAGAATAGGAAATACAACATAGTCTCTCAATAGGAAAAAGAACTAAACCTAGAATCATAGGTTTAGCATCCTCAAAAATAAGGACTCACCAACTTGGAGAAAGTAAATCCAAGTATCTTGAGAAATTTCCTAGAATCACCTCAACGACACGAACCTACAGGAGGGGGGGAAAGGTAAACAATATGGGTTAGTACAACACATGTACTAAGCATGGTTCCATGTGCATAAAACATTTGAAATTTGCACAAAAGGACATTTTAGTTGAAAACATGCTCTTTATCAATTAAAAACCAATATGAATACAATATAAGTAACATAAGTTAAATCAACATAATAGTAACTCAACATATAAGCAATCTAAGCCACACTAGTTCAATTCCATGGATAGGATCCCATAACCCCATCAAAATCCAAGTGTCAATTATAAGACATCTAGTACGTTGATATATATTTCCATCATAATCATTATAAGCATACCATAAGATGAAACCAATCATTTTCATGATATTCATATATAGCTTGCAGTAAATAATCCATAATCATCATAATCACAAGAGAACCCTACTACAACCACCTCGTAGAATCCTACATGTGCAATGTGAAAGAGAAGTCTCATACCCTCCCTTCTACTATGTAGAACTCCTCAAGTAAGTCCTAGTGGAAGTTCACCTCCTTTCGTTCATTCTTTCATGCGTTAGAACTCCTCAAGTAAGTCCTAGTGGAAGTTCACCTCCTTTCGTTCATTCTTTCATGCGTTTACTTTTTACATTTAAGGGAAAATTGCAATAACCAACATTAACCATGTGAGCTACATGGAATCCAGTGTTCTACTACCATACCGAAAAGAGAGGGTTTCCACTTGCCTAATAAGGTGAAAACCTTTTATACTAGCTATCTAACTGGATCCACCAAGTCATCATCCTATGTGGGCACATAGTTAAGGGACAAGGAAACTTGGACTTACTAATGTAGGAGGCTTCCATATGATCGGACAAAACATATTTGGGAACTTGGACTTACTTATGTAGAAGGAACCGATGTAGGGAGCCGGACTTGCTAAACATAGAATCTCCCATCTCATTTTCATGTCCTCATGGTGCTACGCATTTATTCCCATTAGAATTCATCTTTAGTCATTACATAAGTTCACATTCGCCTTTACTTGACACTCATTTCGTCATCGAATCATAATTGCTCAGATGTGTCCATAAGTGAGGATGATCCTTTCAATATAGAAACACTAGTAAGTGAGTAAACCTTTCACTTTATCATTACATTATAACCATGAGAACTACCTTTCAATTATATAACAATCTTACCATAGCGTGCATTCATACTTCATAGCTATTTTAAGTGTTTAGTCCATAGGATGAGAAAACCTTGTCATCAATACCACAACAACACAATAGACATAGCATCTTTACTTTCTAAGCAATTCACCTTTCATACATAAGTTCCATGGAGAACCAACCTTTATACTTTTTTGCCCTTCATGGGACTTGATACCTCAATAAACCCAAAAATTCATAATCAACACATGATATAGGGTAATTCATGAAGTAATAACATAACTATCATCAACATAAACAATTGGTATATTCATCATCTCCAACCAATCCACAATATCAAATCCAAGATTTAAGAAATTAGGGAAGAACATGGGTATAAAGGAATATCAAATGAATGAAAATTACTTATCATTATACACATAATAAATTATAACTAATCATTATATATCATAATTAATCCATAAAATTCGTTTAAGAAAGAAACCAATGTGTAAGAATAAAACTCTAGCTTTTTGGGAACTTTTGAAAGCTTAATTTGAGGGGACCTCTTAGGGGAAGGATTCCCAAGAGTTAAAACCAACCATACCTTGTCAATATTTAAAAAAATTATGGAATAAAGTTCAGTTTTTTAATCCCTAGTGAAAGTTTTTTCTTCCTCTTCAATAGAGTCTTGAGTTGAGATAGTTTGGAGAGAGTTTATGTTTTGGTTTAATGTGTTTGAGTTAGAATGACTTGGGGTGATGGGGCTTGGTCTTACAGTTAGGTTTAGTTAGTTAGTTAACTCACTAACAAACACCCTTAACCCCAAATTAAATAAAAAAAACTCGAACTTGGACCCCTAACATAAAAACTAAAGGTCGACCACCACGTAACATTGATGGCCACCATTGACGCCCCATCAACCAATTGACGGTCTGTCATGCATGGTCGTCGTTTGGTACAAAGAGTGGATTTGGGGAAGGATTTGGTGAGGATATTAAGTCTAAAATCAAGAAGACACCCATGCCCCATTAACCCATTGACGGCTTATCAATTGGCCTCGTGAATGACTGCTGCAAATTCCAGCTTTCTTCCCCAAAGTTTGGGTCCTCTTCAAGGACCCCTAGGGTTGTCCTTGGGGGGTCATACCTGTACTTTTTGATCCTAAACATAGTGATTTACTTATTTAAAGTATTTTGCATTATTTATCCATCGTATGAAACTCTTAAACCTTCACAAGACCCTAGAACACCTACTAGTTCAATTCTACTATTTTCTAGACGTCATGGTCATTTCTTGACGTTTAGGTACTAACACTTCCAAACTAAGTTAATCAAATTTTTTAGGTATAGAAACATTGTTTTACCAATTTTAAGTCATTTTTTATAATATGAGGCTCTAGCTTAGGTCATTGGATTTCTGGGTGTTTTAATACCCCCCCCCCCCCCCCCGGGGAACATTCGTCTCCGAATGACACTTTGACCTTTTTCTAGGAAGACAAGGACTCAAGACTAGAATCTCAACAACAAAAAACATCAATACAACATAATGTCATCATATTACATAGGAACTAAATCCACAACATCATTATTCTAAAAACTCAGTACTTCACATATGTATAGGAGGAACTACCTTCCATATTCAATGAGCATCAATATGTACGTTAAGCAACCAACATGACATTTTTTCAATAAGATAACATCAAGAATGCTCATTAAAACACTCATGAAGACAATATAACACAATACATAGAAGTGCAAGTAAACCATGAGAAACATAATTCATGAAAACTAAAAAAACATTTTAAGCATGAATTTCCACATGAATATGTACATATTAGAAAACCATGATAAGTTCAACATTTTCATAACTCTTATTTAAGTCAAACTACTAACATCGACTTTGTCTAGGAGTAAGAGGAAAAAGATGAGGATATTGGGACTTTATGTTGGCCTTGTCCTCCCATGTTGCATCCTAAACTAGGTGGTTTTGTCTATAGGGCTTTTACGGAGGCAACCTCTTTATTCCTCAATTTCTTAACTTGACAATCTAAGATCTCAAAGGGAACACCCTCATGGAAAAGGCTATCATAAACTCCTAAGCTTTCTAGAGGAAGGATAGACATCTGATCGCCTATCAAGTTCCCGGATGTACCAGAGCTAATTCAATTGGTGATTTCAACTCATAGGCAATACTTCCATTGGGTTTTAAATCTCATATGGCCCCATACACGGGGGGGGGGGGGGGGGGGGGCTAAGTTTCCCCTATTTACCAAACCTCATCGCCCCTTTCATGGGTGATATCTTCAAATAGACCAAGTCTTCTACCATAAACTCAAGGTCCCTCTTTCTATTGTCGGCAAAATATTTTTTCTGACTTTGGATTGTCTTCAATCTATCTCTTATGAGTCGGACTTTCTCCATGGCCTCATAAACTAATTCGAGCTTGTTACAGCACACTCTCCTACCTTAAACCACCCAATCATAGATCAATATCTTCTCTCATAAAGAGCTTCAAATGGAGCCATGGAGATATTTAAGTGATAGATATTATTATTAGGCAAATTTAATCAACGGTAGATGATCATCCCAATCACCCTTGAAGTCAATAACATGTGCCCTCAACATATCTTCTACAATTCGAATGGTCTGTTACGCCAAACCATCTGTTTGCGGATGAAATGTGGTACTAAGTTTCACCTTGGTACCAAGTCCACTTTGGAATTTTTTCCAAAAATGAAAAGTAAATTGGGTACCCTGTTTGAAATGATAGACAAGGAAACTTCATGCATTATCAGAATTTCATTAAGATACAACTTAGAATAATCTTCCGCCAAATAAGTAGCCTTGACGGGAATAAAATGGGCTAATTTGGTCATCATATTAAAAATATCCCAAATCAAACCATGTTGCCTTTGCGTATGAGGCAAACCCTCAATGAAATCCATATTGACATCTTCAAAGTGGGGATGACTATATTTTGAGACAAACCACTCGACTTTTTGTGCTTGGCTTTGACTTGTTGACGATTAGGATATTCAGACACAAAATCTGGTATATCCTTTTTCAAACCATTCCACCAATAGATATCTTGTAGGTCACGATACATTTTGGTGGCACCCGGATGAATGGAATATCGGGAACCATGTTCCCCTTCTAAAGTTTGCTATCTTAAGCCATCTATATCTGGCACACAAAATTTACCTCGGTACCTAAGTATCTCATTCTCTCTTGGGAGAAGGACTCATTATATTTATTAAGAATTGATTCCTTCAACTCCATCAATAGAGGATGAATATGTTGCTTAGATTTAACCTCAACCTCTAAAGACAACTTGGAGTTATGATGAACCATGAAGCCCCCTTTGGAGTATCTTGAAGTTGATCACCCAACCAGGACAATCTATGCACTTCTTTTGCTAACTCCTTCTTACCATTAACGACATGGGTTACCCTACCAATAGACATCCGACTTAAAGACTCTGCAAGCATATTGGACTTTTCGAGATATTAAAGGACACTCATATCATAGTCTTTCAAAATCTCTAACCATCTTCGTTTACAGAGGTTTAACTCTCTTTTGATTAACACATATTGAAGACTCTTGAGATTGGTGAACACATCTACATGCACTCCATATAGGTAGTCTCTTCCTATTTTCAAAGCAGACACTATGACCACTAGTTCAAGGTCATGGGTCGGATAGTTCTTCTTATATACCTTGAGTTGCCTAGAGGCATATGTTACGACCTTACCATGTTGCATGAGGAAAAAATCCAAACCTACTCAAGAATGGTCAAAATACACAACAAACCTTCGGTACCCTCCGGTAAAGTAAACATTGGAGTCGAGGTAATCTTATCTTTCAATTCTTGGAGGACCCTTACACAAGATTCCCCCTACTCAAAACTAACCCTTATTTTGTATTAGGGTAGTAAAAGGACAAGCAATAGATCAAAATCCATCTACAAACCTCCTATAATGCACGGCTAAACCCAAAAAACTTCGCAATGCCGATAGGACTTAGGGGTCCAGTCCAATTCCTAACCACTTTCGTCTTCTTTGAAGCGACCTCTATACCTTCACTTGAAAAAATGTGACCAAGAAAAGACACCGACCTTAGCCAAAACTCACACTTATTGAATTTAGCGAACAATGGTTATCCTTGAGGACTTGCAAAACTATCCTCAAGTAGCTCATATGGTCACTCTCACTCCTCAAATATATCAAAATGTCACCAGTAAAGACAATTATAACGAATAAGGATAATTTCTAAAGACTTTATTCATAATGTACATGAAAGTCTTCGGGGCATTAGTTAACATGAAGTACATGACTAAGAACTCATAGTGACCAAATCTTGTTCGGAAGGCCATTTTGGAACATCACACCTCTCTCACTCTATGTTGGTGATAACCCGACCTCAAATTAATCTTTGAAAACCAACTCTCACCTTGGAGTTGGTCAAACAAATCAACAATCCTAGGGAGTGGATACTTATTTTTTATAGTGACCTCTTCTAATTGTCGATAATCAATACACATCCTGAGTGAACTATCTTTTTTTCCAAAAACAATGCTGGTGCACCCAATGGGGATATGCTTGGTTGTATAAAACCCTTATTAGAAAGTCCTTAAGTTTAGCTTTTAATTAATTCAATTTGGCTGGGGACACTCGATAAGGAGGGATTCGTATGGGTTTCATATCCAGCAATAAATCAATGTCGAAATCTATTTGTCGTTCGGGAGGGATTCTGAGCAAGTCATCGGGAAAGACTTCCGAAAAATCCTTCACTACGAGGACCAACTCTAATGGAATAGTCTCGGACTCAAGATCCTTGAATCTCACAATTTGATAGAGACATCCCTCAGAAATAAACTTACAAGCTTTAAGATATGACATAGTTTGACCTCTTAGCATTGAGTTTCCCCCTTCCATTCAAAAACGGGTTCATTAGGAAATTGAAACTTGACTACTTGGGTTCTACAACTAATTGATGCAAATCTAACATGTATACAATCCATTCCCAATATGATACTAAATTCCAACTTATCAAGTTCTACCAAATACAACCAGGTGACTCTACTGGGCAATAAAATGTGACATCCCTTATAAACTCTTATAGCTACTAGGAAATCCCCCACCAGGTAGAAACCGAAAAGGGTTCATATAAGACATCGAGAATCACATTAATTTTCATAGATATTGAAGGAGTTACAAAAGACAAAGTGTCACCTGGATGCAATAATGCATAAACACTTACTGAAAATACTTGCAACATACCGGTAACAACATCCGAAGAGCTCTCTTGATCCCCTTGCGATTGAAGTGCATAGAAACTATTCTTCTTAGGAGCACCGGGGTTAGGACTACCTGCTTATGCTGAGCATTTTCCCTTCTTTTCACCTTCATCATAGGACAATCTCTTTTCACTTGTCCACTCTTACTACAACCATAGCAATTATCCGTGCCAACTAGGCACTTGCCTTCATGCTTCTTACCACACTTTGCACAATTTGGCTTTTCAACATAAGAACCACCACTCTTATTTCCTTATGGTTTGGGATTAGACACCCCACCTTTGTTAGCCTTTGGAGTGCTAGAAGGACCTTGGTTGGAGAACCTCGTTTGAACTTTGGCATATGTTGAACTCCAAATCTAACCTTAGAAGAATTTCCATCATTGTCCGTTAACCTCTTTAACTCCTTACCAACTTGCGTAAGTTTTTGCTCCTCAATTTGTTTGGCATGAACCATGAGACTACGAATCAACATAGCCGACTTACATTCATTTACCACAAGATCGATTATCCCCATAACAAGTTTGTTCATATTAGCCCCAGTGTCCGCCACCATAGTAAGAGCCTGTTTTGATAGTTGACTGAACTTAAGGCTATACTCATTCTCGCTCATACCCCCTTGATGAAGATTGATAAACTCTTGAATATTCCTCTCCCTTAATTCCGATGGGAAAAACCTATCAAGGAAAGTCGCCTTAAATGATGCCCAATTAATCGGACCCTCTCTAATATGTCTCTCTTCCTTCCATTGATCATACCAAACTTGAGCCAGATCTTTGAGTTGATAGGCGGCTAGTTCTTCCTTTTCTTGATAAGAGACACCCACAAATCTAGCACCTCAAAAACTTTACTAATGAACCCTTGTGGATCCTCCTCCACTTTAGAGCCAAAGGAGGTATGGGGATTCATCCTTGTAAAATCATTAATCCGAGAAGCAGTTGTGCTAGCATTGGGGTTCACTTGCACCCTAGTGTACCTAGACACTTGTGTTTCCAACACTAGAGTTAAACTATGGATAGTTGCTCTTATCTCGACATTAGAGATAGCCCCTTATTCAAAAAGTACTTGAGGGTTTTGAGGAGCTTAAAAAGGAACCACCTTATGCACATTCTCCTCTTCGTCCCTCCTTGCATTAGTCCTTATATTCATTGACTATAAGCACAAGAAAGGGTTAGAACAAAGGACTATGTAAAGTTAATATTCTTAGGAACGACTCATGAATGATAAAAGAGTGAAAGTTCCTAAGCATCTTATAGCCTCTCATTCATAAATGTGACACGCTTCACACCCATAAACAAGACTCTACTTGATGTGGTAGGTGACACATAAATCCTGCATTTTTCTCAACCTTATGCTCTGATACAAAGTTTATCACAACCTGAGAGCGCCCCTTGATCGTAACCGACGTCGTTGTCCTCGAAGAGGTCTCCTACAAGACCTTAGCATTCATCATCGCATTTACTCATAAAAATATGGAATTATTACAAGTCTTACAATTTAGAAGTCAACTTCTTAAATATATCAAAATAGAAACACCTTTGTCTCAACATACCATGTAGACATTGGAATATCAAAGTTTAGGACTTAGCCCTTAAATCAAATAGACAGTCTAGAATAGGAAATACAACATAGTCTCTCAATAGAAAGAATAACTAAAGACAGAATCATAGGTGTAGTTTCCTTGGACTTGAGGACTCACCAACTTGGAGAACGAAAATCCATGTATCTTGAGAAATAACCTCGAATAACCGCAACGACGTAAACCTACATGAGGGGAAAAAGGGAAACGACATGCGTTAGTACAACACACGTACTAAATAAAGTGCCATGCACATAAAACATTTGAAATATGCACAAAAAATCATTTAGTTGAAAACATGCTCTTTATCAAGTAAAACATAATATGCATACAAAATAAGGAAGATAAGTTAAATCAACATATAATTAACTCAGGCCTCACTAGTACAATTCCATGGATAGGATCCCATTACCCCATCAAAAGCTCAGTGTCAACTATAAGCCACCTACTTCATTCATATGTCATAACATCATAATCATTAATAAGCATGCCACAAAATGAAACAAATCATTTTCATGATATTCATATATAGCTTACAATACATAATCCATAATCGTCATAATCATAGGAGAACCCTACTACAACCACCTTTTAGAATCTTACATGTGAAATGTGCAAGAGAAGTCTCATACTCTCTCTTCCACTACTTAGAACTCCTCAACGAAGTCCTAGTGGGAAGTCATAACCTTTTGTTCATTCTTTCATACCTTTACTTTTTATATTTAGCGAAAATTTGCAATAACTGACATAGACCATGTGAGTTACATGGAATCCGGTGTTCTACTCCCACACCGAAAAGAGATAGTATCCACTTGCCTAAGCATACTAGTTATCTAAGTGGATCCAGTAAGCCATCATCCTATGTGGGCACATAGTCAAAAGATAAGGAAATTACTACTAGAAACCCAAACTTACTAATGTAGAAGGCTTCCATCTTATGATACAACACATATCTTTGGGAACCCAAAATTGCTAACTTAGAAGAAACTCATGTGGGGAGCCGTACTTGCAAAACGTAAAAGCTCCCGTCTCATTTTCATGTCCTCTTGATTCTACGCATTTATCCCTTTTAAAGACAACTTTAGTCATTACATAAGTTCTCATTAGTATTTACTATACACTCATGTCGACATCTTATCAAAATAGCCCACATGTGTCCATAAGTGAGTGAATCCTTTCACCATAGAAACGCTAGTAAGTGAGTAAACCTTTCACTTTATCAGTACATTATAATCATGAGAACTACATTTCAATCATATAACAATATTACCATAGCATGCATACATACTTCATAGAGAATTCAAGTGTATAGAGTTTAGGATGAGGAAACCTTGCCATGAATACCACAACAACACAAGAGACATTACATCATTACTTTCTAAGCAATTCACCTTTCATAGATAAGTTCTAAGTTCCAAGGAGCACCAACCTTCATACCTTTTTTCCCTTCAAGGGACTTTATACTTCAATCAAACCAACAATGCGTAATCAACATATTATATAGGGTAATTCATGAAGTAGTAACAGATTTACCATTAACATAAACATTTGGTATATTTATCATCTTCAACCAATTCACAAAATCAAATCCAAGATTTCGGAAATTGGGGAAGAACATGGGTCTAAGGGATAGAAAGTGAACAACAAAAATTACTCATTGTTATACACATAATAAAACCTAACTAATCATAATTAATCCATAAAATTTGATTAAGAAGAGAACCCACGTGTAAGAATAAAACCTTAGCTTGTTGGATGTGTCACAATGAACTTCTTCAATCTGTCATCCTCTATTTTGTATTTATTTTCGAAAGCATCCCAGAGTTATTTTGAGGTCTTGACACTACTGTACGCATTGTACAGATCATCTTGCAAACAACACAGAATATATTTTTTACACAATCAATTTGAATGCTTCTGCATCCGGAGTTTCATCTGACGAAATAGGAACGTTCTCACTAATGAACCTTTGCAGACTCAACGTAGTCAAATAGAAGAACATATTTTGCTGCCATCTCTCAAAATCGACTCCAAAAGACTTTGTACGCCTCTCAACTGGTGCAAGGACAGCAGTTGTATCACTTAGTGCTCCAGAATAAACTTGATTCATTCTTCTATCAGAAATGGTAAAGAATTTTAATATGTGAAATACTAACAGTAAAGAATAATCCTTACAAAAAATGTTTCTGATTTAACAATAAAGCTTTTATGGTCTTTAACCTTTAATCAAAAAAATTCAAACAAATTAGAAAACCATAAAGGTTATAATCTCCAGAAATCTCAAATACATAAACCAAATTAAATTTCTTAAGGTTGTTATCTCATGTATTCAGGTTAGTAAAAACATAAATAGAAAAGAGATGAAACAAATACAAAATAATAATTCAAGTCAACAGAACCCACTGTGCTTTCTTAAGAAAATTTAATCCCCTCAAGTACCCAAGGTTACACATTAATTCCTCCAAAGATAAAACAGATTAACTATTAGAGAAGTAGCGGTATCTTTAATTTTACTAATTTCAACGAACGCAAGAACAATACGAGAGCACACACAGACTCAGTCAATCGCCAATTTTTTTTTGTGAGAAAATGTATGCAGAGAGAAAAATATTTTAGTGTTGAAGAATAGAAAAAAGACTCTTTATTTATAGTTAGTTGCAACAAGGAATGCGTCTATTCGGACAATGGTGTGAATGCATCTATTCAACTATGTCTTTTCACAATGTTGCATCTTTTGGTAACGTCTTTTCAGAAGGAACAAGTCCCTTCAAAACGACTTCACTTCTACGCACAAATATTAAATAGTCCTGTTATGGGAAATTAATTTTGTTAATTAACTACCATTTCTAATTAGCTCTATAACAGAAATGACATTAATTAATGAGAAAAACATTATTAATTAGAGCCGTTATTATGGTCTAGGCATGTTTGGTCGGCCTGCCATAGCCTGGGATTTAATAGTGTTGGGCTACGATTTTTGGAGCTCATTTGAGAAAAAGGATTTTTAGCCCGTTCTGAATAAGTCTGTTGATTTGTGAGACTTGAGGAATATCGGTAGGCCCGGCCTATGGGTCAATAAAAACTAATTAAGGAATATAATATAATATTAAATTTAAAATTAAAGAGAGTAAAAACTCAAAACAATTAGGTTAATATTTCTATTTAGATATTTATACTTTTACTTGAAAAAAAACTTAATAAATATTACAAAGATAATTTTATTTGTTTATTTGAATAAAAAGTAGTAACATTAACATCATGTAATAATGTTTTGACGATATTTCTGATAATATTTTTAATTTTTAATTTATAATTTCATTTAATAATTCTAAATATAATATAATTTTAAATAAAGTGGGCTGGCCCGGAGAGCCTATAGCACACGTGCTTGTGGGTTGGGCCGGCCATTTTCTGGCGCACACCAAAAATGGGTTAGCCCGGCCTGGCCCGTAAAATGTCAAAGTTGTATGGTTTAGCTCGGATGGGGTGGGCTAGCCCATATTGACAACTCTATTATTAATCAATCATTTGCCAAATCCAAAGTCGAGCGAGCGAGCGACGACGGAAGGGGGTACCTTCTTCTTAACCCTTTAAGAACTAAAGGAAGTGTTTCCCAATATAAAGACAATAATTTTTTTTTCATCTATCAATATGAGAGAAATGAATTTTTATTTTCAAAGACTTTTCATTTTCCTCCAAAAGTTGGTTCCCCCACATTTTTCATTTTTCTCTTTTTATTTCTCATTCACACCTTGCCAAAACCAAACAATAGCTTCAACTTAGACCCTCAACCCCATTTTGAGAGCACTCAACGTCTTATAATCCAATAGCAAGTATTAGCTTGTGTGGAATTTCATGGTCTTTGCAATAATTGTAGCACAATTCTTTCTCTCTAAAACATACAGAAAGATTCCTGGGATTAAAATTGAAAGTTAAAGGTCATAATGTGTGGTATATGGAAGCTCCTTGAAGTAGAACTAGTTATGATTGTTTTTGAACCTTGGCAACTATTACATTCTACAATATATATACACTTACTCGTCCTATATAATTTATATCCATACATGTAAACAAGAGTTTGCATCGAAGTGAGAAAAGATAAGAATAGGGTAGGCATAGTATTGTACATTTAGTAGCGCGCACTAGAGCATATGCAGCTGATATGCATAGTATTGTAAATCCAGAGCTTAACCAGTCAGTTACACACTCAACTTTCAAGATACCACTATTATCAATTGCATCTTCCAAATAGATGCCTGTATTAACTGTATCAACATTCAAACTTCCCGTTCATGCTTACTCGGTAACTATAGAAGCAAGATCACACAGCTTAATTATAAATTTTCTGACTTCTAAAACAAGATTATTGATGCTAATGTAACATAAATTATGTAAGTTTGAATGTTCAACTTGTACAATGGAGATGAGTTGAGCTAACTAAACACTTCACTTTGTCTCAGGAATACCCGATGCTAACATGATACATAACTTTCGGAGGTATCTAGATGCCAACATGAATAACTTCACTATCACGAGAACATGTACCAGTTCCGAAAATTGGTGAAGAATCAATAATCAGAACTTGTCTACCATGATTTTCTTAGGGTATATACTATTAATCATGTGTTTTAACAACTTTAAAGATTGAATACATAAGTGACACTTGTTAGGATATACACTATTAACCATGCATTTAGGTACAATAAATTATAATAATTGTGATGGTTGAAATTCTAAGTGGGAGATTTTTGGGATATATTCTAGTAACCATGTGTTAATATTTATTATAGAATAAAACTTTACTAAGTTTTAATAGATCATATATTCGTTTATGGTGTCTGTTTACTTATATAGTAGATGATTTAGTGTATAGAGTTTTAGATTATACACACACCATTAAATTATCGGTTTTTATGAGTATAAAGTTTTTTGTTCACAATCTAGGATAGAAATTGGACATGTCATAGGTACGATTGTAGCACAAGATTAAAAGCAATTTAGTTTGATTATGGGAACGATATAGTTCCAACTTCTTGTGCTACAACATTTTGTATGTATTGAACGGAACGAGTAGATATAATTGATTTAGACTGACTGACAAAAATATATTGTCTAAACTATTAAATGTACTTACATTCTTAATCCTGATATAACAATTATGATTTGTATATATTAATTATAGTTTTAATTTATTAAAAGGTGAGATTTTGAGATGCGTCAATATGTGTGGTAGGTTGGATGATAATAATATATATTAGTGAAATAATATGTTAGTTGATGGAATCAATGTCTCATTATAAAAATTGATTGATATGCATTTTTGAGAAACTTATATGTTTTCATCGTGTCAAACCTTACAAGTGGATTTATGAATTCGACCCATGAAATAAGTTAAGTTGTACTTTAAAGAAAATTAATTATCAAGTTAAATTTGTCAGTAAATTAATTTATTATTAATAACCAAAATTTTAACCTGGGAAATTACATAAGAGTTTAATGGGGAATTACAAAATATAAATAGAAGAGTGCAATTACGAATTTTTAGTGGAATGATTTATAATTTATTATGATAAAAATAATTCAAATTAATTATTTAGAATTATTTTCATAATAGGAAGTCTTGGTAATTAAATATTGAATTAGAACTCAAAATTCTATTTCTAAGAAAAAGGAGGAAAGCGTAAGTGTTTGGAAAAAACAAAACAAACGTGTGGTTTTTCTTGTGTTTAAGAAGAACTGGATTTTCTTCTCCTTTTTGGATTGGAAATAAATGTTTATAAGTAGCAATTCTCCTGACCTAGAGAAAGAGATCGACGGTTTTCTATATGATACTTGCCCACCCAAGAATCGAGAGAGTTCATATGTGAACTTGGTATCACGGTAAAAGACCATAGTTGATGTCTATCTTGTAGATTCGCTTGAATTTCTATCTAACTTGAGGATTCACTTAAAGGTATCTTCACACGCTTTAAGAGGTATTTATCGAATTAAATTTAAGTAAATTTATGTTTTTAGCATGATTATATGTTATAAAATTAAATATTTGATTATATGTTATTTAGGTAAGCAGTAAAGATCTTGATATACTTTCGTTGTGCAGATATATTTTCTAACAATTGACATCAAAAGTCTTGCTCACATCTAAATAAATAACCTAATTAAAAATATGATTTTTGACTTGATATTTTTCTCTAGTTTTTAAGAGAATATGATGGTGTAAGTAGTCGAATGAAATCAGAACTATTTTAGTTTTATGATGGTATAAGTACAGTGGTTGCAGCCAACTATTGTCTCTATTTCACTCGTGATAAAGTTGTTCAGCTTTCTTATTTTTTTTAGTAGAAAGTTGGTTTTCAATAGTTTTTGGTTATTCAAAATATTTGCAGAAGCGCATATGTGTTTTAAATAAGTGTGTTTTATTTCACCATATGTCAAAATTGGTTATTTTTAATTTGTTGAGAAGTTTTAATTGTTTATTTAGTACAAAAACCTTTTTAAATTATTTGGGCACTGATTGTTAGGACCAAAAATAAGCAGGTGTAAACGCGGAAGCTAGCAATACAAACCTCGAAAGACCACGAGTAAGAAGACAACGAGAAATATATCAAAAGGCACAAAGATTTAACGTGGTTCGGTCAATCGACCTACGTCCACAAAGGAGATGAGCAATCCACTATAAATATGAGAGTACAAAATACAGAGAGAAACAACCTCAACCAATTTACTCAGAATACATGGGAGGTTCACACAAGTGATAACATATCAAGCTTGTGACCCACAGATTCTCCCTCTAACCAAAACTCTCAAAGCCTTTAAGACTACATTGTGAATGCTGATTAAGTTAGAAGGAACATGCCTCTATTTATAGAGTCCTAAACCTTTTCCTACAAAAAATGATTAGTCAATTCAAAAACTTTTCCTAAAAGGAAAACCTATTTATGGTAAGAAATCAGGGCAAATAAAACCTAACAAATCTCCCCCTTGGCCTGAATTTCTGACAAAATAAATTTGTCCACCTTCTTCACTTAATCCTCAACAACTTTCTTCTCCTCTCCATAATCTCCTCTGCAAAATTTATGTCTCAACACAAAGAATCTCTCTGAAACAATTTCTCCAACAAAATCTTCATTACTGTCAAAAAGGTTACTGCTAGAACTACACCGCAAAGATGAACACATCTTTCTAACCTGGTTCAATCATCGATTATCGAACCACTAAACCTGACTCCATCATTGAATCTGGCTCTGATGCCACTTGTTAGGACCGTAAATAAGCAGGTGTAAACGCGGAAGCTAGCAAAGCAAACCTCGAAAGACCACGAGTAAGAAGACAACGAGAAATATACCAAAAGACACAAAGATTTAACGTGGTTCGGTCAATTGACCTACGTCCACAAAGGAGATGAGCAATCCACTATAAACATGAGAGTACAAAATACAGAGGGAAACAACCTCAACCAATTCACTCGGAATACATGAGAGGTTCACAAATTCTCCCTCTAACCAAAACTCTCAAAGCCCTTGAAACTACATTGTGAATGCTAATTAAGTTAGAGGGAACATGACAAACAACGAGCAACAACAAAATAAGATTGCACCAAATCTAGAGAATTAAAGGAGCAAAATCACCAATTTCGCAGCTACTATTCACGACAGCAAAACTGAAGCTGCAGGCCACCAAATCCAACTCTGTCAGTTCCTAATCAAAGATTGAGATGAAGATAATATTCTGTCCAAAAATCAGCTCAATCGGACAAGAAACGAAGCGGAAATCGCAATTTGAAGTTAGCTGTTAGGGCTGAATTTTGGCTGCTGAAAAAACACTATTGTATGTCTGAAAATAAAACCCTAAATAAGTTAATATTTGCCTCATAAGAATGGGCCTATGGGCAAAAATGGGTTGGTCCAAATAAGGTTTTTATTTATCCACATAGGAAGGGAAAAAGACCCATAACCCAACAATTCTCCCCCTCACGACTATGTGGATGAGACCGCCATCCCGGCGACCATGCAACAATCTTCAAACTTCCCTCTTGGCAAAGCTTTAGTCATCATATCGGAACCATTGTCATTTGTATGAATCTTTTCAAGATCAAGCAACTTAGAATCCAACACATCTCGGATCCAATGGTATCTCACATCAATGAGTTTAGACCGACCATGGAACGTAGAATTCTTGCCAAGATGTATAGCACTTTGACTGTCACAATAAAGCACATACCTCACTTGAGCACAACCAAGTTCTCCCAAGAATCTCTTCATCCAAAGCAATTCTTTACAAGCTTCAACGACAGCAATAAGCTCAGCTTCTGTAGTAGATAGAGCAACACATTTTTTCAACCTAGATTGCCAAGACACAGCTCCCCCTGCAAAAGTAACCAAGTACCCTGAAGTAGACTTGCGAGTATCAACATCACCAGCCATGTCTGAATCAGTATAACCACAAAGAATAGGCTTCCCTGTACCAAAACACAAACTCAGACTAGAAGTGCCACAGAGATATCTCATAACTCACTTCACAACATTCCAATGTTCTCTTCCCGGATTAGAAAGAAAACGGCTAACAACTCCAACAGCGTGAGCAATATCCGATCTTGTACAAACCATCGCATACATCAAACTACCAACAGCTGAAGCATATGGAACTTTCTTCATATTTTCCTTCTCATCATCACTAGAAGGACACTGTTTCGTGCTCAATTTGAAGTGCATAGCTAAAGGTGTACTGACAACCTTAGCTTTGTCCATGCTGAATCTGCGAAGTACTTTCTGAATGTACTTCTCTTGTGATAATACCAATTTCTTGGCCTTTCTATCACGGACAATCTGCATGCCAAGAATCTGCCTTGCTGGTCCTAAATCTTTCATAGCAAAAGACTTACTCAACTCTTGCTTCAACTTCTGAATCCTGCAAGTATTATGACCAACAACAAGCATGTCATCAACATAAAGCAACACAATAATAAAGTCACCATCAGAGAACTTTTGCACAAAAACACAATGGTCTGAAGAAGTTTTCTTGAAGCCCTGCTGACTCATAAAAGAACCAAACTTCTTGTACCACTGCCTCGGAGCTTGTTTCAAACCATATAAGCTCTTCTTCAATTTGCAAACATAATTCTCTTTACCCTTGACTTCAAAACCTTCCGGTTTCTCCATATAAATTTATTCATCTAAGTCACCATGGAGGAAAGAAGTTTTAACATCCATTTGCTCAATCTCTAGATCTAGACTTGCAGCTAAGCCTAGAACCACACGAATAGATGACATCTTCACAACTGGAGAGAATATCTCATCAAAATCAACTCCCTTTTTCTGATTAAATCCCTTGACAACTAATCTAGCTTTGTACCGTGGAACTGGATTACCATCTTCATGTTTCACCCGAAAAACCCACCTGTTTTTCAAAGCTTTTCTGTCTTTAGGTAACTTAACCAAATCAAAGGTATGATTATCATGCAAGGATTTAATCTCATCTTCCATAGCATCAAACCACCTTTCTTTTTCTTCACTTTCCATGGCCTCATCAAGACTCCCAGGTTCTCCCCCGTCAGTCAAGAGTACATACTCATTGGGAGAATAACGAGATGAAGGAATTCTCTCTCTACTAGATCGTCTGAGAGAACTCTCTGGAGCATCTATAATTGGTTGTTGGACAACCACATCATCTTGCACTAGAGCATCAACAACATCATGCCGGTCATTCTGAACATGATCACCATCTTCATTATCAACTTGATTTTCATCATTATGAAGATTTTCTTCCGGTGCAATAGTCAAAGGAACTGGATCAACATCAACTAAGCTCTCACTACTCTGAAAATCAGCCTTGTCAGCTTTGTCAAAATCTTCAATTGTTTGGTCTTCAAAAAACACAACATCACGACTTCTTACAAGTTTCTTCTCAACAGGATCATAGAAACGATAGCCAAATTCATCTTGACCATAACCAATGAAGATACACTGCCTAGTTTTAACATTCAACTTTGACCTTTCATCCTTAGGAACATGTACAAAGGCTTTACACCCAAAGACTCTAAGATGATCATAAGAAACATTCTTACCAGTCCAAACTCTATCAGGGACATCACCATCTAAAGCAACAGCAGGAGATAAATTGATAACATAAGCAGCAGTATTAAGTGCTTCTGCCCAAAAAGAATCTGACAGCTTAGCATCTGAAAGCATACATCTAACCCTCTCAACTAGAGTTCTGTTCATCCGCTCTGCTAAACCACTTAACTGAGGAGTCTTTGGAGGAGTTTTCTGATGCCTAATACCCTGCTCTCTGGAATATCTATCAAAAGGACCAATATACTCACAACCATTATCTGAGCGGATGCATTTCAATGTCTTCCCTGTTTGTCTTTCAACCAAGGCCTGAAAACTCTTGAACACATCAAGTACTTGATCCTTGGACTTCAAAGGAAATACCCAGAGTTTGCGAGAATGATCATCAATAAAAGTCACAAAGTAAAGTGCACCACCATGAGATCTTACCTTAAAAGGACCACACAAAATATAATGTACCAACTCCAGCAGATCAAGCTTTCTTGAAGGTGGATGACTCTGAAAAAGAAACTCTTTTCTGTTTACCGGCTAAGCAATGAACACATTTCTTCAACTTTGCTTGTTTCACTCCAGAAAGCAAATTTTTCTTAGTCAAACTATCAATCCCCTTCTCGCTCATATGACTCAGCCTTCTATGCCATAACTCTGATGAAGTATCATTCTCCACCAAATTTACTGAGTCTCTGGAGATGGAGCCCTGAAATACATACAAGTTAGATAACTTGTCACCACGGGCCACAACCATCAAACCTCTAGTAAGCTTCCACTGGCCAACACCAAGTGTATTAACATAACCCTCATCATCAAGATATCCCACAGAAATCAAATTCAAGCGAACATCTGAAGCATGCTTGACATTATTGAGAACTAGTTTGGAACCATTGTTACTTTCCAAACAAACTGTCCCAATGCCAATAACTTCAACTTCATGATTATTGCCCATTTTGAACGTTCCAAAATTACCTAGAGTATAAGAAGAAAATAATTCCTTCTTTGGCGTGACATGAGAAGTAGCACCAGAATCCACAAACCAGCTAGACTCATCACGAACAAGATTAATGGCATTTGCATCACAAGAAACAAGAAGATTATCATTAGCAACAACAGCAACACGATTTTCATTATCGCCTTCTCTCTTTTGTTGTCTCATATCTCTCTTGTGCTTGTAACAATATTTCATGATATGCCCATTTTTGTGACAATAGTCACATGTAATATTCTTTTATTTAGACTTTGACTTGCTTCTACTTTTACCTCTATCATTCTGACCTCTGGACTTGTTTCTCCCCCTATCTTCAGTAACCAAAACATCGGAGTGTGAAGCTGAAGAAGATGAGGCTTGAGATCTTCTTCTCATTTCTTCATTCAAGACACCACTCTTAGTATATTTCATGGTTACAACACCACTGGGAGCAGAATTAGTCAAAGAAACTCAAAGAGTTTCCCAAGAGTCTGGCAGAGTATTAAGAAGTCAAAGTCCCTGTATCTCATCACCAAACTTTACACCCATTCCGGACAGCTGGTCAAGAACACCCTGAAAATCATTAATATGATCAGAAATAGGAGTGCCTTCTTTATACCTGATATTCATTAATTGTTTCAATAGGAACAACTTGTTGTTGCCAGTCTTCGAGGCATAAAGTGTCTCGAGCTTGTCCCACAAACTTTTGGCATGTGTCTCATTCACAATATGATTTCTAACATTATCTTCAACCCAATGTCTAATATAGCCACAAACCTGCAAATGCTCAAATTCCCATTCTTCATCATTCACAGACTGAGGCTTATTAGAAGCAAACACAGGTAAATTCATCTTCTTGACAAATAGAAGATCTTTCATCTTGCCTTTCCAAATATGATAGTTACTACCATTTAAACACACCATTTTGCTCATATTTGCCTCCATCATTCAAAACGACAATCAACAATAACCAATGCTCTGATACCACTTTGTTAGGACCGAAAATAAGCAGGTGTAAACGCGGAAGATAGCAATACAACCCTCGAAAGACCACGAGTAAGAAGACAACGATAAATATATCAAAAGGCACAAAGATTTAACGTGGTTCGGTCAATCGACCTACGTCCACAAAGGAGATGAGCAATTCACTATAAATATGAGAGTACAAAATACAGAGAGAAACAACCTCAACCAATTCACTCAGAATACATGGGAGGTTCACACAAGTGATAACATATCAAGCTTGTGACCCACAGATTCTCCCTCTAACCAAAACTCTCAAAGCCTTTAAGACTACATTGTGAATGCTGATTAAGTTAGAAGAAACATGCCTCTATTTATAGAGTCCTAAACCTTTTCCTACCAAAAATGATTAGTCAATTCAAAAACTTTTCCTAAAAGGAAAACCTATTTATGGTAAGAAATCAGGGCAAATAAAACCCAACACTGATTTTATAACATAACCAGTACTTTTTTTCTCAACAAAAACCTTTTTAAATTATTTGGGCACTGATTTTATAACATAACCAGTACTTTTTTTCTCACATATAAATGGTATAATATATAAATAAATTAAGAATTTGGTGATGAATATATAGTAATCATTGCATATGGCTTATTTATTTGGAGTCACCAAAAGTTCTTAAGGATTAATTTATAGGTGCATGTGAGATTCCTGTACATGAATTGAGAATTATGATAGTAAATAGAATTATTATTATAATCTATTTATTTGAGTTATTAGAAAATTTTCAATGTATCATGTATAAATTGCTTTAAATGTATACTAGTAAAGGTTTTTGTTTACTCAAAAGGAGATTTACCTTTAGATACTACTAACACTTAAATTAATTCATGAGAAAAGATATTAAAGATTTTTACCAATTTAAAGGGAGGAACATAATAACTTAAACTCTCTAGTGTATTAATTGAAAGAACAATATGTTGTAAAGAGGTTAGTTGTGTGTCTTAGACGAAAGAAAAGACACAAAGTCTGTTTTGTGCTCATGAGATAATTATTTAAAAAAAATAAAAATGTGAATCAAGTTATTTTAATCTTTAACTATGTCTAAATCGATTTATTCCAAATTTGGCCACAGTTTAGGTGGTTATGAATTTTATGATCTTTAGTTGACTTTAAATCTGATAGTTCCATTGAAAATCGTTTTGATGGATTTTAGGTAGTTCGCAGATTAAAATTTGATTTGGTATAATAAGGTCATTCTTCATGTCAGTTATATTTACCTTGAATTCACATGGTGATTTAACATGAACTTATATGTGATAAGAATGTAGATCATATTGTTTTAATTCCTAAAGATGCTTAAATTGCTTTAATTTGAATTTGGTCATAAGTTTGAAATAAATATTCTCTATAGGCTCCAATTGACCTGATATTGGTAAGTTCAAAGATAACGCTCTAGTATGAAGTAATCATTGTTATGTGATTTTTATTTTGTTGAGGTTGTTAAAATGTTTTTAAAGTTGTTCTTTCGAATTAAAATGTGATTTAATATGAACGACATCCTTTATATTGATTTTATTTATGTTAAATGAGATACTTGATTACACATGATGAGTTAACATGAACTAATATATGATAAAGATATATATCTAATTATTTTTCCTGAAATCTATTGAATCTGCATTTAATCATAGCTTTGGAGAAAAAAATTATTTTTGGACTCTGATTGATATGAAATTCGGTAGGTTCATTAGAAACAATCAAATTTAAAATACTCATTATTATGTGATATTTTTGTAATTTGAGGTCGTTTAAATGGTGTTTTTAGGTAATTTTGGTATCTTGAAAATTAATTTTATTGAAAAATTACTGGACTATGACATAGTGGTGATAGAGTTTCTTCTCTATGGTCTTCATGACTAAATTTTAGTGAAGTATTGAGTTCATGTGTTGTCTTAGACATTCCTTCATATCGAATGAAATTAATGAAAGTCATTAAAGTTTAATCTCGAGTTTTGTTTATTTGTATTGGTTCTCCTAAACAGAGTAATATTTGATTGAATCAATGAATTTTCAGATAATGATATTCACTTGACTTAAATTAACATATAATCTCTATTAGAGTTACCTTTTGTTCTAAATTTGTTGAAGTGACAATCTGACACCACATATGTATGTTCCATGAGTAGTCATTTTATCATCAAAATTCATTATTCGAGATGCATTGACATTTATGAGGTGTGTTTTGAATCTTTGTATTCAATGTATTCATAAACATGTTGATTTTTGGAAAATAGTATTCAGATAAATAAAGAGTTTTGTAGAATTTTGTTCTTGGTTGTTGATAAGAATTTTCGAATGGAAAAAGATTAAACTCTATTTTGACCATATAAAATTTAATCAAATTGATCATAGTTTTGGATTTTGAAAAAAAGAACTCCGATTGATAAGAAATTTGACATATTCATAAGAACGACCTAGTAAGAAATTAATTTTTTTAGTTGCTATATGAGTTTTTGGTCAAATTTGATTAGCTAGTAGTGAAATACTAGTTCTATGTGTTGGCTTTGACTTTCTTTCCTAATGGATGAAATTGATACAAGCCACTATGTATTTAATTGTCTAGTTTTGATAATTTATATAAACTCTCCTAAACTGAGTAATATAAGATTGGATCAATGTAACTAGAGGATTTTCACTTGACTTAAACTAACAATAGACTCTTCATCTCAGTTAGGTCTGCATAAGTTTACAAAGTGAATAATCGGTCATTGTACATGTATATTGTATGAGTAGTTTTTCAATCCTATTGATTGACTATTCGAGATGCATGTGTGTGTGTGTGTGTATATATATATATATATATATATATATATATATATATATATATATATATATATAAATGAGCTCTGAATTTTATTATTTGGGATTGTTCAAAATATTATGATCTATTAAATGCATTATGTTTCATATTCCCAATAGACTTTACGCACCCACTTAGTACTATTTAAACCCTTTTTTTTTTTGTAGAAATAACATATTATTTCAAAGAAAGCAGATATACCTTATGTTAGAAAAAATTATTTTCAGTTTCTAACTAAATAAGAGTTGAGTATTTAATATATTTATTTGTAACTCTCCTATCATTTAGTTTGATAAATATTTTATTCCTTGTGATATATTGATGCGTTGTTCTTTTATTAGTATTATCTCCCATTAATTGAATTATATTAATCTGTCTTATAATAGAAAATATATTTTAAATTAATTGAAACTTATCTTTACATTAGCGTCAAATTCATTAATTTTGAATAAAATTTCGAGATTGAATAAAGATGAGTTTTGAGAAAAAAGTTTATAAGACATGATTATTATGACAATTGAGTATGCCATTAATGTATGAGTATGATATCTATATATACCATCAATATTTATTAAATATGACTTCTGGAGTCACTAATATTCATATTAAAATATGATTTTGATATATTTCTAAGAAAGAGTTTTCAAGTATAAATTGAGTAAGAGTATAAGGGGACTATGTATTTCCATAGATATAAACTTTTGTGTTGATAAAATAGAAACGGATATTTCTAAATGAGTTATGTACTCAAAAGATATATCAAGAGCAGTTACCCCTTTTAAGAGGGTAGTTTGAGGAATCATCTCAAACCAGAGGAAGAGTTATGATTTAAACATATGAAGTTGGGTATATATTATTGGGAATAGTTTTGAGATCCGATATGGAGACGAGTTCAGACAACTCAATGTTTTCATAAACCATATACGCCAACATGGGTAATGGTTCATACTTTTTAGATGATTCCTTATTACTTTTTAAGAAAAGCTTAGTGAATACAATTAATTGAGGTGTTCTATACCTCGGAAAGTTATAAGACAGTCCTGAGAGCATGAGCGAGACACTGTATCATCTCATTGCTCAGAGTGATGGTTGTCGTTTAGAAAAACTCCCAATAAATTTAAAGTGTATTTTAATATATTACATATTATGTTGAGCTCAGATATGAGAAAATATTTTGTAAAACTTTAAATGATTTAACTCATTTATTTCTTTACATTCAACTTGACTGCATTTTTATCTATTCTAGTCCTTTCTTTTAGTTATTTTCAATCAGTTATATTATATACTCGCACATTTAATGTACTTATGTCATTCGATCTGCATATTTTAATTATGTAGATAAAGGTTCTTATGATCCTCAATAAGAGTTTACTAAGACCACTTCGTCTGCTTGCTAGCTTTTGAGTAAGACCTCATTGATTTTAGAGGACTCTAACTTTATGAATTGTTAGTTGTAGTTCTTTTGAGGAGTCTTTGATCTTGTCCCGACACTCATATTTATATAGTAAAGGCTTCATAGATAGACAATTTTGGAGCGTGTTTCAGTTTTTAGATGTTTTTTTTAAATAACTTATGTTTCATACTTAGTATATTCAACAAAGTTTTGAAATTGAGAAAACTATTCTTAAATGTTTTATTCAATTTGATGCTCAAGTTAATCTTCCAGTTGTAGTTAACTATGATGAGGGTTCGCTTAAGGATCAGAAATGGGTGAGGTGTGTCGGCCACGTCTAAGATTAGGCGCGGGTCTTGACACTATAATGTATGTAAGGTCATTCATTATGTTGGACTAGTTCGTCCTCACGCCCTCCATCTCAATAGTGAGTAGCAAGTTGAACCTAGGGTTCTACCCTCAATTTTCTAAATTCTTGATATGCGTTATGTTTTTTTTTTCTGAATTCTAAATTCTTATGAAATTGCAGTATTATTGGCATGGATATTCTTAAGATTTTGTTCATGCTTATTTTTCACATGAACCTAGTTGCTGAAATTTTTATTGAAATCCTTTATGCATTTATTTTCATGCATTAATTTAGAAGTTTTAAAGTGAGTTTTCGATTCATCGAATCTATACCTTTAGAAACTATCTGTTTTGTAGAAACGAATAAATAAAATTTATTGAATTTAATAAAAAATTATAAGTTGAACATTAAATGATTATGTTTGATTAAGTCCTCATTTTGACAAATTTTTGTTGCTTTCGGTATATTTTCTTCTCATCTATTTGTAGTTGAACATATTTTTCAATTTTCTCAATAGTTACTTCAATAATTTTATAAAAAATCAATATACTGACTACTTGTTAAAATCATAATTATTTTTGACAACATTCGACGACAAAAATCAGCAAAAACAAAAGTCAAACTAAAGATGTAGTAGAACAACTATGACAATTTTTTTGTTGCACAAACCTACATATTCCATCTTTCATATTCTTGGTTAGGATTAAAAATAGAAGAAACATGTAAATGTTTCTTCCAACTACTAAATTTTCTTTTTCAATCTCATAATAACGTTCTTGAATTGTATATACTTCACGATCCCTCCATTTAAGAAGTATTATCCATTCTCCTAAAATACGTCATAAACGAATTAAAGAAAAATAAAAAGAGACATACATAGGTACAAACAAATCACTATAAAGGACAGGGAAAAATTATTTCGTTATTTATAAATCATATTTCGTCACAAAAAATTTTGTGAGACAAATTAATTCGTCTCTCAGTCGTCACTAAATGTTTCTCTAAAAGTATACAAAGACGATTTAGTTCTTCGTCGCTAAAATTATTATTTTAACTATAAAAAGAAAAATTGTCCCTAAATACTTAAACATTTGTGGTAAATTTATTTGTTCTCAAAAATATTTTTTGGAGAAAATGCACAAGTACCCCCTCAACATATGCCCGAAATCCCAGAGACACACTTATATTAGACTAAGGTTCTATTATCCCTCTGAACTTATTTTATAAGTAATTTTATACTACATTTAGGGATACGTGGCACTAGCTTGAAAAAGTCAACAAGCGTTGGACCCACAATATAGTGTCACGTAGGCCGAAAAGAGGCAGAAAATTATTAATAAAATAAGTTCAGGGGGTAATAGACTTAGTACAGCATAAGAGTGTCTATAAGATTTCGGGCAAAGGTTGAGGGAGTACATGTGCATTATCCCCTTTTTTTGTAGTTAATAGTACGCTTTGCCACTAAAAATGTTTTTACTACAGACAAAATTATATTGCCGCTAATTAGTTTACTTCAATCAGTGACGAAATCAATTGTCTCTAAAGTTATATGTGTTTCATAGTTGAATAAAATCTAATTTCGTCACTAATGACTAATTTTTATATACAAAAAGTCATTTTATACTTAACTAGAGATAAATTTATCATTATAAAATGGTTCATTTTCCGGTGATATACATGTATTATCCTGCATATATATTGTTTAACCCTTGGACACATTATGCTTTCATGGAGAATCAAACTCACAACTTTGAGGCCGAAAGTGAAGAGTGCTTACCATCTAACCAACTCTCTCTTATCTCTCATTTTTAAATTATTTTTTACTTCATTCACTTCTTTTAAATTTAAATTTTATAAAAAGAATATATTATGTGATTATTTATATACTCATACACAAATGCATAAAATTTACCACCCACATTCATTCAAATGTAGATTATATTTTAATTTATATTTAAATATATGCAGTACAATTCTATCATTTTATTTATTTACTTTTACAAATTTAAAAATTATTCAGTACAATTATAAATTTATATAAAATTAAACTTTACATTTTATTCAAAAAAATTGAACAATTTGTTCTTTTGATAAGTAAATCAATTGTTTTGAAAAACATTGATACCCATAACTATAATACTTCATCATAATATATTTGAAATACTAGTTGTCATTTCTTTTCTTTTTCATTTCAATATTCACACTGATGGAAAAAGTTAATAAAAATTCATGAAATATTCCTCCACTTTGAGAAATCTAAGTTTGTAAGTCGATATTATCTTTGTATAGTTACTCCACGTAAGTATGTAGAAACAAATAGATCGACTTAGTCTATGCAATTTATTGATCACAAATCAATAGACACACAAAAAATAGCACAAACACTAGAGAAATTATTTTTTATAGTCTTTATAAATCAAAGTGTATCAAATAAAAAATAAAAAGTGTAAAACCAACAAATATTAGCGATCTATTGGTAGTTATTTGTGATGAAATAACGTGTTACCGATAATTATATTCGTGGCTAACACTATATAACAAATGGTGCCAATTAATTTTTGGGTGGGAAACATTAGTAGACAAAACTTCACTATAAATTTTTATGGTTCGTCATTATAAGTATGTGTCTCATATATTTAAGCAAGAAAAGTAAATTTTGTTACTAACAATGAATAATTAGTGGCAACTTTGATCTCGTAACTATTAATTTCGTATATATATATATATCATATTTGTTGTAAGGTCATTCATACTGTTGGACTAGTTCCTCCTCACGCCCTTCATCTAAATAGTGCATAACAAGTTGAATCTAGGGTTCTACCCTCAATTTTATGAAATTCTTTATATGAGTTATTTTTTTGTTTTGAATTCTGAATTCTTATATTATGAGATTGAAATATTATTTGCATTGATATTCTTTAGTTTTTCTTCATGCTTATATTTCACATGAACCTAGTTGATGAAATTTTTATTGAAATTCTTTATGCATTTATTTTCATGAATTAATTTTGATGTTTTAAAGTGAGTTTTTGATTCATCGAATCTATCCCTTTAGAAATTATCTATTTGGTAGAAACGAAGAAATAAAATTTATTAAATTTAATTAAAAAAAATAAGATGAAGACTAAATGATTATATTGGATGAAGTCCTCATTTTGACAATTTTTTTGTTGTTTTCGCTATATTTTTTTCTCATCTATTTGTAGTTGAACATATTTTTAAATTTTCTCAAATAGTTACCACAATAATATTATAAAAATCAATACACTGACAACTTTTAAAATCATAATTATTTTAACGACATTTGACGACAAAAACCATGAAAACCAAAAATCAAACTAAAAATATAGTAGAACAACTATGACAATTTTGGTTTCACGAACCTACATCTTCCATCTTTCACATTCTTGGTTAGGCTTAAAAATAGAAGAAAATGTTTCTTCCAACTCCTTAATTCTCTTTGTCAATCTCATAATAACGTACTTGGATCATATATAAACATCTTCACGATCCCTCCATTTAAATAAATATCATTCATTCTCCTAAAATACTTCATAGATAAAATTAAAAAAAATAAAAAGAGACATCCATTGGTAAAAAATCTCTGGGAACGACAGGGACAAATTATACGTCATTTATAATCATATTTCATCACTACAAACTTTGTGAGACGAAAATTATTCCGTCACTCAGTCGTCACTAAATGTGTGTCCCTAAAAATATACAAAGACGATTTAGTGCTTAATCACTAAAAGTATTATTTTTAGTACAAAAAGAAAAATTGTCCCTAAATGCTTAAACATTTGTAGCAAATTTATTTGTCGTAAAAGTTTTTTTTTAGTTAATAGTATACTTTGTCACTAAAAATGTTATTACTATCGACAAAATTATATCTTCTCTAATTAGTTTACTTCAATCAGTGACGAAATAAATTATCTCTAAAATTATATTTGTTTCATAGTTGAATAAAATCTAATTTCGTCACTTATAACTATATTTTATATACAAAAAATTATTTTGTTCTTAACTAGGGATAAATTTATCATTATAAAAATGATTAAATTTCCTATGATAAACATGTATTATCCTGCATCTCTATTTTTTTAAACCCTGACCAAGAGCTCGCATATTATGCTTTCTTGGAAAATCAAACTCACAACCTTGAGGTTGGAAGAGAAAAGTGCTTAACATATGACCAACTCTCTCTTGTCTCTCATTTTTATTTTATTTTTTACTTCATTCAGTTCTTTTAAATTTAAGGTTTATAGAAATAATATATTATGCGATTATATATACTCTTTTATAGTATATTTTTAAAAATATCTTTATATATATGCAGTACGATTTTGTCATTTTATTTATTTATTTTAATAAATTTAAAAATTATTCAGTGCAATTATAAATTTATATAAAATTAAACTTTAGATTTTACTAAAAATTTGAATAATCGCTTCTTTTTATCAGTAAATCAATTGTTTTGAAAAAATATTGATACCCATAACTATAATACTTCATCATAATACATTTCAAATCCTAGTTGGTTCATTTCTTTTATTTTTTTATTTCAATATTCACACTGATGGAAAAGTTAATAGAAATTCATGAAATATTTCGCAACTTTTAGAAGTCTAAGTATGTAAGTCGATGTTATTTTTGTATAGTTGATCTATGTACGTATGTGGAATTACTATTATATATTTATAGACAAAAGCAAATAGATCGACTTAGTCTATGGAGTTTATCAATCACAAGTCAATAGATACACACAAAAATTGTAACATCCCGTAGCTCAAAATATTTAGGACTAAGCCAAGAAATCAAAAATAACCACTTCTCGAAATAAAGGGAAAAATCTGAAAATTTCCTAGGTTAAAGAAAAAAAATTTGGGCCATTTTGAAACAGTCATAACTTCTAGCTCAAGAGTAGTTAGGGTCAATTCTTTATATGGTTTAAAAGCCCTTGGGAAGATTGTTTGAATGGCTCCTAGTTCGCTCGATTTGGATATTGTATAAGGGATATATTTCTTTCAGAAGTTGGGCTATTATTGGACTGAGGAAAGTCCAATCCGGATTTTAGTAAGGGTAAAGTGGTCTTTTCACTCATTTATTTCCTAAATTATTTTAAGAGTTTAAATGGGGTAAAACCAAGTTTTACTTAAGATTCGAAAAATACTTATATGCTTAGGGCTTGGGAGAAAAGAAAAGAGAAGAAGGAGAAGGGAGAAAGAGCAAGATTTCACCAAGAACGCCAAGAGATTCTAGTGGAATTTGTTGGGAGTGATCCCTATCAAGGTATGTAAGATCTTTCGTGTTGGATTAATTCATCCACACATCAACCTTAATTCATCCACACATCAACCTTACTTCAAATGATTTCTAAACAACTATAAATCATCAAAAACTCAAATCATAACCTTGAATCCATAATTCAATTCAAGGAAAGTTAGGATCAAAGTCAAGGAAGTTAAGAAGTCAAGTCTAAAGCTAAGAAGAAAGTTAAAGTAAAGTTCTTAAAGGTTTTCAAAATTCTTATTTAAACATTTTAACTTTGTTTTTAAGAATCAAGTTTCAAACTAAGTAAAGAATTAGTTGAAGTCCTTTTCTTCAAAGGTTTATGGGGACTTATTATTTCCAAAGAGACTTAAAATGTATTAACATTTAAACTAGTTAGGAAACACTGATTTTCGAGGAGCCTTAGGGCAAGTTTTCATAAAAGAACTATAACTTTCTAATAAAAGAAGCAAACAGGGAAACTATGATTTCCAAGATAGCCTTGGGCTAAGTATTTTGAGAACTAGTCTCAAAACGATAGAATAATTAAGTTTTTAATACATAAGAGCCAATATATTTTGAGAGTAGTATTGAGCACTGATATGGGAGAGGGTTCAGACAACTAACAGTCCCCATAAACCATGTAGTAACCATGGGTAGAAAATGTTCATACTTTTTAGATGAACCCTTTTCACTGTAGACTAGTGGATACATTAGGTAGTTCAGGTCTTATACATTTGGCGGGTATAGGATGCGTTGGCAACGTGAGGTAGATCGGTGTATCATTAGTGTAGATCTTAAGTTATGGTTGTCAGATAGATAAAATCCCACAAAAGTTAGTATATTTACATACAATGAATTTATTGCTTTATTATATACATTAGACTACTTGTATTTTAATATACGTATCGGAGTTAATTGTATCTTGTATACAATCACAGTTTTCAGCATGTTTCAGACAATTTTTCTTTATATTGCACATTATCATGAATTCAGCAGAGCCAAGGTAAGTATTCCTCTTTACTCCTTTTCAATCTTAAGTGTTGTTTTAGCATTATAACTCGCATACTTGTACATTCAATGTACTGATATCAGTTGGCCTGTATCATATTATGATGCAGATGCAAGCAACTAGGATCAATATTTGGAGTATTGTTGATCCAGTGAGAACCTCAGAGTCAGTTGGTGAGCCTCCCTTCATTCCAGAAGACATCTTTATCATTTAGTTATTTTCTTTAGTTTTTAGTTATTAGGATGAATGGGGGTCCTATACCAACATCCATCTTTACTCTAGAGGCTTCATAGATAGACAGTCTTAGTTTTCTTTGGTCTTTCATTTCATTTGTAAATACTTGAAGTTTCCATTTTGGCTAAGTACTATTTTATAGTCATTCTTGAGTTAAATGTTATGTTTAAGTCTTCTGCTAAGATAAGTAAGCCAACCAAGGGTTCGCTCAAGGCCACCAATGGTCATTCGGTGCCGTCCCTGTCTAGGGTGTAGGCTCAGGGCGTGAAAAACTTGGTATCAGAGTCAGAGTTCAAGAGTCATAAGGATTCTATGAATCCGTGTCGTTAGAGTGTTAGTCATCGGTGTGAAGTGCACTGCATCTATGATTAAGAGGCTACAACATTTAGGAATATTTTACTTCTTTCATATTCCTTTTTTACGTGCGTTAGATTTTATCTCTAATAAGCTTAATTCATGCTTACGCGCATTTCAAAATATTATGCCTCCATGAAGAGCAGTCAGAGGTTGACAGACCATCCACAAGGGATGTCGAGGAACTAGAAGTACCAAATGCACAGAATGTGAAACCTCAGGGGGAAATCACGAATGCTGAGTTCCGCGAGGTCATCCGAATGCTACACCAAGTGTTGACTAACTAAGTCAGGCAACAAAGGAGAGATCGATAAAAAAAGGTCTGAAAATATGAGGATTTGGGAATTCTTAATGAAGAATTCCCTAAATTTTTTCTGGTTCAAGCACTATTGAGGATCCGAAAAACTCTGTGTAAGAACTGAAGAAGGTGTTTGAGGTGATGCATGTCGCCGATACTGAAAGAGCTGACCTAGATGCATATCACTTGAAGAATGTAGATAGGACTTGGTTCGACCTGTGAAAGGAAGGCCGAGATGAGGATGCATTGAATTCAAGATGGGCTTGTTTTAAAAAGGATTTCTTAGGGAGGTTCTTTCCCTGAGAACTGAAGGAGGCGAAGGTACGGGAGTTCCTTAATCTAAAAAAGGACTCCTTGAGCGTTCATAAGTATGGGTTGAAGTTCACTCAACTGTCTCGCAATACTCTGGAAATTATTCAAGATATGAGGAGCATAATGAGCTTGTTTGTTGCTGGTTCGGGTCGTGCTTCAAGAAAAGAAGGTAGGTCTGCAATGTTGATTGGGGATATGGACATTTCAAGGTTAATGGTCTATGTGCAACAAGTTGAAAAGAAAATCTGAGGGATAGAGAGGAGTACAAGAACAAGAAATCTAAGATTGGGAATGAATCTGGTCAACAGAAGGGTGGTTTGAGTGGACCACAATTTCATAAACAAAAGAGGTATGCACCATCATCTGCTAGTGCACGTACTCCCATAAATAGAGTTGAGTATAATGGCCAGAATTCGTATAACTTCAAGGCTAGACCAGCCTAGTCTCAAGGTAATGGCGCAAAGAGGAAGTAAGCCTTCAGCCTGCGCCAAGTGTGGTAGAAATCACTCTTACATTTGTCATGAAGGCTCAGCGAGTTGTTTCAAGTGCGATCAGACTAGGCATTTTATGAGAGTATTTCGAATGACCAAGCCATGCGGTGGTAATAGGAATAATATAGTTTAGTGTTTATCGTCTTCTCCACAAGATAGGTTTGCACCTAGGGAAGCTACTTCTGGTGCTAGCGGAGGAACAAACTGCTTGTGTGCTCTCAAAAATCGCCAAGAGTCACTGGTATGATTTGAGTCTTTGACTTTACTATTTATGCATTGTTAGACCCAGAGCGAGTTTATCTTTTCTAACTCCCTATGTTGCTATGAACTTTGAAATTATTCATGACCAACTTAGCGAACCATTCAGTATTTCCATACATGTTGGTGAATCCATTCTAGCAGTAAGAGTCTACCGTGATTGTCCTACTTTCATCTGTCACAAGAGTACTATGACTGATTTAATAGAGTTAGGACATGGTAGATTTTGATGTGATTCTTGGTATGGACTGGTTCCATGCCTGTTATGCATCAATAGATTGCAGAACTCGAATTGTCAAGTTTCTAATTTCAAATGAGCTAGTCATAGAGTGGAGTAAAAGTTCAGAGTGCCTAAGGGTCGTCACATTTCGTATCTTAAGGCAAGGAAGTTAGTTTCAAAGGGTTGTATCTATCACTTAGTCTGAGTTAATGACTAAAGTGTTGAGGTACCTTCCCTCCAGTCAGTTCCTATAATGAAAGAGTTTCCAGATTTTTTTCCTGATGATCTACCCAGAGTCCCTCCTGAAAGAGAAATATACTTCGGCATAGACATTATTCCCGATACTTGTTAATATTTATTCCTCCATATAGAATGACACCAGCAAAGTGAAAATAGCTTAAAGAACAATCAAAATATTTATTAGACAAATTCTTTATTTGACCAAGTGTCACACCTTGGGGCTCTTCGGTCTTATTTGTGAGTAAGAAAGTAGGTTCTATTAGAATGTGTATGGATTATTTTCATTTGAATAAGGTTACCATCAAGAATAAGTATCCTCTTCCAAGGATAGATGATCTTTTCGACCAGTTTCAGGGTGCTTCTTGCTTCTCAAAAATCGATGTGAAATCATCCTACCACCAGTTGAAAGTTAGGGAATGTGATATTCCAAAGACAACTTTTAGAACCAAATATGGGCATTATGAATTTCTGGTTATGTCCTTTTGTTTGACCAATGTGGCTGCATTATTCATGGATCTTATGAACAGAGTCTTCAAACCTTATTTAGATATGTTTGTCATCGTCTTTGTAGATGAAGTACTGGTTTATTCATGCAATAATTAAGATCGTGTCAGTCACCTCATAACTATTCTGTAGATTTTGAAAGATAAGGAGCTATATGCCAAGTGCACCAAGTGTGAGTTTTGGCTTAGGTATGTGGCATTCTTGGGCCACATTGTTTTTCGTGATGGGATTAGAGTTGATACCCAAAAGATTGAAGCAGTCCAGAGTTGGCCTAGACCCACATATCCAACAGATATAAGGAGTTTCTTGGGTTTGGGTAGCTATTATATGAGACTTGTTAAAGGGTTTTCATCTATCTCGTCTCCCTTGACTATGTAGACTCAGAAGATAGTCTAGTTTCAATGGTCTGAAGCTTGTGAGAAAAGCTCTCAAGACTTGAAAAAGAGATTGACTACCGCTCTGGTTTTGACTCTACCAGAGGGTACTCAAGGTTTTGTTGTGTATTGTGATGCATCAAGAGTTGATTTGGGTTGTGCTTTAATGCATAATGGAAAGGTTATAGCTTATGCCTCCAAATAGTTGAAGGTCCATGAGAAGAACTATCCAACCCATGACTTAGAGTTGGCTTTGGTGGTTTTCGCCTTGAAGATATGATGTCACTATTTTTACAATGTTCATGTAGATATATTCACTAACCACAAGATCCTACAATATGTGTTCACCCAGATGAGCTCAATCTTAGAGACAAGAGGTGGTTAGAACTACTCAAGGATTATGACATGAGTATTCTTTACCATCCAAGTAAGGATAATGTGGTTGCTGATGCTTTAAGCTAATTATTCATGGGGAGTACCGCCAATGTCGAGGAAGAAAAGAGGGAGTTAGCTAAAGATGTGCACAAACTTGTATGCCTGGATTCACACTTATGGATTCCATTGAAGGAGGGATAATGGTGATCAATCAAGTTGAGTTATCATTAGTGTCAAAGGTGAAAGAGAAACAAGACCAAGATCCCATTTTGTTTGACTTAAAGTCAAATATTCATAACCACAAAGTATTAGCTTTTGAACAAGGGGGAGATGGTGTGCTAAAGTATCAAGGTAGGTTGAGCATACCTAGGGTGGATGGTCTCCAAGAGAAGATCATGAAGTGATCTCATACCTCCAGATATTCCATTCATCCGGGCTCCACAAAGATATGTACCAAAATTTGAGAGAAATGTATTGGTGGGAATGTATAAAGAAGGGCATTGTTGAGTTTGTTGCCTAGTTCCCCAATTGCCAACAAGTAAAAGTAGAACACCAAAGACTGGGAGGTTTGGCTCAGACTATAGAACTTCCAGAATGAAAGTGGGATATGATTAATATGGACTTCATCATAGACTTGCCAAGATCTCGCAGAAAACATAATTCTATTTGGGTAATTGTCAATAAAATGACAAAATCAGCCCACTTTTTACTGGTAAAGACTACAGATTTGGCCGAGGATTATGCTAAAATGTACCTTCAAGAAGTGGTAAGACTTCACGGAGTTATGGTTTCCAAAATAGAGTATCACAATTTACTGCACAATTCTGGAAATCTTTCTAGAAAGGTTTGGCTTCAAAGGTGAACTTAAGCATCCAGACTTTGGAAGACATGTTGAGAGCTTGTGTGATTGACTTCAAAGAGAATTGGGATGATCAGGTACCTCTCATTGAGTTTGCTTACAACAGCAATTACCATTCAAGCATCTACATGGCTCCATATAAAGCTCTTTGTGGGAGAAAATGCAGATCTCCTATTGGGTGGTTCAAAGTTGGTGAAGCAGGGTTGATAGGACCAGATCTAGTTCACGAGAAGGTGAAGGTGATTCAAGAAATATTGAAAACAGCAAAGAATCGTCAAAAGTCCTACACAGATGTTAGAAGAAGTCCTCTGGAGTTTGAGGTGGATGATTAGGTATATCTGATAGTTCGACCCATGAAGAGTGTTGTGTGGTTTGGTAAGAATCCCCATTATATTGGTCCTTACAGAATCTCCAAGAGAGTTGGCAATGTACCTTATGAGTTGCAGTTACCCCAACAGTTAGCAGCGATTCATCCAGTATTCCATATTTCTAAGTTGAAAAAGTGATTGGGTGATCCATCATTGATTATACTGATACGCTCAAATTTACTTCTCGAAACAAAGTAAAAGAAGTCGCATCAAGTAAATAACCCAATTAGTGAGGTTGGGATCGTTCCCACGAGGAAAATAGTTCAGACTTAACTGTACTCTATTATTAATTTTATTTAGTCAATTATTTCCCGAAAACAAATAACTAAAGGGGGGTTTTATTAATGAAAGAAAGTAGCTAAATTAAAGTAAACAAGTGAAAGGTTCAAGTATTGGAGTTTAATCAAGTAATAAGAGTGACTGGGGTGTAAGTGTTCCCCACAGGCTCCTAACTCGGTAATTATAGCTATAACAATCCTTTCCTAGTATCTTGCAGGCAAAGTAATAAGTTAGGTATCTCTGAATCCTTGGTCCGGCATCTAGAGAATTTCACTCCGCACCTTGGTCCGGCTACGTGTGTTGCTTGTTTTACTAAACCTTATCTTTACCTCATATTAAGCATCATATTCGATATTTGACTAAGTTGTTACTTCGTACCAACCGACACTAGCCTATTAGATAGTATACACTAAATCTATGTTGATAATTCTTTTCCTATTATCTACCTTCTTGGTCCGGCAAGTAGCAATAAGGAGAGTTCTAACGTGTTCCATCCGTTAAAAAGACTTCTAAGCGAAAGAATTATCAATACATGCAAGACACTATTCTACAATCGTTATTTTAGATAGATTTTACCTTGTCATTTATTCATGGTTCACACAATCCTAGTTATGGACTTTAGTTACCCATTCTAATAATTACACAATTCGTAATAATAATGTAATAATTTATGTACTAACTTTGATTAGAATGAAAAAAATCTAGAAATTTACTCGAATAAATCACAAAAGACAAATAATTGATTCCGAAAAAGTAATATCAAATTCAAAAATCAAAAGTTCAATACTAAGACAATAAAACTTAAAATTATCCAAGAGTCTCACCCCAAAAATGATGTTTTTTGAACTATTTATAAGAAACAAAACCTAATAAAAGAGGGCAATCTATTTAAGTAAAAATCTGCCCAAAACGCGTCTTAGTCGACAACCGTCATGGTCTTCCGTCGCTCCATAGTTAGCTCTTTTTCTGCTTCTTTTCTTCATCAACTCTCTGTTACCCTCGACAGACAGGTGTGACGTACCGTTGCAAGCACGACAGTCCGTCGAGGGGTTTTGTTCCATGACACTTAGAATCTTCTGAAGTTGGATAGTGAACTACTCTCTGTTAGCATTGACGAATGTGCAGAATGGACCGTCGTGGCTATGACAGTCCGTCGTGAGCTTCTGTAGTCCCACACTTGGTCAGAATTTCCTAACTTCCTTTAGCAGCCATTATCTTCTCACAACGGTTGACCCTTACAGACCGCCACAGTCACGACGGACTATCGTGGGGTCCGTAGGTGGTCACTTCTGCAATTTCAAATCAAAATCTTTGCGTTCTCATTTGGACAGATTTCCTTGAAATAAATATAAAACTACATCAAAAATCAATACAAAAAGGCTTTAGACACACACTAAAATTAAGAAAAAGTCATTGAAAGTACCGTGAAACCGCGGTACATCAATACCCTCAACTTAAATTCGTTGTTTGTCCTCAAGCGACGCACTATGACTCACTACAAAATCTTTGTACAAGAGTATCCGTAGCAATCATTTGGCTATCAATCCTGATTATTCTCAGTATGGTCATGCATGCTATCACTACGAGGCTTGAATTATGTGGAACAGACCATGACACAGACTCACCACAAACTGACATCTATCCTCTTCGATCTCTCACCTAGGTGTTAAGTTTTCCTATATTGCAACTACTGTCCTCACTTCAAAATAACATCCTCATTTTTCACATAATTATTACAGTTTGAGTATAAGGATTACTTTTCACCACTCGCTCTCAAAACAACTTCACAACTCATTTACACATATTGCCATAGGCTTGCCCTTATTTTCACTGCTTTAAGTTCACCATATTAACTCTTCAGATCACGATAGAACCTTCTTCGCTTGTAACATAGGCTTAAGCTAAGGTATGGTATGTTTATGTATATTTTAGTGACTTGTTGCCTCCTTGACATATCGGCTAAGTTTCCTACCTTTTTGTCGTTTTATTTCGCCATGTTTCTCAATTTTCTTTCACCTTGATATTCTCCCTTTCTTCAACTTATGTATAAGTGACTCTTCTCTTTTCTTGTGTTTATTTTGTTTTTACTCTTGAGTTAATGTTGTTTTGTTCTTTCTTCCTCTTTATTCTTTCAACCCCACTTTCAAGAGTATTCCTCATAATAGCCATACTCAACTGAGGCTTTGCCATGATTCAAGGTTCACAATACCCAAGATTAGTTCAGGGCCACGACAAGGTTGTTTACTACATTATCCACCTTCAACTTATGCTTTTGGCATAAGATGATGTTCACATGTCCAAGGAGGGACCAGGACCAACACATTGTTCCTAGAAAAGATCAGATGGGGTGAAGAAGAAATATCTATTTTAAGCTCAAACTATTTTGATCAATAAAGTATAATTTCATTTGGGTTTTTTGTTATTTTAGGCTAAAGATTGACTATTTCGAACAAGGGTCTATGATCCTTTCCTAATTGTCTATTACGACTTACTTTTAGCAAGACTAACCAGGCAAGTTCTAGCTCAGTACCAATGGTGGAATATTCAACTTTTCCTCACTCTCACTTGACATCTCATTACACTACCAGATTATCAGACACCTAGTTCGAATCTTAGATTTAGGGTCATGCAATAGTGTATCTCTATGTCATGCTTGGAGCAACATATTTATTAGTAACTATGCCTAGTCATGCATCATTTTTATTATATCAGGATATCATTTCTGCTTTAGCCATCATGCTACCGATTTATACGTTGTACACAAGATATAGACATGCTGGTTCAACAATAAAAATAATCAGTCTCTTGGGGGAAAACACAGGCAAGAACACCCAAAAGAGGATCGTGAGTTGGACTACTCAGATTCACCCTAGCACTCACTTTCCATTTACTCCACCCCCAATAAAAAGATATGCAATTTTCCCTAATACATAAAATAATCTAAAATTATGATAGAGTGGTAGGTGAAGCAAACCTGAGGCGCAAAGCGCCGGCGATCAACAAGCTGGTGTCTCCGGTCGTGTTTACGGGTTTTGATGTGATGAGTCCCCGTCAATGTTCCGTCGCAGGATCAACGGTCCGTCATGGGGGTCCTTCATGCGTGCCCTAACTTAGAAAATTTTGATCAACTTACCTGGGCACGACGGATGCTTGCGACGGTCCGACGATGGGTCCGTCAAAGGGTGTTGCGGACCAATTTTCTACTGATTTTCTGGTGATGTGATACCTGCAAATTTAACACCCATTAAGCTATTCATTTTGTATTTTCTAGACATTTTTTTTGGACACAGACCCTAAACTATGCTCTAGACAAAACTTTTAACAAAAAGAAAACAAATAGTTAGCCGGGACGTTTAAGGAAAGAAAATCAAAGAAACATGAAACTATAAGTAGAAAATCACGAAAAAACCATAGTTCGCTAGAGGATACATATTAGGTTGCCTCCCAACAAGCGCTTGATTTAACGTCGCGGCACGACATAGGAAACTTGATTACATAGACTTCATCAAGATGGAATTCCTCGATCACTTCATTCACCATTCAGCGTGCTCTAGATAGATTTTGATTCGTTCTCCGTTCACCATATCAGAGAATATCGACATCATACATCTCTGATATGTGGTGGGTGCATTGGACAACCCAAACAACATTCTCTTGAACGCAAAGGTCCCATATGGACAAGTAAAGGTGGTTTTATCTTGATATTCCGGTGCAATAAAAATCTGATTATAGACCGAATAACCATCAAGAAAATAGTACCACCCTTTTCTGGAAAGTCTATCCAACATCTGATCCATGAACGGCATAGGAAAATGGTCTTTTTCAGTCCATGCATTTAATTTCCGATAATCCATACACACGCTCCAACCAGTCACTGGTCTCATTGGAACAAGCTCATTTTCTAATTGGGGACCACAGTCACTCTCCCTTTGTTAGGTTCACACTGAACAGGGCATACCCAACTAATATCAGCGATTGGATATATCACTCCGGGTTCCAACCACTTAATAATTTCCTTCTTCACTACCTCTTGTATAGGTGAATTCAGACGTCTTTGATGCTCAATACTTGGATTATGATCGAGCATGAGTTAGATTTTATAAGAACAAATATTAGAAGGGATCCCAATAATATCCGCAATAGTCCACCCAATAGCTCTTTTGAACCTTTTTAACACTTTCACCAAACTCTCAACTTGATGCACATTCAAATCTGATGCAATAATAACTGGCAAAGTGTCATCTTTTCCAAGAATACATACCTCAGTTGAGGTGATAGAGGCTTAAGTTCTAATTTTGGAGCCTCCTCAATAGACGGTTTCGCAGGTGGAGATTCGCAATATTGCATATCTAACTCAAATTTCTTAGGTTTAAAACGAACATTACCTCGATCAAGTGCCGCGACCAATGACCCATACTCTTCAATGTCATCACTATAAAAATTCATGATCACTACCGCCAATGCTTCTACACCCATACGCTCTTCAATTTGTACCTCAGATGACTCTTCAACTCTTTAGGATATAGCAGAAACCGATTGGAGCTCACCACCTCTACCTCATTGACCTACAAATGTTGAACTTCATTGTTCAACCTGAATTTCATCTGCCCCTTTTCCATATAAACCAAGGCTCTACCCGTATCAAGGAATGGCCTTCTAAGAATAATAGGCACCTCAAAATCGACCTCACAATCAAGAATCACAAAACCGGTCGGAAATATGAACGGCTCAACTTTTACCAACACATCGTGGAGTATACCAATGGGTCTTTTTACCGTTCGATCAGCCATTAGTAGTTGTATCGCAGTGGGCTTTGGGTCACCCAAACCCAACTTCTTGTAAATCGAGAGGGGAATGAGATTTATGTTTGCCCCAAGATCACATAATTCTTTCGCAAAATGTAATAACTCGATTGTACAAGGAATAGTAAAAGCACCCGGATCTTCTTTCTTTTGCACTAGAGATCTTGTAGCGATAGCACTACAGTACTGCATTCTATCATCATCCTCAAAAGTGAATGATCTTTTCTTTGTAACCAAATGTTTCATGAACTTGGTATAACCATACATTTGTTTAAGAGATTCTACCAAAGGGACTTTGATAGAAAGTTATTTCAACATCGTTATAAAACGTTGATATTTACTATCCTTGATTTTTTTACTAACTTTGTGGGAACGAGGTGGTGGTCTAGGCATGGGGGTCACCTTTTGGGGCACCTCAACATTTTTTAGCGTTTTATGTTCTTACTTACCACTAACCTCCACCACTGTATCATCATATCTTATCACCTTTTCTACACCAGACGGCATAGGTGGGTCAATGGTTTGCTTACCACCCCGAGTAGTGATTACCATACAATGCCCATCATTTTTAAGATTTTGGATAGTGTTACTAGGAAGAGTGCCCGGTTGCCGTATGTTCACAAATGCAGACAATTGGGCCATTTGCAACTCAAGATGCTTAATCGAGATTTCATGTGTATCAACTTTCTGCCTCATACCCGCTAAGTCATTCCTTAACTCCTTAGTGTGTTCATCACTAGCATCGAACCTCATCATCATTTTATTTATCATATCCTCAACTCGCGCCATACTACCTCCACAATCCCTAGGAGCAACTTCACGATTTTGAGGTAGAACATAGGGCCCACTCCTATCATTTTTGTTACCATAGTTACCTCGGTTGAAGTTGTTGTCACGGTTGTAATTCCCATCTCGGACATAATTACCCTCGCATTTATAATTACCATAGTTTCGACCTTGGTTTCCTTGACCATGGCATCAATTCTCCTTATTGGAGCCTTGGGCGTTCGGTCGGAAACCCCCTGTCTGATCATTCACCGCATAGGAGTCCTCCTCATAGTAATTTTGATCATTTGGCGGTGGTGGTTTAGACAAGTAGTTCACCGCATTTACCTTTTCCGCACCCCCAGCAACATGTTTCAACACCAACCCAAGCTCAGTTCTCATTTGAGCCATCTCTTCACGAACATCATCTGTGACTGAATTTTGTGATGATTGGACTGCGAATGTGTTTCTCCTAGTATCTAACTTCCTAAAACTCCAAGATTTATTATTTTGGGAGATTTTCTCTAACTGTTCAGCAATCTCGGGATAGGGACACTCCCCATAAGAACCACCTGCTACAGTATCCCACACCGCTTTGTTATTATCATCTTGTCCTCGATAGAAATACTCTTTCAGAGACTCATCATCTATACGGTGATTTGGGACACTTCGCAAGAATGAAGTGAACCTATCCCAAGAATTGCTAACTGACTCTCCTGGTAGTGCCATAAAGTTGTTCACTCTGTCTTTGTGGTTTAGTTTCTTAGACACTGGGTAGTAGCGTGCTAAGAAAGCATCCTCAGTTGAGTTCAAGTGAAAATTGAGTTGTAGGGGAGATCAGTAAACAAGATAGCAACCTCTCCCGTCACTAAGAGAGGAAAAACTCCTAGCCCGATTACATCTATAATCAAAAAATTGGGCCTCCCTACACAACTTTTTCACACTGCCCTTACCTTAGTGATGTGGGCATGTAGATCCTTAGAAGGTACCCCTGAAAACAAACCTCTGGCAATGAGGATTTGAATCAGAATACTAGTTACCACAAAAGTGTGGACGTGTGGTAGAGGGGGCAAGACGAGTGGACTACGATATTTTCATAGCCCCTATAGGACTCTTCAGGGCGTGGAGCGGGAGGTTGTCTCCGTATTTCACCTTCCCCACGAATATCAGGTAATACAGGGTCATGAGCGATGACCAATAGTGGCATTTGTGGGTAGACCTCATCACCTTGGATGCCCAAATTCTGATTCATTCTTCTTAAAATATGCTCTAGTTCAGGGTCAGGTTCCATTACGGGTATTCCTCTACTCCGTGTATTTGGCATATGAGGAAGTTATACCTGCAGGAGACAAACACCAAAAGAAAAAGTAAAACTAGGAAAATGTTGACTAAACTTCGATAATAATCTTAAAGTTTATCTAAAATCCACTTTCCCCGAAAGCGGCGCCAAAATTTGATATGTTCAAACTTATTTCTCGAAACGAATTAAAAGTGGTCGCATCAAGTAAAGAATCCAACTAGTAAGGTTGGGATCGTTACCACAAGGAAAATGGTTCAGACTTAACTTTATTCTATAATTACTTCTATTTAATCAATTATTTCCCTAAAACAAATAACTAAATGAAGGTTTTAATTAATGAAAGCAATTAGCCAAATTAAAGTAAACAAGTGATAGTTTCAAGTATTGGAGTTTAATCAAGTAATGAGAGTAACTAGGGCGTAAGTGTTCCCCACAGGCTCCTAACTCGGTAATTCTAGCTATAACAATTCTTTCATAGTATCTTGCATGCAAAGTAATAAGTTAGGTATCTCTGAATCCCTTGTCCGACATCTAGAGAATTTCACTTCGCACCTTGGTTCGTCTACGTGTGTTGCTTTACTAAACCTTATCTTTACCTCATATTAAGCATCATATTCGATATTTGACTAAGTTGTTACTTCGTACCAACCAACACTAGCCTATTAGATAGTATACACTAAATCTATGTTGATAATTCTTTTCCTATTATCTACCTCCTCGGTACGGCAAGTAGTAATAAGGCGAGTTTTAGCGTTGTCCATCCATTAAAAAGACTTCTAAGCAAAAAAAATTATCAATACATGCAAGACACTATTCTAGAATTGTTATTTTAGCTAGGTTTTACCTTATTATTTATCCATGGTGTTTACAATCCTAGTTATGGAGTTTAGTTACCCATTCTAATAATCACACAATTCATAACAAAAATGTAAGAATTCATGCACTTACTTTGATGAGAATGAATAAAATCCAGAAATTTACTTGAATAAATCATAAAAGACCAATAATCGATTCCGAAAAAGTAATATCAAATCCCAATATCAAAAGTTCAATACAAAGACAATAAAACTGAAAAATTATTCAAGAGTCTCACCCCCAAAACAAGGTTTTTTGGACTATTTATAAGAACAAAACCTAATAAAAGAGAGAAATCTAATTAAGGAAAAATCTACAAAACGCTTCTGAGTCGACGACCCTCGCGACGGACCGTCTTGGACACGACAGACCGTCGTGGTCTTCCGTCGCGCCATACTTAGCTCTTTTTCTGCTGTTTTTCTTCATTAACTCTCTGTTACCCTCGATGAACAGGTGTGACATGATGGTCCGTCGAGGGGCTTTGTTCCACAAGACATAGAATCTTTTGAACTTGGATGCTGGAACTACTCTCTGTTATCATTGACGAATATGCAGGACGGACCATCGTGGCTATGACGGTCCTTCGTGAGCTTCCGTAGTCCCACTCTTGTTTATAATTCCCCAACTTTCTTCAACAGCCATTATATTCTCACGACAATTGAACCCTACAGACAATCACAGTCATAACGAACCGTCGTGGGGTCCGTAGGTATTCACTTCTGCAATTTCAGCTCCACTCCATGTTCACCTTTGGTTAGATTTCCTGAAATAAATAGAAAACTACATCAAAAAAATCAATACAAAAAGGCTTTAGACACACACTAAACTTAAGGAAAAGGCATTGAAAGTATCGTGAAACCATAGTACATCATGTACTAACTGAAAATGTTGGGATTAAGGATAACTTATCCTATGAGTAGATTCCGGTTCAGATATTAAACCTTCAAGTTCTCAAGTTCAGAAATAAGGAAGTTGCATCAATCAAGGTCCTTTGGAGAAACCAATTTGTTGAATAACCATCTTTGGAAGTTGAGGACGATATTAAGAGAAGATATTCACATCTCTTTGAATTCGGAGAGAATGTATATCAAGGTAATAAATTCTCTTCATGGAAGATTATAAGACTACCTGTAAGCATGTTATTACTTGCTTTTGTTTGTTGAGTGTTGAATCGATGTTACTACCGTTATATTAGTGAAAGAGTTCTCATTTGAGGAAGAATATTCCCAAGGGGAAGAAGATATTGTAACATCCAGTAGCTCGAAATACCTAGCAATAAGCTAACAAACCAAAAATAACAACTTTTGAAAATAAAGGGAAAAATCTAGAAATTTCTTAAGTTTAAAAAGTGAATTTTCAGTTATTTTGAAACGGCCATAACTTCTATCTTAGAATAAGTTAGGATTAGTTCTTTATATGCTTGAAAATCCCTTGGGAATATATTTCCAACGGTGTTGAGTTTGCTTGATTTCAATTTCGTACGAGGGAGATATGGCTTTCAGAAGTTGATTTGTTGGACGGAGGAAAGTCCAATCGAAATTTAAGTAAGGGTAAAGTGGTCTTTTAACCTATTTATTTCCTAAACGTTTTCAGGGTTTAATTAGGGTAAAACCAAGTTTTAGTTCATATTAGAAAAATGCATTTTACGCTTAGGGCTTAGGAGAAACGAGAAGAGAGAAACAACAAGATTTCACCAAGAGATTCTAGTGAAATTCATTAGGGGTGATCCCTATCCAGGTATGTGAGATCTTTTATGTTAGATTAATTCATCCACACATCAATCGTGCTTTAGTTTTGTAGATTCAGAGTTGTTCATATGATTTCAAGTGAGCTCTTGTAAATCTTGTTGAATCCCTTTTAGTTGAGTTAATTGAATACCCCTTTGATGTTGATTAGTAGTTTCCAATGTCGTTTTTTGAGTTAGATCTCTTTGGTATTGATAGCATTGATGATCCTAAGGGTTTGGGTATAGAAATATGGAGTTTTAGGAGTTTTGAGATTTGAAACGAGTTGAAAAATCCATCAGACGCACCTAGCAAAACCCAAGCGTGTTGCGCTAGAAGTTGGCTTCAGCCACTGAGATCTCACGCAGCACGACACCACTGCGCCAGAACAAAGCCTCAGTCAATTGAGTCTGGTGTGGCATGCCACCAGCACGCCCAACTCGGCGTTTTTTTCAAATTTTTGTAGTTTAGTTCTTTTAAGTCCTCCCAAGGTACATTAACACCTGCCAGTGATTCTAATTACTTCAAATTATTTATAAAAACCTAGAATCATCAAAAACTCAAATCATAACCTTGAATCCATAATTCAATTCAAGGAAAGTTAGGATCAAAGTCAAGGAAGTTAAGAAGTCAAGTCTAAATCTAAGAAGAAAGTCAAAGTAAAGTTCTTAAAGGCTTTCAAGAGTCCTATTTAAACATTTTAACTTTGTTTTTAAGACTCGAGTTTAAAACTAAGTAAAGAGTAAGTTGAAGTCCTTTTCTTCAAAGGTAAATGGGGACTAAGTATTTCCAAGGAAACTTAAAATGTATTAACATTTAAACTAAATAGGAAACTTTGATTTTAAGGAGCCTCAGGGCAAGTTTTCAGAAAAAGAACTATGACTTTCTAATAAAAGAAGCAAATAGGGAAACTATAATTTCCAAGATAGCCTTGGGCTAAATATTTTTAGCACTAATATCAAAACCACAATCAGTATGTTTTTGAAATATAAGAACCAATATATTTTTGGGAGTAGTATTGCGCATGTATTTGGAAGGTAGTTCAGAAAACTCAGAGCCCCCCATAAACCATGTAGCCACCATGGATAGAAAATGTTCATAGTTTTTAGAAGAACCCTTTTCACAGTAGACTAGTGGATCCATTAGGCAGCTTAGGTCTTATACCTTTGGTCGGGTATAGGATGCGCAAGGAGCGTGAGGTAGATTGTTGTATCATCATTGTAGATCTTAAGTGATGGTTGTCGTTTAGAGAACCTCCTACAGAAGTAAATGTGTTTTCATACAATGAAGTTATTGCATTCTTATATACATTAGTCTACTTGTATTTTTATATGCATGTCGTAGTTAATTGTATCTTGAATACAATCAGAGTTTTCAGCATGTTTCAGACTATTTTTCTTTATATTGCACATTACCTTTAAATTGCACTATATTGAAATGAATAGTTATTTATAAATTGAGCAGAGCCAAGGTAAGTGTTCCTTCTTACTCCTTTTCAAGCTCAAATGTTGTTTTAGTATTCCAACTCGCATACTCGTACATTCAATATATTGATGTCAGTTGATCTGCATCGTATTATGATGCACATGGAGGTAACTAGGATTAACATTTGGAGTAACGTTGATCTAGTGACAACTCAGAGTCAGTTGGTGAGCCTCCCTTCATTATGGAGAACATCCTTATCATTTATTTAGTTTTTAGTTTTTAGTTTTTAGTTATTAGGATGATTGAGGATCATGTCCTAACATCCATGTTTACTTTAGAGGCTTCTTAAATAGACATTCTTAGTTTTTTTTGATATTTCATTTCATTTATAAAGACTTGAAGTGGCCATTTTGGCTAAGTACTATTTTAAAGTTATTCTTGAGTTATATCTTATGTTTAAGTCTTCCGTTGAGTTAAGTTTCAAGACCAAGGGTTCGCTCAAGGTCAGTCTTGGTCATTGGATGTCGGCCACGTCCAGGGTGTAGGCTCGGGGCGCGATAAAAAATAGCACAAAGATTTGAGAAATTATTTTTTTTATCGTCTTTATAAATCAAAGTGTAACAAATAAAAAACAAAAGTGTAAAACCAACAACATCAGCAATCTAGTGGTAGAACCGTACCCCATTCACAACAATTATATTCTAAATTATATTTTTAAAATGATGTATTTTATAATTGTGTAATTTAAGAAAATTGATGTATTGAACTTTTTCATTTTTACAAAATCATCAGAATTTGTTGGTTACAATATTTCCGGCGACAATAAACGAATGGACTATGTCTATTTCTTTTGTAAGATTTCACTTGTAATTATAAACAATTGTAGCCACAAAAATTATATTTAGCTATGAATTTTTTGGTAGCAAATAGTTGAATTATTCACTACAATTTTAAGTCGCCGCTATTTAACATCTTACATATTTTGTGACAATTTTTTTTGAAAATGCACAAGTAGCCCCTCAACCTATGGTCGAAATCTCTGAGACACACTTATACTATACTAAGGTCCTATTACCCCCTGAACTTATTTTATAAGTTATTTTCTACCCCTTTTCGACCTACATGACACTAGTTTGAAAAAAAAAAGACAACCTGCGTTGGGCCCGCAAGATAGTGCCACGTAGGTCGAAAAGGGGTAGAAAATTATTAATAAAATAAGTTCAGGGGGGTAATAGGACCTTAGTATAATATAAGTGTGTGTCTGAGATTTCGGGCATAGGCTGAGGGGGTACTTGTGCATTATCCCTTTTTTTGTCACTAAATTGCAAATTGATAAAAGACAATAAAACTTTTGTCACGAATTATTTATATTATTAGTGAAAAAACAAATGTCATAATTAAATCTTAAATTTTATATCTAAAACTTATAATATTTAACTACAAACTATAATTTATCGATATTGTAACAACATATTTTTTTAGATGAATTTTTTTTGTGTCAAAAAATTAATAAACTTTAAAACAAAAAATAATTTGTCATGAATTAGATACTTATTAGTGACGAAAAAATGTGTCACAAGTAACTTTAAATTCGTGACTAACACTCCATAACAAATGGCGTCAATTAATTTTTTGGTGGGAAATATTAATGGACAAAACTTTACTACGAATTTTTATATTTCGTCACTAAAATTATGTGTCTCATATATTTAAGCACGAAAAGTAAATCTTGTCACTAAAATCAAATATTTAGTGACGAATTTGATGTCATAGCTATTAATTTTTTTAGCTATATATCATATTTGTTGTAAAGTTGTTCATAGTGTTGGACTAATTCATTCCCACGCCCTACATCTCAATAGTGAGTAGCAAGTCGAATCTAGGGTTCTACCCTCAATTTTATGAAATTCTTTATATGAGTTATTTTTTTGTTCTGAATTCTAAATTTGTAACGACCCGTTTAGTCGTTTGGAGCAACAGACTTCAATTCTGGAAAAACTGGCAGAAGCGACGGACCCCACAACGGAACGTCATGGGCACGACGGACCGTCGCAGGGTCTCGTTTCTAAACACTTAGAAATTCTGAAATTTGGGTGCTGAAATCGACTCTCTGAACTCTGTGACGGACACGCAGGACGGACCGTCATAGGCACGACGGACCGTCGTGATCCACCGTTTCAAAACACTTCAACTCTTGAGAATTTGGTACAGGGAACGACTCTCTGAACTTCGTGACGGAATGGCAGGACGGACCGTCACAGGCGTGACGGACCGTCATAGATTGTTCAGTGGAAATTGACTCTCTGACCCTTGCGACGACCTGCAGGACGGACCGTCGCAGGCACGACGGCCCGTCACAGGTTGCGCAAATCCCAGGCAGAATCGGATTTCCTTACAAGTTTTAAGGGACGTTTTTGGACTATTCTTTCCCTAATTATAGATTTCGTGGGTTTATATTAATAACTCAAATTCTTGGGGGTTAAAAGAGGTAACCCTAAGTTAATTAGTGGGGTATTATTGCCATCTTTTATTCTTAATTATATATTAATTAGGGTAAAAGAAAGAGGGTTGAATAAAGAAAATAGAAAGAACAAGGAGGGAGAGAGAGAAACGATCGAGAAGAAGAGGAAAACACCAAGCTTTGAGGATTAACTTGCTTGATTTCAATTCTTCGGTGGAGGTAGGTTATGGTTTTCATGCTATTCGTAGTAAACTCTTAATAGCGAATGATATGTGTTAGTAGTATTGTAAACCTTCTATATGCTTAATTGTATGCTTGCATGAATGATGTGATTATGTAATTGTGAATAAATAAGCATGATGAAGCTATTGAATCCCAAATCTTGAAAAGAAACCCTAATCTACTTTGTTAATGATGATGCCTTGGTATAAAAGAAGGCTTGATGAACGAAAGTGGTGAGATTAGGGGATCGGGTGCCACGTTCCGGTACCAGGATAGAATATGGATCGGGTGTCACGTTCCGACACCAGGATAGAATATGGATCGGGTGCCACGTTTTGGTACCAGGATAGAATATGGATCGGGTGTTACGTTCCGACACTAGGATAGAATATGGATCGGGTGCCACGTTCCGGTACCAGGATAGTATATGAGGATCGGAGTGTCATGTTCCGACACCAGGATAGAATATGGATCGGGTGCCACGTTCCGGTACCAGGATAGAATGAGGATCGGAGTGTCACGTTCTGACACCAGGATAGTATATGAGGATCGGAGTGTCACGTTCCGACACCAGGATAGAATATGGATCGGGTGCCACGTTCCGGTACCAGGATAGAAAATATGGATCGGGTGTCACGTTCCGACACCAGGATAGAATATGGATCGGTGTCACATTCCAACACCAGGATAGAATATGGATCGGGTGCCACGTTCCGGTACCAGGATAGTATATGAGGATCGGAGTGTCACGTTCCGACACCAGGATAGAATATGGATCGGGTGCCACGTTCCGGTACCAAGATAGAATATGGATCGGAGTGTCACGTTCCGACACCAGGATAGTATATTGAGGAGCGGAGTGTCACGTACCGACACGAGGGGAATAAAGATAATGAATCTTGAAATATGATAATATATCCAATCTAATGAACTAAATTCCCAAATGAGTATGATGAGGAGGTGTGAGTCCTCATTGATGTGCTTGGTGTTGTAACCAAGGGTTATGGTAACTATAAATGCTGCATGCTAAGGATATTAGTTGATTTTATGATATTGCCTAATACATACTGTTTTCTATTTTGAGTTGGCCGATGATATCTACTCAGTACCCGTGTTTTGTACTGACCCCTACTTTTATTGTTTTCTTCTTGTTTATTTGTGGAGTGCAGCAAACGTGCCGTCATCTTCGATTCAACAGTAACTCAAGCCAGTTTTCGTCACACCGGATCTTCAGGGTGAGCTAACGCTTCTAGCTTGGACTGGATCTTCTCCTTCATGTCTTGATGCCTTGAACCTCCGGCACGGACTAGCTTCTTATGTATTTTTAGCTTTTAGAAACTCTTAGAATTAGTAGTTTAAAGTAGATGTTCTTGTGATGATGACTTCCAGGTTTTGGGAATAATAGATGTTGAATATTGATAGTTATTGAATTTGTTTTTATTAATGAGTTTAAGTCTTCCGCATTACTTTCTGTTGCTATTACATTGAAATGTTAAGGTTTAGATTGGTTGGTTCGCTCACATAGGAGGGTAAGTGTGGGTGTCAGTCGCGGCCCGGATTTGGGTCGTGACAAAACCTTGTATCAGAGCATTAGGTTCGTTGGTCTCATCACATAAGAACAGGTCTAGTAGAGTCTTAAGGAACGGTAGGGGGACGCCTTTACTTTTCCTTGAGAGGCTATAAGACTTTAGGAAAATTTCACTCTTTCATTCTTTCTTTCGTGCTACTACTTGAGTCCAATTGGTATCTAGGCGATACGAATTGGTATCTGACCATCTCCACTCTCTTTCGCAGATGGTTAGAACTAGATCAACGACTACGCCAACACCAACATCGGCAAGACAAGAAGCGTCTGAGCCAGCCACTGGGGCTGTAGCTCGAGGAAGAACAGCGGTAAGGGGCCGTGGTAGAGGTCGTGGGAGGACGTCCTCTAGGGGAAGAGGACGAGCACCTAGCCCATCTGATACTAGGGCAGTGACTCCTCCACCGACTGAGGAGGTAATAAGAGAAGGGGAGGATGGGGAAACTGAACAAGTGCAAAATGAGGAAATGCCACCCCAACCTACCCCAGAGATGATCAATCAGGTTCTGGCTTATCTTAGCGGGTTGTCTGATCAGGGCCAGACACCCCCAGTGTTTTCTGCACCAGCACCTCAGGCTCCGGAGGTACAACATGCGGCTACTATGGCTCCCCGCAAGGATGTTCCATTGGAAATAGGCACGTTTCCATGTCTGACTACTGGGCCTATAATGACAAGTGATCAGCATGAACTTTTCAGTAAGTTCTTGAAATTGAAACCTCCAGTCTTCAAGGGTGCTGAATCGGAGGATGCTTATGATTTTCTAGTTGACTGTCACGAGCTACTACACAAGATGGGTATAGTAGAACGGTTTGGCGTGGAGTTTGTGACTTATCAGTTTCAAGGGAACGCCAAAATGTGGTGGCGATCCCATGTTGAGTGTCAACCAACAGAGGCACCACCTATGACTTGGGCCTCATTCTCTAGCTTGTTTATGGAGAAGTATATCCCCCGAACTTTGAGGGATAGGAAAAGGGATGAGTTCTTGAGCCTAGAGCAAGGTAGGATGTCGGTAAATGCTTATGAGGCTAAGTTTCGTGCATTATCCCGATATGCCACTCAACTCTGTTTCAGTCCTCAAGAGTGGATTCGCCGGTTTGTGAAGGGGTTGAGGTCAGAATTGCGGATTTCGGCCTTACAGATAGCGGCAACGGCAAAATCCTTCCAAGAGGTGGTAGACTTTGTGATGGAAGTGGAAGGAGTGAAGCCAGACGACTTCACTACGACATCGACATCAAAAAGGTTTCGAAAGGGAGGTGAGTTTAATGGTTCTTACACTAGAAGACAGGGTTCAGGAAGTTACTCAGTCCGACCAATTCAGTCTTCACTACAGACTGTAGTTGGGGGACCACCTCAGAACGGTCAACACTTCTCCGAGGGGCCTATGATTGACTCTAGAGAGTGTTATGGATGTGGGGAAATTGGACATATTAGGAAAAATTGTCCCAGACAAAGTTATAGACCCCCAATAGCTAGAGGTAGAGGTGGTCATGGTAGAGGCCGTTATTCTGGAGGACGTGGTGGTCGAGGTAATGGTGGTCACCAAAACGGCAGAGGTAATGGGCAAACTGGGGCCACTACATCACAACATGGTAGGGGCAATGGACAGACGAACGATAGGGCCCATTGTTACGCTTTCCCTGGGCGGTCTGAAGCGGAGGCATCTGATGCTGTCATCACAGGTAATCTTCTGGTTTGTGATTGCATGGATTCTGTATTATTTGATCCCGGATCCACGTTTTCTTATGTATCTTCCTCATTTGCTAATGGTCTAAATTTACATTGTGAATTTCTTGATATGCCTATTCGTGTCTCTACTCCGGTGGGTGAGTCTGTGGTAGTTGAAAAGGTATACAGGCCTTGTTTGGTAAACTTTGTGGGGAGCAACACTTATGTAGATTTGGTTATCTTAGAAATGGATGATTTTGATGTGATTCTGGGTATGACTTGGCTTTCTCCACAATTTGCAATCTTGGATTGTAATGCTAAAACGGTGACGTTAGCCAAGCCTGGGACAGATCCGTTAGTGTGGGAGGGTGACTACACTTCCAATCTGGTGCGTATCATCTCCTTTCTTCGTGCTAAGAAAATGATTAGTAAAGGGTGTTTAGCTTTCTTGGCACATCTCAAGGATGACACTACCCAAGTACCTTCAATTGAGTCGGTTTCAGTAGTTCATGAGTTTCTGGATGTGTTCCCTGCAGATCTTCCTGGTATGCCACCGGATAGGGATATTGACTTCTGTATTGATCTCGAACCGGGCACACGCCCCATTTCTATACCCCCTTATAGAATGGCTCCGGTTTTGTTTGTAAAGAAGAAGGATGGGAGTTTTCGAATGTGTATAGACTACAGACAACTAAACAAGGTAACCATAAAGAACAAGTATCCTCTTCCCCGCATTGATGACTTGTTCGATCAGTTACAAGGTGCTTGTGTCTTCTCTAAGATTGATTTGAGATCCGGTTATCATCAATTGAAAATACGGGCAACGGATGTGCCAAAGACTGCTTTTCGAACGAGGTATGGGCATTACGAATTTGTAGTGATGTCTTTTGGTCTTACGAATGCCCCTGCTGCGTTCATGAGCTTGATGAACGGGATTTTTAAGCCATATTTAGACCTCTTCGTGATCGTATTTATTGATGATATATTGGTATACTCAAAGAGCAAGAAGGAACATGAAGAGCATTTGAGAATGGTATTGGAAATGTTGAGGGAGAAAAATATTTATGCCAAGTTCTCTAAGTGTGAGTTTTGGCTAGATGCAGTGTCCTTCTTGGGGCACGTGGTTTCTAAGGATGGAGTGATGGTGGATCCTTCTAAGATTGAGACAGTGAAGAATTGGGTAAGACCTACTAATGTGTCAGAAATAAGGAGCTTTGTTGGGTTAGCTAGCTACTACCGTCGATTTGTCAAGGGATTCTCTTCTATTGCTTCCCAATTGACAAACTTGACTAAGCAGAATGTTCCATTTGTATGGTCGGACGAATGTGAGGAAAGCTTTCAGAAGCTCAAGACTTTGTTGACTACCGCACCTATCCTCACCTTGCCAGTAGAGGGTAAGAACTTCATCGTTTATTGTGATGCATCCTATTCTGGTTTGGGTGCAGTACTAATGCAAGAGAAGAGTGTGATTGCTTATGCTTCAAGGCAATTAAAGGTGCATGAACGTAATTATCCAACTCATGATTTGGAATTGGCTGCGGTAGTGTTTGCATTAAAACAATGGAGACACTATTTATATGGGGTTAAGTGTGAGGTCTATACAGATCATCGTAGCCTTCAGTATGTCTTTACTCAGAAGGATTTGAACTTGAGACAGAGGAGATGGATGGAACTACTGAAGGACTACGACATCACTATTTTGTATCATCCGGGGAAGGCGAATGTTGTGGCGGATGCTTTAAGTAGAAAGGCAGGAAGCATGGGAAGTCTAGCTCACTTGCAAGCTTCTAGACACCCTTTGGCTAGAGAGGTTCAGACTCTAGCTAATGACTTGATGAGATTAGAAGTAAATGAGAAGGGAGGATTGTTGGCTTCTGTGGAGTCAAGATCTTCTTTTCTTGACAAAATTAAGGGAAAACAGTTTGATGATGAGAAACTAAGAAGAATCCAAGATAAGGTATTGCGAGGAGAGGCTAAGGAAGCACAAATCGATGAGGAAGGTGTTTTGAGAATCAAGGGAAGGGTATGTGTACCCCGCGTCGATGATTTGATCAACACTATTCTGACAGAACCTCATAGTTCAAGGTATTCTATACATCCGGGTGCAACCAAGATGTATCGTGACCTAAAACAACACTTTTAGTGGAGTAGAATGAAGCGTGACATTGTGGATTTTATTGCCAAATGTCCAAACTGTCAACAAGTAAAGTATGAACATCAAAGGCCCGGAGGAACACTTCAGAGAATGCCCATTCCGGAATGGAAGTGGGAAAGAATTGCAATGGACTTTGTGGTTGGTCTTCCGAAGACAATGGGTAAGTATGACTCCATTTGGGTGATTGTTGATAGGTTAACTAAATCTGCTCATTTCATTCCGGTCAAGGTGACTTACAATGCAGAAAAGTTAGCCAAACTTTACATCTCGGAAGTGGTGCGATTGCATGGGGTTCCACTATCCATCATATCAGATAGAGGTACGCAGTTTACTTCTAAGTTTTGGAAAACATTGCATGTGGAATTGGGTACTAGGTTGGACCTTAGTACTGCGTTCCATCCTCAGACCGATGGTCAGTCTGAAAGGACGATTCAAGTGTTGGAGGATATGCTTCGTGCGTGTGTGATAGAGTTTGGTGGTCATTGGGATAGCTTCCTACCCTTAGCGGAGTTTTCATACAATAATAGCTATCACTCAAGTATTGATATGGCTCCATTCAAAGCATTGTATGGTAGGAGATGTAGGTCTCCCATTGGTTGGTTTGATGCATTTGAGGTTAGGCCTTGGGGTACTGACCTTTTGAGGGATTCGATGGAAAAAGTGAAGTCTATTCAAGAAAAGCTTCTAGCGGCGCAAAGTAGACAAAAAGAATATGCAGATCGAAAGGTTAGAGACTTAGAGTTCATGGAGGGTGAACAAGTCTTGTTGAAAGTTTCACCCAAGAAAGGGGTGATGCGGTTTGGTAAAAGGGGTAAACTAAGTCCAAGGTACATTGGACCATTTGAAGTACTTAAGCGAGTAGGGGAGGTGGCTTATGAGTTAGCCTTGCCTCCAGGGCTGTCCGGAGTACACCCGGTATTCCATGTGTCGATGTTGAAAAGATACCATGGGGATGGGAATTACATTATCCGTTGGGATTCATTTTTGCTTGATGAGAACTTGTCTTATGAGGAGGAGCCTGTTGCTATTTTAGATAGAGAAGTTCGCAAGTTGAGGTCAAGAGAGATTGCATCCATCAAGGTGCAATGGAAGAATCGACCGGTTGAAGAAGCCACTTGGGAGAAGGAGGCGGATATGCGAGAAAAATACCCACATCTGTTTACAGATTCAGGTACTCCTTTTCGCCCTTGTTTTCCTTCTTTTGATCGTTCAGGGACGAACGATGGGTAAATTGGTATCTAATGTAACGACCCGTTTAGTCGTTTGGAGCAACAGACTTCAATTCTGGAAAAACTGGCAGAAGCGACGGACCCCACGACGGAACGTCATGGCACGACGGACCGTCGCAGGGTCTCGTTTCTAAACACTTAGAAATTCTGAAATTTGGGTGCTGAAATCGACTCTCTAAACTCTGTGACGGACACGCAGGACGGACCGTCATAGGCACGACGGACCGTCGTGATCCACCGTTTCAAAACACTTCAACTCTTGAGAATTTGGTACAGGGAACGACTCTCTGAACTTCGTGATGGAATGGCAGGACGGACCGTCACAGGCGTGACGGACCGTCATAGATTGTTCAGTGGAAATTGACTCTCTGACCCTTGCGACGACCTGCAGGACGGACCGTCGCAGGCACGACGGCCCGTCACAGGTTGCGCAAATCCCAGGCAGAATCGGATTTCCTTACAAGTTTTAAGGGACGTTTTTGGACTATTCTTTCCCTCATTATAGATTTCGTGGGTTTATATTAATAACTCAAATTCTTGGGGGTTAAAAGAGGTAACCCTAAGTTAATTAGTGGGGTATTATTTCCATCTTTTATTCTTAATTATATATTAATTAGGGTAAAAGAAAGAGGGTTGAATAAAGAAAATAGAAAGAACAAGAAGGGAGAGAGAGAAACGATCGAGAAGAAGAGGAAAACACCAAGCTTTGAGGATTAACTTGCTTGATTTCAATTCTTCGGTGGAGGTAGGTTATGGTTTTCATGCTATTCGTAGTAAAACTTTTAATAGCGAATGATATGTGTTAGTAGTATTGTAAACCTTCTATATGCTTAATTGTATGCCTGCATGAATGATGTGATTATGTAATTGTGAATAAATAAGCATGATGAAGCTATTGAATCCCAAATCTTGAAAAGAAACCCTAATCTACTTTGTTAATGATGATGCCTTGGTATAAAAGAAGGCTTGATGAACAAAAGTGGTGAGATTAGGGGATCGGGTGCCACGTTCCGGTACCAGGATAGAATATGGATCGTGTGTCACATTCCGACACCAGGATAGAATATGGATCGGGTGCCACGTTCCTGTACCAGGATAGAATATGGATCGGGTGTCATGTTCCGACACCAGGATAGAATATGGATCGGGTGCCACGTTCCGGTACCAGGATAGTATATGAGGATAAGAGTGTCACGTTCCGACACCAGGATAGAATATGGATCGGGTGCCACGTTCCAGTACCAGGATAGAATGAGGATCGGAGTGTCACGTTCCGACACCAGGATAGTATATGAGGATCGGAGTGTCACGTTCCGACACCAGGATAGAATATGGATCGGGTGCCACGTTCCGGTACCAGGATAGAAAATATGGATCGGGTGTCACGTTCCGACACCAGGATAGAATATGGATCGGGTGTCACGTTCCAACACCAGGATAGAATATGAATCGGGTGCCACGTTCCGGTACCAGGATAGTATATGAGGATCGGAGTGTCACGTTCCGACACCAGGATAGAATATGGATCGGGTGCCACGTTCCGGTACCAGGATAGAATATGGATCGGAGTGTCACGTTCCGACACCAGGATAGTATATTGAGGAGCAGAGTGTCACGTACCGACACGAGGGGAATAAAGATAATGAATCTTGAAATATGATAATATATCCAATCTAATGAACTAAATTCCCAAATGAGTATGATGATGAGGTGTGAGTCCTCATTGATGTGCTTGGTGTTGTAACCAAGGGTTATGGTAACTATAAATGCTGCATGCTAAGGATATTAGTTGATTTTATGATATTGCCTAATACATACTGTTTTCTATTTTGAGTTGGCCGATGATATCTACTCAGTACCCGTGTTTTATACTGACCCCTACTTTTATTGTTTTCTTCTTGTTTATTTGTGGAGTGCAGCAAACGTGCCGTCATCTTCGATTCAACAGTAACTCAAGCCAGTTTTCGTCACACCGGATCTTCAGGGTGAGCTAACGCTTCTAGCTTGGACTGGATCTTCTCCTTCATGTCTTGATGCCTTGAACCTCCGGCACGGACTAGCTTCTTATGTATTTTTAGCTTTTAGAAACTCTTAGAATTAGTAGTTTAAAGTAGATGTTCTTGTGATGATGACTTCCAGGTTTTGGGAATAATAGATGTTGAATATTGATAGTTATTGAATTGGTTTTTATTAATGAGTTTAAGTCTTCCGCATTACTTTCTGTTGCTATTACATTGAAATGTTAAGGTTTAGATTGGTTGGTTCGCTCACATAGGAGGGTAAGTGTGGGTGTCAGTCGCGGCCCGGATTTGGGTCGTGACAAAATTCTTTTATTATGAGATTGCACTCTTATTTGCATTGATATTCATAAGTTTTTGTTCATGCTTATATTTTACATGAACCTAGTTGATGAAATTTTTACTGAAATACTTTATGCATTTATTTTCATGCATTAATTTTGAAGTTCTAAAGTGAGTTTTTGATTCATCGAATCTATATATTTAGAAATTATCTTCTTTGTAGAAACGAATAAATGAATTTGTTGAATTTAATTAAAAAAATAATATGAAGATTAAATGATTATGTTGTAATGAAGTCCTCATTTTGAAAATTTTTGTTGCTTTCGGTATATTTTTTCTCATCTATTTGTAGTTGAACATATATTTAATTTTTCTCCAATAGTTATCACAATAATATTATAAAAAAATCAATACACTAACAACTTATTAAAATCATAATTATTTTGACGACATTCGACGATAACAACCAGCAAAAACAAAAATCAAACTAAAGATGTAGTAGAACAACTATGACAATTTTTGTTACAAACACATACATCTTCCATCTTTCACATTCTTGATTAGGCTCAAGAATAGAAGAAACATGAAAATGTTTCTTCAAACTCCTTAATTCTCTTTGTCAATCTCATAATAATGTACTTGGATCATATATAAACATCTTGATGATCCCTCCATTTAAAGAAGTATTATCCATTCTCCTAAAATGTGTCATAAACAAATTAAAGAAAAATAAAATGAGACATACATAGGTAAAAAAAAATTTGGAAACGATATAAAAAACATACATGATAGCATGGATAAGATCAAAATCTTCTAGATGGATTATACTCTGATCATGAAGTTTGCATTGAAAGTAAGTCTCCATGTTTGCATTGCAATATCACTTGCAACATCGAATCATTCTCATCAACACAAATACAATTCAACATTAAATTTGACATTTTCCTTTAAAAAATAATCACAAAAACACCTTAATTTCACAAAACTATACATAATTAAGATGAAATTAAACCTTGAACAACTTCAATTAACTTTTTTGACAATAAATTAAAAGAGAAAAAAAATGCTATTATATTGTGCTTGGGGAATCTGATGAATTCGTTAGAGAGAGTATCAACGTAACATTGATATTATTTTGGGGAAGATGATGAATTCGTCAAGAGAGAGTATCAACTTCTCCTTTGGACTATGTTTTGGGAAAGATGATGTAAGTGAAGTAAATAATTAATTAATTAATTAAGAAAAACAAGGCTTTTTAGTTGATTTTTCGTAGCAAAAAAAAACATTAGGTGCATATTGTGTCTGTTCAAAAACCAGGTGAGAAAATGGTTCAAATGATCCTTTTATAAAGATATTCAATACTGTTGTGAGGTAACAATGACTTACAAAGTTATGATTTCTTTTTGAAAAATCAATACAACTTCAATGATGACTTTATGTCTTTTCTCAATTTTAATTGATATTGAATCAATGTAAAGCATATATTGATAGCCTCTTTAATGGAAAACCTATTCATTTAATAAATATACTAATTTAAAAAATTATAACAATATTTAGCCATTATTTATTAATAGATACTAACTAAGCAAACACATCAAAACAATCATTTTCATAATTATGATTCTAAAATTTAAATTCTAATAATTTCTAGGACAATATTAAAATAATTTCAAAAAGAAAGAAAAATTAATATTGAATATTTTATATTTTATATTTCATAAAACCTAACAACGGAATTTAATTAATAGTCAATGTAATAAGATCAAATTTATATTAAAACATAATATAATAAGTAGAATAATTAAGTAAATGATGTTACGTGTGTCAAGTAGGAGAATGTTAGTTTTATGACCCACTCACATTAATATTATTTTGGTTTAATATTTAATTACTAACTAAATTCTAATTCCAATTTGATAAGTGGAGAAGTGGGAAAGTGGAAAAGTTATTTCAACTACCCATTAAGTCTTCCACTTTACCCATACCTCTTCCAACTATCCATTATATCCACTACTCACAACGATGAAAAGGTATAAATGATGTTAAACACACTATGATTTAAAGGGTACTCTCTCTGCCATAAAGAAATAGTTTTATCCATCAAAGTTATTCATAAAGTATAAGGCAAGAGAGAAAAACAACTTCTGAAAAACCAAAGAAAATACTTCCGCTCAATCAAGTCAAGAATTATAATGGTTGATCCAGGTATATATTCTTGACTGAATTATCATAGTAATACATTTATGTGAAAATTATATAGTTCTACGATCCTGAATTAATTGATATGATTTCTGAATGCTTAGATTGTTTATGTTTTCACAATTTATTAAAAAATAATTTACATGTGGTATCAGAGTCTGGTTTAAGAACTAGTGATTTTTCATAAAATTTAAAGTTTTCCTTATTTGAAAATGGTAATAGGTAGTATTAAGTGAAATATTATTCTCGATCATGATATATTTTATTTTGAAATTATGCATATGAGATTAGTTAATCACCAAAGTGGTCTAATCTTTGAAAAATTAATTCAACATAATAATGACTAAATGTATATTCAATTATCCATTATTTTGATGCTTATAACTGATATAACTTATGAATATATTGAATTTTTTTGTTGTAAGATATTTAGGGATCACCCAAAGGTTGATTATTTCATTTATAACCATTGCACATTAATGAGATAATTTAGATGTGCCATTAGTTTTATTTATTTATCCAAAGATAATAAATATTATTATTATTGAATTACGTTAAATTCACATCTAAGCATCATTATGTCTATAGTTGTATTTTGATGATTCGCCCAGAGGAGGACATTAATATACATTTAAGAATTTAAAACCATTTCTGAATTTGATAGTAAGTATGAACTTAAAGTATTAACAAAAGAGCATATTATATTTGTAGTATTTGCTCTCCATTCGCACTCTGCCTTTGTTACGACCTTTAACGGCCTTAACTTCTTAGATTGGTGCGAACAGATCAAATTTCATCTATGAGTTTTAGATCTCGATGTTGCACTTTACACTGAGAAGCCAACTGCTATTACTGAAACTAGCAGTGTTGAGGAAAGGTCTTACTATAAGCACTGGGATCAATCTAACAGATTGGGAATAATGTTTATGAGAATGAATATTGCGAGCAACATTAAGACTACTCTTCCCAAAATTGAAAATGCAAAATATTTTCTAAAATTCGTGGAAGAATCCTCTCAAACTGTTGATAAGTCTTTTGCTGGGACATAATGGGTACTTTAACCACCATGAAGTTTAATGGTTCACGCACCATGCATGAGCATGTCATTGATTTGACAAACGTAACAACAAGACTTAAGTCTTTGGGAATGGAGGTGGAACAAAATCTCCTTATACAATTCATCATCAACTCATTACCGTCTGAGTATGGTCCTTTCCAAATGAACTACAACACCATGAAAGACAAATGGAACGTGCATGAATTGCACGGAATGCTGGTTCAAGAGGAAGTAAGGCTCAAGAATCAATGAACCCACTCCATTAACTTTGTAAGTCATCAAGGAGTTGGAAAGAAAGGAAAGAAACATGCTAATGGAAAACAGAGGCACCATAATTTTAATGTGTCCTCCTCTCAAGTACATAAGAAGGAACACAAGAGTGATAAGTCTCGTTTCTGTGGAAAATCTAGACACTTTCAAAAAGACCTGATATTTAAGGCATGGCTCGAGAAGAAAGGTAGGCCTAGTGCTTTTACATATGTCGAATCAAATCTAACTAAAGTTCCTTATAATACTTGGTGGATTGACTCTGGTTGCACTGTTCATGTTTCTAATATGATGCAGGGGTTCCTTACAACACAAATCATAAACAAGAATGAAAGATATGTGTATATGGGGAATATTAGAGTGAAGGCTCCATTTAAAGCAGTAGAAACTTACCGTTTGATCCTTGATACTAGGCGTCACTTAATTTACTTGAAACTTGTTATGTACCTTCTCTTTCGAGATATTTTGTTTCTTTGTATAAGTTGGATAAGACTAGATACTCCTTTAATTTCGGTAATGGATGTTTTAGTTTGTTTAAATATAATTATCTAATTGGTTCTGGTACTCTTTGTGATAACTTATACAAACTGAATCTTGATAATCTATTTTCCAAAACACTCTTAACTCTGCATCATAATATTGGAACCAAACAAATGTTGAATGAACAATCTGCTTTCTTGTGGCACAAACGTTTAAGTCACATATCCAAAGAAAGATTGAAAAGATCAATTAAGAATGAAATTCTTTAAAATTTGGATTTTACAGACTTTAACATTTGTGTGGGTTGTATTAAAGGAAAACAAACAAGACACACAAATAAAGGAGCCACAAGAAGCACATAACTTCTTGAAATTATAAACACTGATATATGTGGTCCCTTTGATATTGCATCTTTCAGTAACGAAAAATATTTTATCACTTTTATTAATGATTTTTCATGTTATGGGTGTGTCTATCTGTTGCATGAAAAATCTCAAGTGTGTGTCTATTTGTTGCATGAAAAATCTCAAGTGATAAATGCCTTAGAGGTCTTTATTACTGAGGTTGAAAGGCAACTAGAGAGAAAGGTGAAAATAATCAGGTCAGATAGAGGTGGTGAATAGTATGGAAGAAATGATGAAAATGGACAATACCCGGCTCCACTTGCTAAATTCCTCGAAAAGCATGGTATATCTGCTCAATACACAATGCCTGGAACACCACAACAAAATGGTGTAGCATAAAGGCGTAATTGTACGTTAATGGACATGGTTAGAAGTATGTTAAGTAATTCATCTATTCCTCTTTCATTGTGGATGTATGATTTAAGAATTGTTGTTTACTTACTTAATAGGGTTCCTAGTAAAGCAATCCCAAAGACTCTTTTTGAACTATGGACTAGTAGGAAACCTAGTTTAAGGCACTTGCATGTTTGGGGTTGTCCAGCAAAAATTAGAGTTTACAACCCACAAGAAAAGAAACTATATTCAAGAATAATCAGTGGTTTCTTCATTGGTTATACAAAAAAAATCAAAAGGGTATAGATTTTACTGTCCTAATCACAGTACAAGATTAGTTGAAACTGGAAATGCTTAGGTTCATTGAGAATGGTGAAGTAAGTGGGAGTGAAGAACCACGTAAAGTGGAAATTTAAAAAGTTAGGGTGTGAATTTATCTACCTTTTACTTCTTTATATATATTGTTCCTAAAGTTGTTGCACAACCAAACAAATAACAAGAACAAGAAATTGATGCTCCTGTTAATCTCAATGAAATGATAATTAATGAACCTGCAGTAGATGTACCACAAGAATTAGCATTAAGAAAATCTCAAAGACAAAAAAAAAATCTGCTATTTCTGATGACTATTTGGTATATTTACACGAATCAGAAATTGACTTTGAAATTGATAATGATCCAGTTTCATTTTCACAAGCTATTGAAAGTAATAATTCTGATAGATGGATAAATGTTATGAAAGATGAGTTGAAATATATGGAACAAAATTAAGTATGGGACCTTGTTGAATTACCATAAGGTTGCAAAAGAGTTGGGTGTAAATGGTCTTTAAGACCAAACGTGACTCAACTGGAAACATTGAACGTCACAAGCCCAGACTTGTTGCAAAAGGTTTCACTCAAAAAGATGGTATCGACTATAAAGAAACATTTTTACCTATCTCTAAAAAAGATTCACTCAGAATTATAATGGATATAGTAGCTCATTATGACTTAGAGCTACATCAAATGGATATGAAAAAAGTGTTTCTAAATGAAAATCTGGAGGAAGAGGTTTATATGAATCAACATGAAGGGTTCTCTTGTAAAGGAAAGGAACAGATAGTGTGTAAGCTTAAGAAGTCATTCTACGAACTTAAACAAACTACCCCACAATGGTATCTTAAGTTTAATGAAACTATTGTAACTTTTGGATTTAAGGAAAACACTGTTGATCGGTGTATATATCTAAAGATTAGTAAGAATAAGTTTATTATGTTAGTCATGTACGTTGATGACATCTTACTTGCTACTAATGATCTTGGTTTGTTGCATGATATCAAGAGATATATATCTAACAATTTTGAAATTAAAGATATGGAAGAGACATCCTATGTGATTGGAATAGAAATATTTTTAAATAAATCATAAGGATTATTAGTTTGTCTTAAGAAAACCTATATTAATAAAGTGTTAGAGAGATTTAGAATGAAAAAATGTTCATCAAGTCCCATTTCAATTGAGGAAAGAGATAAATTTAGTCTCAATCAATGTCTAAAGAATGAATTGAAAAGTAAGCAAATGAATGATATTCCTTATGCATCAATAGTTGGGAGTCTAATGTATGCCCAAACATGTACTAGACCAAACATCAGTTTCGTTGTTGAAATATTGGGCCGTTATCAAAGTAATTCAGAAATGGATCATTGGAAAGTTTTGAAGAAAGTGTTGTTAGACTTAAAAGGAACTAAAGATTGTATGTTCACTTATAGAAGATCCGATCATCTTGATGTGATTGGATATTTAGATTCAGATTATGCTGGTTGTGTGGATACACAAAAATCCACATTTGAGTATTTGTTCCTATTAGCTGGGAGGAGCAATATCATAGAAGAGTGCGACGATAGAAGAGTGCGACGCAGTCTGTTATAGTTGTATCCACTATGGAAGCTGAGTTTGTGGCATGCTTTGAGGCCACAGTTCAGGCTAATTGGATGTGGAACTTTATTTCAGGACTTGGACTAGTCGACAGTATTTCCAAGCGGCTGAAAATTTATTGTGATAATATTACAAAAGTCTTTTTCTCTTAAAATGATAAGTATTCTAAGGGAGTCAAACATATGGAATTGAAATACTTTTCAGTTAAAGAAGAAGTTCAGAAATATAAAGTGACAATTGAATACATTAGCACCAAACTTATGATTGTTGATCATTTGACGAAAGGATTACCGCCCAAAACATTTGTTGAACATGTTGAAAGAATGAGTCTTATTAATAGCAATGAATGACTTTATGTAAAGATTGTATTATGTTTATGCAATTGACACTTTGAGCTCAATTATATATATGTTTTTGTTATTATCTGTTTTATCTTGTATACATTATGTTGAGAATGATGATAACAGGTTTTGTTTTAGATAAAGATATTCTAAGCATTATGGTGGACCCATTATGTATTTGAAAGGGTGTGGTAGACAATAGACTAATATTGTAGTGCATGGAAGTGACTATGCCAAATAAAGTGGTGTACAACCGTCATGACTCATATTAGTTGATTTACTTAAAAACAACAACTATTGTTGAATTTAGTAAATGTGCACATTGTAATTGAAATGCTTATCAAATCATTAAGTAAATGATGTTACGTGTCTCAAGTGGACTCACATTAATATTATTATTGGCATAATATTTAATTATTAACTAAATTCTAATTCTAATTGGATAAGTGGAGAAGTGGGGAAGTAACTTCAACTACCCATTAAGTCTTCCACTTTACCCATGACCTCTTCCAACTATCCATTATCTCCACTACTCACCATGATGGAAAGGTGAAATGATGTTAAACACACTCTTATTTAAAGGGTCCTCTCTCTGCCAAAAAGAAATAGTTTTATCCATCAAAGTTATTCATAAAACATAAGGCAAGAGAGAGAAACAACTTCTGAAGAACCAAAAGAAAAGACTTTCGATCAATCAAGTAAAGAATTATAATGGCTGATTCAGGATATATTCTTGATTGAATTATCATAGTAATACATTTATGTGAAAATCATATAGTTCTATGATCCTGAATTAATTGATACGATTTCTGAATGCTTAGATTTTTTATGTTTCACAATCATTAAAAAAATAATTTACAATTGTTTGATCAATGTCGTGTTATTTTTTATTGCTCTTTAATTAGATGCAAGAGTTGTTCAATGAAATGAGGACTTCTTTGGGCTCTACATTTACTTTCAGATTTTGTTTTAAGAGCTATTCCTTTAAAAAGATTGTAGAAAAATGCATTTTCTATCCAAAGTATCTTTGTAGTATATTGAAAACACTAGTATGCATTTTCCTTATCCTTCACCTCCTCATATTGAAAGTTACGGTGACAGAATTGCATGTTACTTCAATTTTAAAATATTTACAGATTATGACTAGTGTTTGTGCATTATCTATAAAAATGGGTGAAATGAATAAAAGGGATGAAAACAACTCTGAAATACAATGGCGTCCATGAGAGGAAATTTGTGAAACCTTAGGAGAAATCGTATAAGAGAGGGGAAATAATATAAGAGAAAGAAAGGGGAATCGTATTATGTTTTAGAGAGATAAGAATGAGCGAAAATTGTATCTATTAGAGAAATGGAGGGAAATTAGAAATTAAGATTTTATGAGTCTATGTGGAGGTGAGGTTGTTTGGTGCTTATATAACGTCCATGTGGCACTTAACACACCTCTTTAAAAGTAAGGGTAAAAGTGACTCAATACTCTGACAGAAGGGTAACTTTTAGCCAGAATATAGTTTAAGGGTATATGTGAGCTATTTCTGATAGTTCATAGGTATTTTTGAGTCTTTTCCGTTCTAGCAATGTGCAAGCTAGTACACAATTAATACTCACGTTGTCTCAATTTATATGACTCCTTTTGAA